>NC_044388.1:103710710-104053210 GCF_006542625.1 Nomascus leucogenys | reverse complement strand
TCTCTGTCTCTTTCTCCCTGCCTGCCCTGCAGCCGCTGGTCCGTGAGCCGTGCCGCAGCTGCGCCGTGGTGTCCAGCTCCGGCCAAATGCTGGGCTCAGGCCTGGGTGCTGAGATCGACGGTGCCGAGTGCGTGTTCCGCATGAACCAGGCGCCCACCGTGGGCTTTGAGGCGGACGTGGGCCAGCGCAGCACTCTGCGTGTCATCTCACACACAAGCGTGCCGCTGCTGCTGCGCAACTATTCACACTACTTCCAGAAGGCCCGAGACACGCTCTACGTGGTGTGGGGCCAGGGCAGGCACATGGACCGGGTGCTTGGCGGCCGCACCTACCGCACGCTGCTGCAGCTCACCAGGATGTACCCCGGCCTGCAGGTGTACACCTTCACCGAGCGCATGATGGCCTACTGCGACCAGATCTTCCAGGACGAGACGGGCAAGAACCGGTGAGCCTGGGGCCTGCCTGTTGGGGTCTCCCTGGCAGCTGGAGCCTTCCTTCTCTGGGAGTCTCTTGTCCGTCAGGGGGCTGCTCTGTCAGGCCCGGGAGGTCAGCACTCATGGAGGCAGACATGGTCCTACGCCCTAATGGGGGGCAGGAGGCAGAGGGGATGTCACTCAGGAAACTGTCACACAGATCTAGAATCCCAAATGGTGTTGAGGGCTGTCAGGCCTTTTGAGCACCTGATGGGAAGCACTAGCCAGTGTGTGGGGGGCATGAGGGAGCACTTCTCTCTGGAGGGGATGGTCTGTCTAACTTGGTCTCTGATATCCCTTCTGGATAATAAAAGTTAGAGGCCGGGTGCGGTGGCTCACGCCTGTAATCCCAGCATTTTGGGAGGCCAAGGCGGGAGGATCACTTGAGGTCAGGAGTTTGAGGCCAGCCTGGCCGACATGATGAAACCCTATCTCTACTAAAAATACAAAAATTAGGGCCGGGTGTGGTGGCTCACGCCTGTAATCCGAGCACTTTGGGAGGCCAAGGTGGAAGGATCATGAGGTCAAGAGATCAAGACCGTCCTGGCCAACATGGTGAAACCCCATCTCTACTAAAAATACAAAAATTAGCCAGGTGTGGTGGCGCATGCCTGTAATTCTAGCTACTCAGGAGAGTAGCTGAGGCAGGAGAATCGTTTGAACCTGGAGGCAGAGGTTGCAGTGAGCCAAGATCGCACCACTGCACTCCAGCCTGTCTCAAAAAGCAAAACAAAACAGAGCAATAACAGCCCTCTTTGCTCACCAGGCATTGGGTGAAGCACTCTGCATTCAAGGTTTCATTTTATGTCATACCCAAAAGTGCACTCATGACTCTTGCCGGTCCCTCCTCCACACACCTGCTCCTCCACCGGCCTCTGCGCTCAGGAGATAGAACAGTCAGCCTCTGGTGTAACCTCCAGAAAATTGGGCTGTGCCTCTGACTCCCCTCCTACCATCATCTGCCACATACAATGGCCCATGTCTGCCACCTTGACCTAGGCTTCCCACCCCCACCACTCCTGGCCTGCCTGCCCTGCGTGAGCCCACCTCTGCCTGCCTCTGTGACTTTGTGTCTCCTTCACTCTCCCTGTTCTACCCATACTGGCCGTCTGGGGCTCAGACATCCATGCCTATTTCTACCTGCAGGCCTTTGCACCTGCTATTCCCTCTCCCTGGAATGTTGATCTTCCCATGACAGGCTCCTCTTGCTACTCAGGTCACCTCCTCAGGGAAGCCCACCCTGGCCACCCCACCTGAAGGAGTGCCTCCCGCCCTGGCATTCTTTATCCATTCCTTTGTTTCCTTGTCTTGGCAGCAGGTGTCACCCTCTGCCATCGTCTTGCTTATAGATTTGTCTCCTAGCTACTTGTTTATCTATTTGTCTCCTTCCCTTCCCATCTGGTGCTTCCCTGGAGTGTTAGCACCAGATGAGGTAGGTTCAGGGCCAGCACAGGGCCTGGGTGGGGCTCAGTTTGAATGAATGAACCAGTTCATACCCGCTCTGTAGAGGTTGAGAGGGGTGGCCCTCGGCTGCGAGAGTACCCAGGACTGCTGCCTCCAGAGAGCTGAGGCTGGGGCCACCACCTAGCCCCTTGCTCCGAGTGGGGCATGGGGGCATGCGGGCAGGGGCTGGGCTGACAGTGTTCCCTCCCTATAACCCCCTAGAATTATCTCCACTTCACAGACCGGTCATGAGGCTCAGAGAGGTCCACGAGCAAATGTTATGCCCATAGCAGAGCCAGGGTTCAAGTGGAAGATCCTTGGACTCTAGAGAACCCCCCCCCCACCCGACTTTAAACCACGGTGCCCTGCTGCCTCCTGCTGTCTCCCCAGGCCTGGTCCTTTAGATGAGGAGAAGACATGGCCAGAGCCCCCACACTCATCATCCAGGGGTTTGCTCAAACCCTGCAAAGCGTAGCTGGGCCCGAGCCCCGCTGGGTGCTGAGGAGGTGATCAGGCCTGGGTTTGTGTGCCGCTCTGCCTGTCACCCACTGCTGGCCTTGGGCTGGCTCTGCCCCCTCCCCAGCCTCCCCCAAGGTCCCCTGCAAGAGGTTGAGGTGCGTAGCCCTGGGCTGGCAAAGTACCAAGTGCTGCTGGGGCCTGGAGCTACCACATGGCCCCTTGTTGACAGCGTCCCCCCATCCCCCCCACCCCCAGGAGGCAGTCGGGCTCTTTCCTCAGCACTGGCTGGTTCACCATGATCCTCGCGCTGGAGCTGTGTGAGGAGATTGTGGTCTACGGGATGGTCAGCGACAGCTACTGCAGGTCAGACCGGCCAGGCTGGGCACGCGGGGACGTGGGGGGGACCGTGAGCCCTCCCAGGCCTTAAACCAGAGGATTCGGGAGCTGTGGGGGCACAGGGTGTGTGGGCTTCACGGTGGGTGACCACAGCACAGATACCCGTTGGGCTCTGGGCCTTGGGAAAGAGCTCAGTGTCAAACAGGCTGCCTTATCAACCCCAGTGCTGCCGTTGTGGTTACAGGCTGTTCATGGGCCAGTCATGCCACCCCGCAGACCCTGTTTCCTTGTATAGAAAATAGAGAAAAGAACCACATCTTCCTTGGAAGGTTGTTGAAACATTTAGGGAGGGAATAATCTACAAAAGTGCTTACCACAGTCAGGGCCTATATCTATAGGGCCTAAATATCTATATATATATATATATATCAGTGATATGTTTTATATAAGTTTTAACTTTTGATATTATATATGATTTTTGATATTATATAATATTTGATATTATAATACCAGCATGATATCAAGTTCAGATATGTTTATGGTATGATTTTGTACCATTGTTATATTATTCTATTTCTTTTTTTTTTTTTTTTTTGAGACGGAGTTTTGCTCTTGTTGCCCAGGCTGGAGTGCGGTGGCGCGATCTTGGCTCACTACAACCTCCGCCTCCCGGGTTCAAGCGATTCTCCTGCCTCAGCCTCCCTAGTCGCTGGGATTACAGGCATGTGCCACCACGCCCAGCTAATTTTTTGTGGTTTTAGTAGAGTCGGGGTTTTATCATGTTGGCCAGGCTGGTCTGGAACTCCTGACCTCGGGTGATCCTCCCGCCTTGGCCTCCCCAGGGATCAGGGATTACAGGTGTAATCCTACATAGGCCACCACACTGGCCTATATTATTATATTTCAATATTATGGAAATTAACGAGTTCAGAATAGGTCACCCAGGTGACAGGTGTCCCTGTGCCCCAGCCATGGTCCTGGCCACACGGCTGGCCCCCCATGATGCTGATGGGGAGGTGGCCGTGCAGGGCTGGTGGCTCTGTGACATGGGAATGAGGGGCTCCTCCCTCACCAGGAGCCCAGGACCACTAGCAGGGTACCTGCAGTCTCCATCTCTTGATGTACGCGCTTGTTCTGGAAGGTGGATGTGACCATCTGCGTTTTACACATGGGCTCTTGAGGCTCACAGGGTCCATCTCTGGCCCAGAGTCATCCAGCTTGCAAGAGGCAGAGCCAGGACTCAAACCTTGGCCTTTGGGATCTGCTACTCCCCTATGTGTCTTGGCCTCCCCAGGGATCAGGCGTGGGTCTTCACGAGCCCATGGGCCTGGCAAGGGGTGGTCAAGGTAGGCGGCAGGGTGTGGCCGGAGGCGAGTGGGTTCTGTCCCACCCCAGCCCTGTTCCCCACCCGTCAGGGAGAAGAGCCACCCCTCAGTGCCTTACCACTACTTCGAGAAGGGCCGGCTGGATGAATGTCAGATGTACCTGGCACACGAGCAGGCGCCCCGAAGCGCCCACCGCTTCATCACTGAGAAGGCAGTCTTCTCCCGCTGGGCCAAGAAGAGGCCCATTGTGTTCGCCCATCCGTCCTGGAGGACTGAGTAGCCTCTGTCGCCCTGCCAGCCACCATGCTGTTGCGAGGCCTCCGGGATGTCCCATCCCAAGCCATCACACTCCACAAAAACATTTAATTTATGGATCCTGCCTCCTGCCACGTGCTGGGTGGACCTAAGGTTCCTTCCTGCCCCATTCTGGCGACGCTTGGAGCCATCTGAGGCCTCATGACTTGAAGGGGAGTGAAGGGGGGAGCCCTGTCTCCCCCCTCCACTCCCTGAGTAATTCATGGCATTTGGGGGCTCACCCCACCTCCAGGTCTGTCAAGTGGCCTTTGTCCCTGGGGCTGATGGCCCCCAACTCACCAGCATCATGACCTTGTGCCAGTCCTGGTCCTCCCTCCCCAGCCGCCCCTACCACCTTTTGGTGCCACACTTCTCAGGCTGGCCGCCCTGGTTGGGGCAGCCGAGAGCCTGGGGTTCACTGGGTGAAGGGGCCTTGGAGTTGTGACTGCCGGGGCCGTATCAGAAACGTACGGGTAAACGTGTGTTTTCTGGACACTGTCTCTAGCGTGGTCATGTGTCTAATGTGTCTAGGGGTGGAGACGAGGGCTTCTCTCCCTGTCACAATCCCAGAAACTTTTTTTTTTTTTTTTTTGAGACGGAGTTTAGCTCTTATTGCCCAGGCTGGAGTGCAGTGGCACGATCTTGGCTCACTGCAACCTCCACCTCCCGGGTTCAAGCAATTCTCATGCCTCAGCTTCCCAAGTAGCTGGTATTACAGGCGCATGCCACCACGCCCAGCTAATTTTTTGTATTTTTAGTAGAGACGGGGTTTCATCATGTTTGCCAGGCTGGTCTCGAACTCCTGACCTCAAGCGATCCACCCGCCTCAGCCTCCCAAAGTGCTGGAATTACAGCCGTGATCCACCGAGCCCGGTTGTCTCAGAAGCTGTTGACTGGAATCCCTGAGGCCCCTACCTGGGCCCACATTGGCTGGGCTTCAGTTTCTTCCCCAACAACCTCCTGCTGGTGGCCCCAGCCCGGCCCCTTCCCCAGCAGGTCAGGGCTCCTCCGGGGGGCTGGTCCCTTCACTGCTCTGGCCCAGGAAACTGACCCCAAGTCAGAGGCTTCTTTGGGAACCCTGTTCTGTACCCAGTGAGAGAAGAGCCAGGGCTAGGAGGAAGCGACTCTGAGTGGGAGGTGAATTCCTCCACCCATATTGCTTCCCTGGTCCTGGGTCAAATGGCAAGTTAAATTAGCCATTAAATCTGGGGTTGGGCCTGGCACAGTGGGGGCTAAGGCGGGAGTGTTGCTTGAGACCAGGAATTTGAGACCAGCCTGGGCAACATGACAAAACCAGTCTCTCCAAAAAAAAAAAAAAGTGGGCCAGGCGCGGTGGCTCACGCCTGTAATCCCAGCACTTTGGGAGGCCGAGGTGGGCAGATCACTTGAGGTCAGAAGTTCAACACCAGCGTGGCCAACATGGTGAAATCCCGTCTCTACTAAAAATACAAAAAATTAGCAGGATGTGGCGGTGGGTGCCTGTAGTCCCAGCTACTCGGTAGGCTGAGGCAGGAGAATCACTTGAACCCAGGAGGTGGAGGTTGCTGTGAGCTGAGATTGTGCCGCTGCACTCCAGCCTGGGCGACAGAGTGAGACTCCATCTCAAAAAAAAAAGAAAGAAAGTGGGTTTGGTTTCCCTGCAAAACAGGAAGGCCAGAGGGCAGCCCTGGGTTGCTGCTGTGAGGGAGTCTAGCCTGGCTCCGGCCTTAATTTCCTCACCTGTATAGTGAGAAAAAAAGACCCACCAGCGGAACCTTGCCATCCTCAGAGGAGGGCTGGTGCTAGCCGGTTTTACAGATGAGCTGAGGCCACTCAGCTGAAGCCGGACAACTGTGGAGCAGCTGGGCCAGGATGCAATACCAGGTCTGAGAGCTGAGCCCAAGGACCTCAGCCCTGCACCCCTGGGCTGGAGAGAACCCACAAGCATCACCCCTCCCAGGCATCACTACTTCATCTGGGGACTGGAAGACTCAGAGGACTGGGCCAGGGCCTCGGGCTGTCCGCTGGGATGCAGCCCTGGGGTTCTAGCTGCCAGCTCCAGGGATCAGAGCCCTATGCTAATGCTCTGCTGTTGCCAACTTTAAATTCTTAGGGTTTTTTTTGTTTGTTTTTTGTTTTTTTTTTTTTGCAAGAGGACTTGCATTTTCATTTTGCACTGGATCCCAGGAATTATGTAGCCAGTAGTCCCGGGGGCTCTGGGTGACCCGGCGCACTCTCCCTCCCGCCCTTGGCTTTCACAAAGTGGGCTGAGAACTGGCACTTGGTTCACAGCACCACTTTTGTGCCCGGTCTCCTCCTGCCCAGTGCCGGGTGTACCCAGAAGTTTCTGCAGGAATGGGAGGGGGGAGGAGAGCCCTGAGCTGGCGAAGCAAGGAGCAGGCTGACAGCGGAGCCACAGCACAGAGCGAGGAGCTCTCAACAGGTGTCAGGCAGAGGTAAGGGTGGGTTGGAATCTGGTAGGCGGAGGTAGAGGGGGTTTCTGGGCTCAGAGGGAGGGCCCTGGAGTCAAGGCCTGACTTCTTTCTGGCCCCACTTTCTGCTGTTGTGGTCCTGGCAGGTTAGTGCCCCTCTCTGGGCCTGTTTTGTCATTTGTAAAAGGTTAAAATGGTCCCCACCACACGGATTCAGACAGTGGACTGTCCCCGTGGCTTAGGACATAACAGGCACTTGACATGTGGAGCCAGCATTTTTCATGGGGTTCATCTGCCCTCGGCTGGCCCTGCCCTTCCTTGGTGGTGACAGATGGCAGGAAGCCCCTGCCCCATCAGTTGTCTCCCTACTACCTGCCTCATCCTGGGTGTCCAAGGCCCAGGGTCCGCTGGTTCTGATGGGATTTGAACTCCACTCCCTCCTGGGAGGCTGCCTCCTCTTCCTTCTCTATCCCCTGGGAAAAGGCTGACCCGGCCCTTGGGCCCAGGACACAGAGGCTCCTCTAACCTGGCCCTGCCCTCTGGTGGGGTATTTACTGCTGGGTTGGCCCAAATCGTGTGTCTTTCTGGGGGTGGTAACCTGGCAGGAGTGATGCGTCAGTCACTTCCTCCAGGCAGATGGAGATGATCCTTGACAGGTCTGGTGGCTGGCTCGCGGTCTGCTGAAGGCTGCCTTGACCAGGAAACCGAAGACTCTCCGCTTTTGCCACAGCAGTTCCTGCAGCTTCCTTGAGGTGAGCCCAGGGCAGGAGCCTCCCCGCAGCCCCAGGGATCGCCTGACTCTGCAGCCACTCTTTGGGCCTCTGTTTTCCTGTTCATACCCTGGTTCCTTTGCCCCTCAGCAGCCTGGCTGAAGACCTACCCTACTTCCTCCAAGCCCAGAGGGGAAGCCAGGTAAAGCCTCACAGCGCGGAGGTGTCCTAAGGGGCCTTTTCCTTAGAAGGGCCATGGAGCCAGGCCCAGAGCTCACGCTCACAGTTCACACACCTTCACCTTGTAAGGAACAAAATGAAACAAAAAACCTCACACACCATGGTGAGAACCGGAACACCTGGCTTTGGGGGACTGGTGGGCCCCAGCGTCTAGACTCATTTAGGCCCGTCTGCCCTCTCCAGCCTCTGTGGGGGAAGAGGCAGTACTTCCTCGTTCCAGACCCTCTGGCTGGGAGCCCAGGTCTTGGGCTATGGAGCAGCCCCTGTGTGCAGGCCCCCACCTGCCCGCCACTCTCACAGGCCTCTCCTCTCCAGAAGCCCCTCCCCTAGACAAAAGCCCAGAGGGAGACAGGCCGGAGTCCCCAGGCCTGGCTCGCAGCCTGGCTCTGCCCAGGACCGCTGCAGAGTCGGGCAAGTTCTATTCTCTCTCTGGCCGTTGATCTTGATTTCTTTGAATTGGGAGCTGGGGCAGGTGAGGGGATCTCTTAGAGCTCTTTCCAGAATACCATGGAAGGGAAAAATCCTAACAGCTCAAAGAATTTTGCTAAGGGTCAGGAAGCAGGGGATACACGGGCCTCTCCTACCCGTGCAGGAGGCAGGAAGGGTCAAAGCAGAGGCCAGCTCTCCCAGACTGTGGGGGAAGGGCTGGGGGGGAGGCCCACGAGGACTGGCCACAGCCACCATGCAGGAACGTCCTGGTGTGGCCTGGCCTGGCTCTCACAGGCCCAAGGCTTCCGTGTAGAACATGTCTGTGGTTATTAAACAGACAGGCCTAGTGGAAACAACCCTGCCACCTGCGTGTTCTCTGAGCCCCAGTTTCTTCGTCTGGAAAGTGGGTTAACCGCAGTGCCCAACTCATAGGCCACCATAAGGATTCAATGAGGTGTGTTTGCAAAGGGCTGGCACAGAGTAAGCTGCTCTGTTTCTCATCCTTGTTATTACTGTTATTGAGATGGTCGCTGTCGTTCTTGGGGCCCAAGAAGGGAAACCAGCCCTGAAGCAAATCCTGCTGGAGTGAGCCTGGGCCCAGAGACATGGCAGGCCGGACGGGCAGATCCAGGTCCAGATGCTGTCCAGGAGCAGGGCCAAAGCACCCTCTCACTTCTGGGTGTTTGATTCGGGTCACTGGCCTGGGTTAGTGAGAAGGGCTGGGGACAGGATGTTTCCTTCCCTGGTGCAGCCCCCAACCCCCTGGGTGGCCTTGGGCTAGAGGCTCTGAGTCCTCAGAAGTCAAGTTCATCAGGCTTCCTGCCTGACCGCCCTGCCCCCACTCCGTGGTTTTCCATCCTGTCGCTTGTAGGGCGGGGTCGGCGACCTAGGAGGGCCATGGGTGGAGCTTGGTCTGAGGCTCAGGAAGCGGATGGAGGTGGGCACCAGGGACAGGAAGCCTCCAATCCACCCTTGTGGGCCACCCCCTCCCTGCCTGGTGGGCAGTGCCTTTATGGCCTAAAGGCTGGACCCTGGGGGACTGCTGACTTTGTTTTAATTGGAAACAGAGTGATATTAACTTCCCATATAAGTACAGTGCAAACAACCTAGAAGTTTATAAAGGGCAAAGTGAAGGTAGCACCCAACAGTCCTGCCCCACCTTCACTTTAATAGGGCATCAACTGCCGGTAGTCCTTATGGGTCTCTCCAGACACTTTATGTGTGCACTTACAAATATTATGCATAGTTATATATTTTTAAAAGGCAAGCAAAGGCCGGGTACGGTGGCTCATGCCTGTAATCCCAGCACTTTGGGAGGACGAGGCGGGCGGATCAGGAGTTCAGGAGATGGAGACCATCCTGGCTAACACAGTGAAACCCCATCTCTACTAAAAATACAAAAAATTAGCCAGGTGTGGTGGTGGGCACCTGTTGTCCCAGCTACTTGGGAGGCTGGGGCAGAAGAATGGCATGAACCCGGGAGGCAGAGCTTGCAGTGAGCCGAGATCGTGCCACTGCACTCCAGCCTAGGCAACAGAATGAGACCCCATCTCCAAAAAAAAAAAAAAAAAAAAAAAGCAGGCAAAAAAATTATGCTACATATTGCAGTTTGTTTTTAGAAATTAAAAAATACATTTTTAAATATATAAAAATATTGTGTGGGCTGGGTGCGGTGACTCATGCCTGTAATCCTGGCACTTTGGGAGGCCAAGGTGGGTGGATCATTTGAGGTCGGGAGTTTGAGACCAGCCTGACCAACATGGTGAAACCTCGTCTCTACTAAAAATACAAAATTAGCCGGGTGTGGTGGCACACATCTGTAGTCCCAGCTACTCAGGAGGCTGCAGCAGGAGAATCACTTGAACCCAGGAGGCAGAGGTTGCAGTGAGACGAGATCGCACCATTGCACTCCAGCCTGGGCAACAAGAGCGAAACTCCGTCTCAAAATAATAATAATAATAATAATAATAATGTGGCCATTATCTTAAAATTTTTGGAAAAATACAGTTAAACCCAAAAAAAAGCAGCCCCAGATCCCATCATTCCAGAAATAACCACTATTAACACTAAACACTGGCCGGGCACAGTGGCTCACACCTGTAATCCCAGCACTTTGGAAGACTGAGGCAGGCGGATCACCTAGGTCAAGAGTTCAAGACCAGCTTGGCCAACGTGGCAAAACCCCATCTCTACTAAAAATACAAAAAAATTAGCTGGGCGTGGTGGCCTGTGCCTGTAGTCCCAGCTACTCGGCAGGCTGAGGCAGGAGAATCGCTTGAACCCAGGAGGCAGAGCTTGCAGTGAGCCGAGATTGAGCCATTGCACTGCAGCCTGGGTGACAGAGCGAGACTTTATCTCAATAAAAAACAAAAAACCAAAAACACTAATCACTGTGATAGGCAAAAGTCATTTCCTTTTTTTTTTTTTTTGCATCTTTTAAAATATTGTGATATGGTGTCATATTTGAAAGTGATAAAGCATAAAAATATCATGAACCTCTTGAACTCAGTCCCCACTTAAAGACCAGTTACTATAACTTGTATACCTCTTTGATTCCTCCCCCATTGTTCTTGACTTTTGCTTTTATTATTTATTTATTTATTTATTTATTTATTTATTTATTTATTTTCGAGATGGAGCCTCGCTCTGTCGCCAGGCTGGAGTGCAGTGGCGCGATCTCGGTCACTGCAACCTCCACCTCCTAGGTTCCAGCGATTCTCCTGCCTCAACCTTCGGGGTAGCTAGGACTACAGGCATGCACCACCACACCTGGCTAATTTTGTATTTTTTTAGTAGAGACGGGGCTTCACCATGTGGGTCTGGCTGGTCTCAAACTCCTGACCTCAGGTGATCCGCCTGCCTTGGCCTCCCAAAGTGCTGGGATTACAGGCATGAGCCACCGCACCCGGCCTATTTTTATTTTAATTTAATTTATTTTATTTTTTTGAGACGGAGTCTCTCTCTGTTGCCCAGGCTGGAGTGCAGTGGCACGATCTCAGCTCACTGCAACCTCTGCCTCCCACCTCCCGGGTTCAAGCGATTCTCCTGCCTCAGCCTTCCAAGTAGCTGGGATTAAGTAGCATGCTCCAAGTAGGCATGTGCCACCACGCCCGGCTAATTTATTTGTGTTTTTAGTAGAGACAGGGTTTCACCATGTTAGCCAGGCTGATCTGAACTCCTGACCTCAAGTGATCCGCCTGCCTTGGCCTCCCAAAGTGCTGGGATTACAGGCGTCAGCCACCGTGCCCGGCCCCTATTGTGTAGTTTTTACTTATCTTCCCAGACCTCTTTTTCACTCCTTGTGTCTCTAAGATTCATCCATGTAATTGTAGATCATTCATTTTACCCTGTTACATATTATTCCACAGTGTGAACCTTCCATTGTATAAAACAATTCCATCCTCTTGTTGATGGATATTTGGGGTTTTTCCCCATAGCGATGCTGCTATGAACCTCCTTGGGCACATCTGCAAGAATTTCTCCAGGGCATGTTTACTCAGCTGTGGAATGCAAATGTTTACAACTTTGTTTCCGAGACAGTTCTTTTTTTTTTTTTTGACAGGGAGTTTAGCCCTTGTTGGCCAGGCTGGAGGCTGGAGTGCAGTGGCATGATCTCAGCTCACTGCAATCTCTGCCTCCTGGGTTCAAGCGATTCTCCTGCCTCAGCCTCCCAAGTCGGTGGGATTACACGTGCCCGCCACAACGCCTCGCTAATTTGTGTATTTTTAGTAGAGACTGGAGGCGGGGTGGGGTGGGGGGTTTGGGGGAGGTGGTTTCACCATGTGGGCCAGGCTGGTCTCTAACTCGTGACCTCAGGTGATCCACCCACCTCAGCCTCCCAAAGTGCTGGGATTACAGCCACTGGGCCTGGCTGGCAGTTCTTTAACTTGCTTTCTTCACGTAAATATCCTATAAATATCCTGGCCATCCTTTCCTGCCAAGGCATACTGACCTGCATCCTTTTTTTTTTTTTTTTTTTGGAGACGTTGTTTCGCTCTTGTTGCCCAGGCTGGGGTGCAATGGTGTGATCTCGGCTCACCGCAACCTCTGCCTCCCAGGTTCAAGCGATTCTCCTGCCTCAGCCTCCCGAGTAGCTGGGATTACAGGCATGCGCCACCACGCCAGGCTAATTTTGTATCTTTAGTGGAGACAGGGTTTCTCCATGTTGGCCAGGCTGGTCTCAAACTCCTGACCTCAGGTGATGCACCTGCCTCGACCTCCCAAAGTGTTGAGATTACAGGCGTGAGCCACCACGCCTGGCCCGCATCCTTCATTTTAACAGCCTCCTCGTGCACTTCGGCAGGCTGTGCCTTAACTTAAGCAGTCCCCTAGCAATGGCTACTTAAGTTATTTTTCCCTATCACGTAGAGTGATGTCATGGATGTCCTGGTAATTACAAGAAGGAACATCTTAAGTTTTCCCAGCTCTGTGAAGTTGTCCTTCTCCCTATTTTCCAGAGGCAGGGAGAAGGGAAGTTATGCGCTAGGGCTGCGCAGCTGGCGAATGGCAGAGCGGAACTTGAATCTGAGGGTGAACCCTGAGTTTGCCCAGGTGACTACAGGGTGCAAGGCAGGGAGCTGGAGGCCCTCTGTGGGGAACCCAGGGAGAAACTCCACTGAGTCCAAGCACAGCGTGCTCCGGAACTCAGTTTCCCCATCCAGGGTCATGGTGGCAATAAAGAGAGCTAGAAGTGGGCCTGATCCACACTGCAGGGAGCCGAAAGGCTGTTGTATTTTGGCGGTCACCCCGGGCTGCCCAGTGGGGTGACCGAGGCGCTCACGCGGCGGCGGCACCCGGGTCCGCCTCCCCTTTCCCTTCCCCTCCCGCGCCGCCCGTGGGCGGAGCCACCCGAGGCTCCGCCCACCTCCCAGGCCCGGGCCGGGTCGTGCCGGCGGCGCTAGGACCCGGCGGGCCGCGGGTGCGGCGAGGCCTGGGCGGCCTGAGGAGCGCGGACCCCGGCGCTCGGCTCCCGGCGCCATGTGAGGGGGCTCGGGGGCCGCGGGGGGCCGGGCGCTCCCCGCAGGAGGTGAGCAGGCGCCGCGCGGGAGCGGGCCGCGGGGGCGGGGGCGGGGGCGGGGGCGCCGGGAGAGGAGATTGCTAATCGCCGGGGATGGGGATGGATGCGGGTCCCCCGGTGGCACCCCTAGACCTCTTCCCCCTTGGTAGCCGCGCCCCGAGGTTCCGGTCCTCGCGCCCAGGGGCTGTCGCGGGGTCCGCTGGGCCTCTTGCCGCCGACTACCCCATCAGCGGTCCTGCCTCTCTTTTCTTCCCAGCTGGGGTTAGGGCTCCGGACCCCCGGAGTGCAAGAGTTGGGGAGGGGGTTGACGCGAGGCGCGCGCTGGGTGAGCCCCCCACCAGGTGGACGCACGGGCTCAGCGTCCCGCATCGTCTCGGATTTAGGAGCCCCCCTCCCCCTTCTCCCTGGAGCCCTCCTCCCACGCGGGCTCGTGGGGGCGTCCCGATCTGCGGGAGGACTCCCGGGGCTGGAAGAAGGAAAGCCCCCAAACAGAGGGCAGGGTGTGGCCCCCACCCTCGGCTCCTGCTCAGCTCGCCTGCACGTCCAGCCTTGGGCTGAGTCCATGCGCCTGGCCCAGCGCTCGGGGCTGCCGCCTCCCCAGCCTGAACAAGCCGCTCCCCAACAGGCCGGCACCCCCAGACCCCCGCCCCGGTGCTGGTGCCGAGCCACGTCCTGGGCACACACTCCATGGCCTCTGACCCGTTCCAGCCGAGAGGGATCCTCCAGGGAGACGAAGTCAGGCTCAGCCCTGGGCTGCTCCCTGTAAACGAGCCTGTAAACAAGGCTCTCAAGCCGGCTCTGGGCGGCCCCGCAAGGCGCTTTGCCTCTCTGAACCTCAGTCTCCTTATCTGTGAAATGGGCAACAAGAGCTCCTACCATGCATTGCCAGGATTCAGTGCGTGGGTGATGCTTAGAACGTATTCCCACACATTCCTTGAGATTCCGGGAAAGTCGCCGCACTGGGGTCAGGGGAGGGGTGTTTCACTGACACACTGGAGAGGCGGGCCTTGAACAGTGATTAATCACAAGACTGACAGCTGTTGGCATTGTGGGAGCACTTTCTTTTCCTTCTTTATTTTATTTTATTTATTTATTTTTGTTTTTGTTTTTGAGACGGAGTCTCGCTCTGTCGCCAGGCTGGAGTGCAGTGGCACCATCTCGGTTCACTGCAACCTCCGCCTCCCAGGTTCAAGCGATTCTCCTGCCTCAGCCTCCGGAGTATCTGGGACTACAGGCGCACGCCACCACGTCCAGCTAATTTTTGTATTTTTGGGAGAGACGGGGTTTCACTATGTTGGCCAGGATGGTCTCGATCTCTTCACCTCGTGATCTGCCCACCTCGGCCTCCCAAAGTGCTGGGATTACAGGCGTGAGCCACTGCGCCCGGCCAATGTGGGAGCACTTTCAAGCCCCGCATGTCCCTTGCCACATCTGCTTGAATCCTTCCAACAACCCCTTGAGTTACCGACTCTTATTGTTCCCATTTCACAGATGAGGAAACTGAGGCTCAGAGAGGTCACATGGCTTGCTCGAGGCCCCCCAGCCAGTAAGTGGTGAAACCGGGATTCGCACTGGCAGCTGACATGCTGTACTGACTATGGCCTTCTCAGAGCAGGATTGTGACGGGGCGGACCAGGGGGACGGTGGTCCTGGCTGAGGGCACAGCTCGGGCAAAGGTGGGAAAGTGGGGGGCGGGCAGGGGGCATCCGCAGGAAAGGGTGGCCACGCGTAGTAAGATAGAGGCGGCTGGACCCCTGGGTGCCTTGAATGCTAAGGTCTCAGGGCTGATGGGGCCACCCCAGGATTCTGGACTCCTGTCTTTTGCTCTAACGGTCTGTGAGGGCAAGAAAAAGCTGCTCCTTGCTTCTGATGAGGCCCCGTTTTCTGCTCTGTACCGCAGGGCCTGGACTAGATGGGAGTCCGGCCTTCCCAGACTGGCTGTGAGGGGCCGCCGCTGGAGAAACCCGAAGCTGAGCTCGGGATGAGTGGGGCTCCCACGGGGACGGGGCGGGTTGGGGGGGGGCGGGGCCATGATCTAACCAATCAGGAGCGAGGTGTGTGTGCCAAGCCTCCTCTGGCCCAAGGTTCTCTGGCTCTTCCTGGTGGCCGTGTAGGAGTAAACAGCGGCTAGGTCAAAGGGCTCAGATAATGACAGGAACTGAGAGGCCCCTGGAGGAGGGGACGGAGCTGAGGAGGGCCCCCTAAGCCCCAGTTTCTTCCCTCTGTACTCCTGCCCGCCCTGCCCCCTGGCCTGTCTGCTGGAGGTAGGCTGGACACAGTACATTTTCCCTTTCACAGGTGGGGAACTCTGGAAAGGAGCTGGGTTTTGGTGGTGGGAGAGGAAGCGATTGGGGTGTGCGGAGCAGAGCTGGGCCGGCCTCCTCACTGCCGGGTCTTCCAGAGGCCCCCACCAGCCACCTCCTGAGACTGTGATTACAGCCATTTGACAGATGAGGAGTCAGTCCTGGCAGAGACTGCCGAGCCTGGACTAGAACCGAGCCTCTCGGACTTGAATCTGTGCCCTTAGCCCCCGAGAAATCCTACTTGTTAATGCATTAGTTCATTCAGCTATATTCCTGAATCTCCGTGGCTGTGGATGCACAGGGGAAACTGAGTGAGGACCTGGGTGGGCTGTAGCCCGCAGGCAGCTCTTAGCCTGGGGGGACGGGAGGACCTAGGGGAGTTCCTGGTCCATGCCAGGCTTGGAGGATGAGTGGGAGTCAGGAGGCCATAGAAGGGAGGGCGTTCCAGGCCAACCTGAGAGGGAGCCAGAGCAGAGGAGTTTGGGGGCCCACAAGCGGTGTTGTTTTATTCTGACACCACAGGGACCCAAGGCAGGGTTTAGAGCAGGGTGTGAATGGGGTTCCTACTGCGTGGAGGTCAGGTCCTCCAGCAGGGGAGCCAGCTTTGGCCCTGCCAGCTGCCTTGGTGTGGGAAGGCCCCTGCTTAGGGAGGAGAATGGGCAGGGCTCTGCTGCCGTCAGGCTGTGTGACCTCAGGCAGATTCCTGGCCTTTCTGGCCCTCAGTGTCTCCGTCTGCAAAAGGGTTATAGTCCTGAGCCTTAAAGTTCTGGGTGCATAGAAGAACTAGTGCGGGGCAGAGAAGGTGTAGCCTTTGGCTTGCTGGACCCAGAGGAGGACACCAAAGCCATAATAACCCTTTCTGGTGGCTTGCAGGTGTGAACCCACATCCCTGCCCCCAGGGCCACCTGCAGGACGCCGACACCTACCCCTCAGCAGACGCCGGAGAGAAATGAGTAGCAACAAAGTAAGTCTCCCTTCATTTCTTAACCCCATTGAGCCTCTCACTTCCCTCCATGGAATGGGTTCCTTTGGACCTGTCTCAGACCCCAGCCACCACGAGTCTCTTCTTCCCCTCAAGAAGCCGCCCATGGCTGGGAGGCCCAGGTTTAAGCCCTGCTTTGGCCACTGATCTTCTGAGTGGCTTAGGGCAAGCTCCTGCCTGTTCCCGGGCCCAGGGTCAGCTCTGCCTTTCCAGGCCTGACAGTCTGTCTGTGATGGTCAAGGACTAGCCGAGGTGACTGTGGAGTGCTGTGCAGGAGAGAGGGGTGGGCAGGTGGAGGTGAGCAGGAAATGGGGCGAGGGTGCACTGATCAGAGTCAAAGGTGATACAGCCCAAGCATGACCCTGAGAATGTCAGGATTCCCCATCGTTCTTTCATTCATTCATGCTTTCCCAAACACTTACTACATGACTGGCCCTGCATGCCCCTTCCCTAGGATCCACTGCAGCCTTGGTGGAGCCTGAGGTTTGGAAATGGGATGGGGTGGTTGTATTAATTTGTGTTTAATCAGGAGAAAGAAACTACACAGTGATTAAACAGGAAAAGTTTAATGCAAAAAATTATTGACTATAATAGGACACTAGAGTAACAAGGGATTGGAATTCTGAGGCATACAGGAATAGCAGATATTAATATAAGGAGCACCCCTGCCCCCATAAAGGCTGAGATCCAGGCCTTGCTGAAGAAGGCCCAGCTATGGCCCACTGGATGGCTCCAGTACAGAACTGGCCTGGGGAGGGGAAGCCGCCAGCCTCCAGGTGCTAAAGGTGGTTGAGTGCACTGTAGGAGCTGGACTTTGGAGAAGCTGTGATCACAGCAGGAGCCAGAGGCAATAGGCCTGACTTGCTGGCCCTGCTGGCCTCTGGGCAGTGGGTAAGATGCCCTTACTGGAGAGGCCGTGTGCACTGAAGGAGCCTCCCTAGCAAGCCTACCAGAACCAAGAAGCAAATGCTTTTCCTCCTGCAGTGTCTGTCCAGCGCCCTCTACTCACAAAGTTTAATACGCAGCTGACAAGGGAAAATATTTAAAGGGCCCAGATCCATTTCCACAGAGCAGACAAAAAGGATAAATTTGGAGCTAGAGGCAATACACTGGAGAGTTACTGTTGGGGGAAGACCTAGACCCCCTCACTCAAGATGTCCCACCTGTCTCTAGACATCCTCTTAGCAACAGCTGTAGGGAATCCTGACATATTCCAACCAGTCCAGCAAACCCTCCCGGAGAACCTTCCATGTTCCAGGCCCTGCCCTGGGATCTAGGATACAGT
Source organism: Nomascus leucogenys (assembly GCF_006542625.1). Taxonomy (NCBI): domain Eukaryota; kingdom Metazoa; phylum Chordata; class Mammalia; order Primates; family Hylobatidae; genus Nomascus; species Nomascus leucogenys. The sequence continues at coordinate 104,035,503 of NC_044388.1, read as the reverse complement.
GGGGAGCAAGGCTGACCTAGTCCCAGAGCTCACGGTCTAATTGGAGGGATGGGAGTTTGAATGCAGTATGATCAGTGTTGTGATGGGGGGACTGAGGCGGCTGAAGGAGGCCTTCCTGGAGGAAGTAGTGCCTGAACTGGTCTGCAACAAAAAGCAGGAGTTAACCAGGCATGGTAGGTGGCAAGGAGGTGGGGCGCTGAGCCTGCCCGGCAGCTGGGCCCTCACTGACCTCTCCTCTCTCCAGGAGCAGCGGTCAGCAGTGTTCGTGATCCTCTTTGCCCTCATCACCATCCTCATCCTCTACAGCTCCAACAGTGCCAATGAGGTCTTCCATTACGGCTCCCTGCGGGGCCGTAGCCGCCGACCTGTCAACCTCAAGAAGTGGAGCATCACCGACGGCTATGTCCCCATTCTCGGCAACAAGGTAGCGCAGCTGCTTTGGGGAGCTCCCTGGGAGCTCCTCCCCACTGCCCAGCATCACCACTCCCTCTACCTCTTCTTTCCTAAAGGAAAGGTGGACCCTGGGAGTCAAGGCCCTGCCTCTGGTGATTTTAGCTCCCTGCTTGCTGTGTGACCTTGGATAAGTGCACTGCCCCTGTCTGGGCCTCAGTTCTCTCCAAGTCCCCACCCTTATTGCTAATATCCTACCATCTCCTGAATCAGAATCCTTTTGAAAATGTGTTTCTGTTTTCACTGCTCTCTGTCTCTGCTGGGGAGCCCACACAGGCTTGGGAGCAGAACACTGGGACATTTGACAACACAAAAGCAGTAATAATACCGGCTGCCCTCTATCAAGTGCCTGTGTGTGCCAGGCACTTTGATCACCAGTAATCCTCAGACAAGCCCTGTGAGGGCAGCATTATTATCTTCCTTGGTGAGACGGAGTAACCAAGGCTCAGAGAGGTGAAGTCACGTGTCTGAGGCCACACAGTGAGGGAAAGAAGAAGATGGTATTTTCCTACCCCCTGCTAAGATGCAGCTGCACAGAGAGGCCAAAGTCATTCCTGGGGACTTCTGTTGGCCTTGGGTAGCCATGAAATTCAGGTTGTATTTCTGGGGTTCACCCTGTAGTACCTCTTTCTCCTTCCTCACTGACCCTCCTATATTTTCTTCAGGGCCTTTGCATGCAGAGTGTAGAGCCCGGGCTCTGGACACACCCGCACTAGGAAAGGGCACATTAGCAGGTGTCTGGAGACAGGTTAACACCTAAGTGAGTCTTTCTGTACCCTAAGAACCCTTGAAAGTGGAATAAAAATGGGACAGCTTGAGTGTGGGTGATGTGGAAAGGAGAGACAGAGCCTGGCTTGCAGTGCTTCCAGCATCACAGGGGAAGCCAGAAAAACTAGCACTCAGAAAAGTGGGAGCGCCAGTCGAGGTGCGTGGGATGTGTTGCTGGATCTTGGAGTAAGGGCCCAGGGAAGGCTGCCTTGGGGGAGGTGGCATTTGAGCTTAGCCTTAAAGGGTGAATGGGAATTCCATGGGCAAAAAATAGACCCCAGAGAGCATGTGGTTCCAACCCATTCATTTCAGCCATGGAGAAACAAGCCCAGAGTGGCTTTCATACCTTCCTTAATAACAAGGTGGTTCTTGTTTCTGGGTGCTGTGGAAATGTCATGGGTGCTTTTTGGAAGATGTCCTTTTTGGAGAGCTGGGGATCTGTGGTCACATAGGCTTTGTGACCTTCTGTTCTCCCACTTGTTGACTCTGCCCCAACTGAATGGCCTTCTTTTGGTTTTCAACGTACCACCTTTATTTCCACGTTGGAGCCTTTGTGCTGGCTGTTTCTCCTGCCTTGAATATGTTTCCCTAGGTGGTCCTTCTTCATCCTTCACATCTCAGCTCAGAGAGGCATCTCTGTTACAGCCCGACAGCTTCTTCTTGCCTGCTGCCCAGAAAAAGCCAATATACTGAGACTGCGGGTGTTACAGCAAAGAAAGAGTTTAACAATCGCAGGGCCAGCCAAATGAGGAGACGAGGGATATTTCTCAAATCTGCCGCCCCCAGAATTTGGAAGCCAGGGTTTTTAAAGGACAGTTTGGCAGGCAGGAGGACTAGAGAATGGTTGGGGATGAAATCATGGGGGTGTTGAAACTGTCTTCACCTGCCAAGTCAGTTCCTGGGTGGGGGTCATGGGTCACTGGTCTGGTTGGCATCCATTGATCTACCAGATTGCAAGGTCTGAAAAATATCTCAAACACTCAGGTTTTACAATAACGATGTTATCTATGTTAAATACAATGATGATGTTACCTATATTTTAAAAAGCAAACTAAGAAACAATGACTGGTTATAATTCAACTATAGCTACATCTTAGCAGAAAAGCAAGCTAAGAGATAATGACTGGTTATAGTTTATGCCTACAGCTTGACAGAAAGGTGTGCGGGGGGTGAGATAATCAATTATTAGTGACCACCTTCTATCGAACTGACTATATGCAGGCAATCATTCATCTAGGAAGAGGAGGACAAAGGAAAAGGAAAATAAGTAAAAGAAATGATTTTACTACACCTGTATCCTAGCAGAGTCCAGGCCTCTGTCTCAGTTGTTACCTTGTGGCCTTTTAATAACTTTACAAAGGCAGTTTTAGTCCCCCAACAAGGTGGAGTTCAGTTTTGGGAAGGGGCTGTTATCATCTTTGCTTCAGAGTTAAACTATAAAGTAAATTCCTCTCATAGTTAGCTTAGCCTATGGACAGGAATGAGCAAGAGTGGTTAGATTGTGAGGTCAGAAACAGGATGGAGTCAGTTATGTTAGATTCCTCTCACAAATTAGATTCTTTTTTTTTTTTTTGAGACGGAGTTTCGCTCTTGCTGCCCAGGCTGGAGTGCAATGGCGTGATCTCGGCTTACCACAACCTCTGCCTCCCGGGTTCAAGCGATTCTCCTGCTTCAGCCTCCCGAGTAACTGGGATTACAGGCATGCGCCACCACACCTTGCTAATTTTGTATTTTTCATAGAGACGGGGTTCCTCCATGTTGGTCAGGCTGGTCTCGAACTCCAGAGCTCAGGTGATCCACCCACCTCAGCCTCCCAAAGTGCTGGGATTACAGATGTGAGCCACTGCACCTGGACTTCCAGGCCACTGCTCCTAAAGTGCCCCGGCTGCAGTTGCTCTTTGGTCACTTGTCCCTGTTTCCCCTCCTTTCCCCTCCCCTCCCTCTCCCCTCCTCTCTGTCCCCTCCCCCTCTCTTCTCCCCCTCCCCCCCCTTCTCCCTCTCCTCTCCTTTCCTTTCCTTTTTCCCCTTTCCTTTCCTTTTTCTTTTCTTCTTTCCTTTCCTTGTTTCTTTCCTTTCTTTCTTCTTACCTTTCTTTCTTTCAACAGAGTCTTGCTCTGTCACCTAGGCTTGAATGCAGTGGCACGATCTAGGTTCACTGCAACCTCTGCCTCCAGGTTCAAGCAATTCTTGTGCCTCAGTCTTCCGAGTAGCTGTGATTACAGGCACGAGTCACCACGCCCGGCTAATTTTTGTATTTTTTGGTAGAGATGGGATTTCACCATATTGGCCAGGCTGGTCTCGAACTTCTGACCTCAGGTGATCCGCCTGCCTCGGCCTCCCAAAGTGCTGGGATTACAGGCATAAGCTACCATGCCTAGCCATTTGCCACTATTTTCTTTTTTTTTCCTGGCATGCATTATGTGCATTCTTATCTGTCTTCCCACCTGTTTCTTGAAGGCAGAAGCCCGGTCTGTTTTGCTCCTTGCTCTGCCCCAAGACTTGGCCATTAACCAGCTTGCTATCAATGTGTGTTGAATGTTGAATGAATGGGCCCAGTTTCCCTGTCTTTAAAATGGGCATAACAATTTCTGGGTCCTGGAGGCCTGGATGTATGGAGCACAGGGACCAGCACAGAGTGGCCATGATAATGTTGACTTTCCTTATCCCCCAGACGCTGCCCTCTCGGTGCCACCAGTGTGTGATTGTCAGCAGCTCCAGCCACCTGCTGGGCACCAAGCTGGGCCCTGAGATCGAGCGGGCTGAGTGTACAATCCGCATGAATGATGCACCCACCACTGGCTACTCAGCTGATGTGGGCAACAAGACCACCTACCGCGTCGTGGCCCATTCCAGTGTGTTCCGCGTGCTGAGGAGGCCCCAGGAGTTCGTCAACCGGACCCCTGAAACCGTGTTCATCTTCTGGGGGCCCCCGAGCAAGATGCAGAAGCCCCAGGGCAGCCTCGTGCGTGTGATCCAGCGGGCGGGCCTGGCGTTCCCCAACATGGAAGCATATGCCGTCTCTCCCGGCCGCATGCGGCAATTTGACGACCTCTTCCGGGGTGAGACGGGCAAGGACAGGTACCAGCCTCCCGCCTGCCCCCCTCTGGCCAGCCCTGTGCTCCTTCTCAGCATGCCCCGTCCAGAGGGCCTGTTGCTCTCAGCATGCACTGCTCTGAGGGGTAGTCAAGTCCTGCCGTCCTCTGGTTGGGCCTCCTAGGAGAGTTGTCTTCATGTCCAGCTGTTCACATGGGTCCCTTCCAGCATGCTCTGCATGGCCTGGTTTGTCCAAGAGGGCTTTCTCCTGGCATACCTTGCTCTGAGGGCACAAGGGCTCCCACCCAGCATGCTCTGCTCTGCTCTGAGGTTGCACAGTCACTCCTAGCATCTTTCTGAGAGAAGCTCCCCATAGTGTACCCAGTGTAAAGTCTTGACTGTTCCCAGCATGTCTTGCCTTAAGCACACAGTTGCTCCTGGCATGCTCTGCTCCAGGGATGCATCACTCCCAGCATGCCCTGCTGTGACTAATCTCCCTAGGAAAGCTAGGCCAGTGCTGCCCAATAGAAATCTATGTGAGCCACATATGTAATTTATTTTCATAGTAATCACATTTTAAAATTAGTGAATAGCTGTGTGTGGTGGTTTGTACCTGTAGCCCTAGCTACTCAGGAGGCTGAGGCAGGAGGACCACTTGAGCCTGGGAGGTCGAGGCTGCAGTGAGCCATGATGGTGCCACTGCACTCCAGCCTGGGTGACAGAATGAGACAACATCTTACATCTCTTTAAGAAAAAAAGTAGTGGCCGGGCGCAGTGGCTCACGCTTGTAATCCCAGCACTTTGGGAGGCCGAGGCGGGCGGATCACGAGGTCAGGAGATCGAGACCACGGTGAAACTCCGTCTCTACTAAAAATACAAAAAAATTAGCCGGGCGTGGTGGCGGGCGCCTGTAGTCCCAGCTACTCGGAGAGGCTGAGGCAGGAGAATGGCGTGAACCCGGGAGGCAAAGCTTGCAGTGAGCCGAGATCGCGCCACTGCACTCCAGCCTGGGCGACAGAGCGAGACTCCGTCTCAAAAAAAAAAAAAAAAAAGAAAAAAGAAAAAAAGTAGTAAAAGCAACTTTAATATATTTTTAACCCAATATGTTCAACACATAGCTCCTGTACATATTTTGTTAGATTTATACCTACATATTTAAAAAATTTTGGAGCTATTTTATAAATGGTATTAATATTTTTTTGTTCCCAATTGTTAATTGCTGATATATAGAAATGGCATATAGAAATTGATTTTTGTGGCTGGGCGCGGTAGCTCATGCCTGTAATCCCAGTACTTTGGGAGGCCGAAGTGGACGGATCACGAGGTCAGGAGTTTGAGACCAGCCTGGCCAACATAGTGAAACCCCGTCTCTAGTAAAGATACAAAAAATTAGCTGGGCGTGGTGGTGCGTGCCTATAATCCCGGCTACTTGGGAAGATGAGGCAAGAGAATTGCTTGAACCCGGGAGGTGGAGGTTTCAGTGAGCTGACATCCTGCCATTGCACTCCAGCTTGGGCAACAAGGCGAGACTCCATCTCAAGAAAAAAAAAAAAAGAAAAAAAAAGAGAAATTGATTTTTGTATGTTGATCCGGTATCCTGTAACCTTGCTAAACTCACATATTGGTTCTAGGAGATTTTTTTTTTTTTTTTTTTGAGGCGGAGTCTTGCTCTGTCGCCCAGGCTGGAGTGCAGTGGCATGATCTTGGCTCACTGCACCTCCACCTCCTGGGTTCAAGTGATTCTTCTGCTGCCTCAGCCTCCCAAGTAGCTGGGACCACAGGCTTGCGCCACCATGCCCAGCTAATTTATGTATTTTTGGTAGAGACAGGGTTTCACCGTGTTGGCCAGGCTGGTCTCAAACTCCTGACCTCAGGCGATCCACCTGCCTTGGCCTCCCAAAGTGCTGGGATTACAGGCGTGAGCCACTGTGCCCAGCCTGTTCTAGGAGATTTTTGTAGACTCTTTGGGATTTTCCATGCAGATAATCATGTGGCATGCAAATAAGGACAATTTTATTCCTTCCTTTCTAATCTATCTGCCTATTTCTTCTTTTTGTTTTATTGCACTGGCTAGGATTTTCAGTACAATGTTGAATTGTATTGGAAATGGTGAGAGTGGACTTTCCTTGCCTTGGTCCTAGTCTTAGGGAGAAAGTATTCAGTTTTTGTTTGTTTGTTTGTTTTGTTTTTTTTTTGAGATGGAGTCTTGCCCTGTCGCCCAGGCTGGAATGCAGTGGTGCGATCTCAGCTCACTGCAACCTCCGCCTCCCAAGTTCAAGCGATTCTCCTGCCTCAGCCTCCCGAGCAGCTGGAATCACAGGCACGTGCCACCACGCCCAGCTAATTTTTGTATTTTTAGTAGAGATGGGGTTTCATCATGTTGCCCAGGCTGGTCTCGAACTCCTGACCTCATGATCCACCTGCCTTGGACTCCCAAAGTGCTGGGATTACAGGCATGAGCCAGTATTCAGTCTTTCATCATTGAATATGATGTTAGCTGTAGGTTTTTTGTAGCTACCCTTTATCAGGCTGAGGAAGTTCCCTTCTCTTACTAGTTTGCTGAGAATTTTTATTATTACAGAATATTGAATTTTATGAAATGTTTTTCTGCAGCAATTTATATGATCAGGTGGTTTTTCTTAAGACTATTACTATGGTGGATTATATTGACTTTTGTTTTTGTTTTTGTTTTATTTGAGACAGGATCTCCCTCTGAGGCCCAGGCTGGAAAGCAGTGGCATGATCATGGCTCACTGCAGCCTCCACCTCTCATGCTCAAGTGATCCTCCCACATCAGCCTCCCTAGTAGCTGGGAGTACAGGCATGCAACACCATGCCTGGCTAATTTTTGTATTTTTAGTAGAGACGGGGTTTTGCTGTGTTGCTCAGGCTAAGAGTTTTGAATATTGAATCAGCTCTGCACTTCTGGAATAAACATCACTTCTTTGGGATGTATGTATTTATTTTTTATTTTATTTATTTTTTTTGAGACGAAGTCTCATTCTGTGGCCCAGGCTGGAGTGCAGTGGTGCGATCTCGGCTCACTGTAACCTCCACCTCCTGGGTTCAAGCGATTCTCCTGCCTCAGCCTCCCAAGTAGCTGGGACTGCAGGTGCGTGCCACCATGCCTGGCTAATTTTTGTATTTTTTTAGTAGAGACAGGATTTCACTATGTTGGCCAGGCTTGTCTCGAACTCCTGACCTCAGGTGATCCACCTACCTCGGCATCCCAAAATGCTGGGATTACAGGCGGGAGCCACTACGCCTGGCCAAGGGATGTATTTATATATATACAAAAACATTAGCAAATCATATCCATCAGAGATTTTTGTGTTCGTGTTCATGAGAGGTATTGGTCTGTAGGTTTTTTTGGTGCTGTCTTTGCTTGGTTTTGGTATCAGGGTCATGCTGGCCTCAGAAAATGAATTGGGAAATGTTCCTTCTTCTATTTTCTGGAAGAGACTGTGTAGAGTTGTGCTTATTTCTCTTTAAGTGTTTGGTAGAATTTGCCAGTGGCAGTATCTTGGCCCGGAGAGTTCTTCTTCAGAAGATTTTAAACTGTAAACTCAATTTCTGTATTAGTTATAGGATATTCTGGTTATCTATTTCATCTTGAGTAAGTTATGGTCATTTATGGGTTTTAGGGAATTGGCTCATTCTATCTAAGTTGTCAAATGTCTGTATGTGGTTGTGGAATTTTCTTATTATCCTTTTAATGTCTATAGGGTCTATGGTGGTGATTTTCTCTCTTTTATTCCGATATTGGTGATTTCTGTCCTCTCTCTTTTTCTTTGTCAATTTTGCCAGAGGATTTTGTTTTTGTTTTTGAGATAAAGTCTCACTCTGTCACCCAGGCTGGAGTGCAGTGGCATGATCACAGATCACTGCAGCCTCAACCTACTAGGCTCAAGCAATCCTCCCACCTCAGCCTCCCAGGTAGCTGAGACCACAGGCACCTGGCTAATTTTATATACATATAAATTTTTTTTTTTTTTTTTTTTTTTTTAAACAGAGTCTCGCTCTGTCGCCCAGGCTAGAGTGCAATGGCGCGATCTCGGCTCACTGCAACCTCTGCCTCCCAGGTTCAAGCAATTCTCCTGCCTCAGCCTCCTGAGTAGCTGGGATTACAGGCGCATGCCACCATGCCTTGCTAATTTTGGATTTTTGGTAGAGACAGGGTTTCACCATGTTGGTCAGGCCGGTCTCGAACTCCTGACCTTGTGATCCACCCGCCTTGGCCTCCCAAAGTGCTGGGATTACAGGCGCCCAGCCTATTTTTTTTTTTTTTTTTTTTTGAGAAGGAGTCTCACTCTGTTGCCCAGGCTAGAGTGTAGTGGTGCGATCTCGGCTCACTGCAACCTCCACCTCCTGGGTTCAAGCAATTCTCCTGCCTCAGTCTCCCATGTAGCTGGGACTACAGGCATGTGCCACCATGCCTGGCTAATTTTTGTATTTTTAGTAGAGACAGGGTTTCGCCATGTTGGCCAGGCTGGTCTCGAATTCCTGACCTCAGGTGATCCGCCCACCTCGGCCTCCCAAAGTGCTTGGATTACAGGCATGAGCCACCGCACCTGGCTAAGTTTTAATTTTTTGTAGAGATGAGGTCTCACTATGTTCCCCAGGCTGGTCTTGAAGTCCTGGGATTACAGGTATGAGCCTCCACACCTGGCCTCCCTTCCTTTTTCCATACTAAGAAAACGCAGTGTGTATTTACACGTACAGCCCATCTCAATCACACATGGTTGGTGGCCACTGTAGTGTGGGCACAGCTCTTGGTTCTGGGCTATTCCTTCAGGCCTTGCTCTGAACTGCAGTCACTCCAGCATGAACTTATCTGATTAGTCTCCCCTTAGGAGTTTGCTTCTAGCATGGGCACGACTGTTTTTAGCATGCTCTATGATCATAGTCACTCAGCCTGCCCAACTGTGACCCAGCTCCCCAGGAGACAGTTCATTTCTAGCATGCCCTGTTCCCGTTCTTCCCCTCAAAGGAGCTCCCTCCACACCCCTCACCTCTGCCTGGACAGCTCTCTGCCACATGCCATGCTCCCACAGCGAGGCTGGACTTGGGGTAACCAAAGTGGGAGTGGGGCCCCGATGAGTGGATGGGAGGAGTTCCAGGTAACTCCAGGTGGGTGACCCTGGGTCACCTGCTCCCATCTCTCCCTGCATGCGCCCTCATCGTGACCCCTCTCCATCCCCAGGGAGAAGTCTCATTCGTGGTTGAGCACAGGCTGGTTTACCATGGTGATCGCGGTGGAGTTGTGTGACCACGTGCACGTCTATGGCATGGTCCCCCCCAACTACTGCAGGTGAGCCCTCCTTGCCAGCGCCCTCCCAGGACAACACCCAGGCACTGGCCGCAGGATGGAGCTCTGGGGGCTGGAAACCTTGGCTGAAGGTGCCTTTGAGGGCCTCTGCTTCATTGTTTTCAAACTGTTCTTCAGAGATCTAGGCTTCTTCTCCTTCCCCAGGGGCCTCCACTCCAAGCTCAGCCAGAGTTTATTTATTAATAATAGCTATTAGTAGTAGCATTATATGAAAAGCCCACTAGGGGACAGCTATACTTTACTGAATACTGACCAGGTACCAAGCATGGCCACATGTAGTCTCTCACTTACTCCTCACAGCAACCTTACGGGATAAGAACTGTTACTCTTCCCATTTATTAAATGAGAAAGTATTAAATGAAGAGTATGTTTTATGAGTAGCCAGAGGTCCTCCAAACAGCAGGAAGAGGGGCCAGGCTCCAGTGCCCACAGCCCTCACCACTGCTCCACACTGCCGCCCTCTTGGGGAAAGGAAAAAGTGCCACTGGATTTAAAAAAAAAAAAAAAAAGTTTGGTGGTTACAAAGCTAGTCTACCCTGCACCCATTTTATGGATGGGGAAAGCGAGGCCCCAGGAGGCGTGGGGATTTCTCCTATTGAGGTCCTATGGTAAGCGAGGGGCTGAAAGGGCAAGGACCCTGCCAGCGCCCACCCTGCCCTGATGACGCCCGTCTGCTCTGTCCCAGCCAGCGGCCCCGCCTTCAGCGCATGCCCTACCACTACTACGAGCCCAAGGGGCCGGACGAATGTGTCACCTACATCCAGAATGAGCACAGTCGCAAGGGCAACCACCATCGCTTCATCACTGAGAAAAGGGTCTTCTCGTCGTGGGCCCAGCTGTATGGCATCACCTTCTCCCACCCCTCCTGGACCTAGGCCACCCAGCCTGTGGGACCTCAGGAGGGTCAGAGGAGAAGCAGCCTCCGCCCAGCCGCTGGGCCAGGGACCATCTCGTGGCCAATCAAGGCTCGCTGGAGTGTCTCCCAGCCAATCAGGGCCTTGAGGAGGATGTATCCTCCAGCCAATCAGGGCCTGGGGAAGCTGTTGGCCAATCAGGGATTTGGGAGCCTATGTGGTTAATCAGGGGTGTCTTTCTTGTGCAGTCAGGGTCTGCGCACAGTCAATCAGGGTAGAGGGGTATTTCTGAGTCAATCTGAGGCTAAGGACATGTCCTTTCCCATGAGGCCTTGGTTCAGAGCCCCAGGAATGGACCCCCCAATCACTCCCCACTCTGCTGGGATAATGGGGTCCTGTCCCAAGGAGCTGGGAACTTGGTGTTGCCCCCTCAATTTCCAGCACCAGAAAGAGAGATTGTGTGGGGGTAGAAGCTGTCTGGAGGCCCGGCCAGAGAATTTGTGGGGTTGTGGAGGTTGTGGGGGCGGTGGGGAGGTCCCAGAGGTGGGAGGCTGGCATCCAGGTCTTGGCTCTGCGTGAGCGACCTTGGACAAACTCTTCTCCCTCTCTGGGCACCCTTCTGCCCACACCAGTTTCCAGTGCGGAGTCTGAGACCCTTTCCACCTCCCCTACAAGTGCCCTCGGGTCTGTCCTCCCTGTCTGGACCCTCCCAGCCACTATCCCTTGCTGGAAGGCTCAGCTCTTTGGGGGGTCTGGGGCGACCTCCCCACCTGGAAAACTTTAGGGTATTTTTGCGCAAACTCCTCCAGGGTTGGGGGACTCTGAAGGAAACGGGACAAACCTTAAGCTGTTTTCTTAGCTCCTCAGCCAGCTGCCATTAGCTTGGCTCTTAAAGGGTCAGGCCTCCTTTTCTGCCCTCTAGCAGGGAGGTTTTCCAACTGTTGGAGGCGCCTTTGGGGCTGCCCCTTTGTCTAGAGTCACTGGGGGCTTCCGAGGGTCTCCCTCGACCCTCTGTCGTCCTGGGATGGCTGCCGGGAGCTGTATTGCCTGGGTTCTGTCCCCTGGCTCTGTATCAGGCACTTTATTAAAGCTGGGCCTCAGTGGGATGTGTTTGTCTCCTGCCCTTCTGGAGCCTGGAAGGGAAGGGCTTCAGGAGGAGGCGGTGAGGCCAGAGGGACCAGATGGAGGAGGCCAGCAGCTAGCCATTGCACACTGGGGTGATGGGTGGGGGCGGTGACTGCCCCAGACTTGGTTTTGTAATGATTTGTACAGGAATAAACACGCCTACGCTCCGGCTTCGTGTCCTGTGTCTCCTGGGTCGAGCACAGCCTTCTGGTCCAGCGCTGCATGCGGCCTCAGGACCACGTCTTCCGGTTGGGGGCTCCCAGTAAAGTGATCCTCAGCTTTTTCAGCAGCCAGTGGCCAGTGAGGTGTGTATTTTGCGTCTTGAGTGGAGACCTGGGGGCTCTGGGGATGGTGGGGGCGTGTGGAGCCAGGCCCATCTGGCTTTTCCTGTCCCCACCTCACCCTGCCTGTGTGACCATGGGCAAGTCACTTCGCCTCTGAGAGCCCCAATTCCTTCAAGGGCAAAAGGGGACCAGACACCACCCTCAAGGAGCTCAGGTTCCAGGAGGGAGGAGCCCCATGGTGCACCAGGAAGAATTCCCACAGAAGCTGGGAGAAGAGTTTGAGCAGTGAGTGCAGAAGGGGTGGGGGGAAAGACATCCCAGGCCACAGAGCAGGAGGTCTCTCAGCTCCTTAAGCGTCTGGGGATGTGATGGCTGGGAGCTGAGATTTCCTGCCAAACCCAGCAGGAGGGGGCCTGGCGGGACTGCAACGCTGGCAGGGATGTGGTGAGCGGTGGTCTCTCAGTTGCCACCAGCCTCTCTGCAAAAGGGCTGTGTACTCCAGGTTGGCAGGAGGCAGGGGCTCTGTGACTCCAGAGATTACAAACTGTTTGGGCAGATAAGATGCCCTCAGGGGCGAGGCCTAACAAAGAGTGACTGTGTAAGACATGGGCAGGCAGCCTGCTGGGATCTCCCAGGGCCCCCGAGCTGCTGGGGACAGGAAAGAGAACCCTTCTGGGCACTGGGCCAGCCAGGATGGTGGTGACCGGGGCTGAGAGGCATGAATGGCACCTTGCATCTGCCTCTCAATTCATGTAGCCAATAAGCAGCCACATGCCGTGCACTGTATTAGGCACAGTTGATGAGGGCGAGAGTGTCTGGTGGGAGGAGTGGACCACAGAGAAGCCTCATGGTGGGATCCCCAGCTTCACCCAGTAGGCAGTGAGGCTACAGCACGAGGGAGCAGTGAGAGATGAGACTCCCTGGGGCCAGATGGCACAAGGCAAGGCTGTAAATGTCAGTCTGAGGGGGGCAAGAGCCTTGATCTTTCTTGCATAGAGAAGTCAAATGGGACCACAGCAGGATGGGCAGGAGGCTGACAGGTGGCATGGCCCAGGGCCCAGGGGCCGCCAGACACAGTAATGGTGGCAGTGTGGCCAGCGGGGCTGGAAAGACTGGGACTCCATGTAAAGTCTACGTGGGGAGCAGAAAGCCGTGCGTGGGCATGGGGATATGGGAATATGGCAGCCATCCAACCCCATGCAAAGGCTTCTGGGAACCTGGGTCCAGGCAGAGGCTTTTTTTTTTTTTTTTTTTTTTTTTTTGAGACAGAGTCTCACTCTGTTACCCAGGCTGCAGTGCAGTGGTGCAATCTAGGCTCACTGCAACCTCTGCCTCCTGGGTTCAAGCGATTCTCCTGCCTCAGCCTCCTGAGTAGCCGGGATTACAGGCGCGTACCACCATGCCCAGCTAATTTTTGTATTTTTAATAGAGACGGGGTTTCACCATGTTGGTCAGGCTGGTCTCAAACTCCTGACCTCATGATCCACCCACCTCGGCCTCACAAAGTGCTGGGATTTCAGGTGTGAAGGTGTGAGCCACCACATCTGGCCTTCCTTGTTTTTTTTTTTTTTGAGATGGAGTCTCACTCTGTCACCCAGGCTGGAGTGCAGTGGTGCAATCTCGGCTCATTGCAACCCCTGCCTCCCCTCAGGAGTGTAAGCCAGGGTGATCTCCCACTCCTGACCTCAAGGGTTCAAGTGATTCTCGTGCCTCAGCCTCCCGAGTAGCTGGGACTACAGGCGCTTGCCACCATGCCTGGCTAATTTTTGTATTTTTAGTAGAGACAGGGTTTCAGCATGTTGCCCAGGTTGGTCTTGAACTCCTGGCCTCAAGTGATCCACCCACCTTGGCCTCCCAAAGTGCTGAGATTACAGGCGTGAGCCACCACACCCAGCCCCGGCAGAGGTTTTGAGGTAGAATTTCTCCCAGATTGCTGTGGCTCTTCTGTCTGTCCACTGGGGAGGGGGAGGTCAGTAGGAGGTGCATCAAGAGGGGGTCGGTTCCCCAGGGGGATGTTCAGTGGAGCATCAGGAGGTGGGACTCTGGTGGGCCTAGTCCCCAGCTCCTCAATCTCTCACCCCTTCAGTGAGACCCAGTGGAGACTGGCCCACTCCTTGCTAAAGTGAGCTTCCTGAAGCCCCTCTCATCATAGCCCTCTGCCCCGAAACCTTCACTGGCTCCCCATTCACTGGGTAAGCTCCAAACTTACAGACTTGTCTGGCGTTTGAGGCCTTCCTGCACCTCCATCTGCACTTGCACCCCTCTCCCGGGCGCCTTAGTGAGGCTGGTGCTTCCTCACCTCTGTGCAGAGGGCCTTACCCCCACCCCTCCTTGGGAGGGGGCGCCTCCCACCAGCTGCAAACCTGTGAGTGGCAGCCACTCCTCTCTGGGCTTCCTGTCCAGCTGTTTCCTGCATCCATTTGTTTCCTGCGGATGCTCAGTGGTTCACTGAGTTCAGCCCCACCAGCCAGGCTCCCTGGGGCAATCCCCAATCCCACTACGTGCTGACTGGTGGGTCCACATGTGAACTTCAGAGTGAGGAGGCCCTGGCACATCTCCTGCAACCCCCATGCCAGCTTGTTTTCAAGCCTTGGAATTTTTTTCCCTTCCCTTCCCTTCCCTTCCCTTCTTTCCTTCCCTTTTTCTCTTCCCTACCCTTCCCTTCTTCCCTTCCTCTCTTCCCTTCCTCTCTTCCCTTCCTTCTTCCCTTCCCTTCTTCCCTTCCCCTCTTCCCTTCCTCTCTTCCCTTCCTTCTTCCCTTCCCTTCTTCCCTTTTTCCCTTCCCTTCTCTTCCTTTTTTCCCTTCCCCTCTTCCCTTCCCCTCTTCCCTTCCCCTCTTCCCTTCCCTTCTTCCCTTCCCTTCTTCCCTCCCCCTCTTCCCTCCCCTCTTCCCTCCCCCTCTTCCCTCCCCCTCTTCCCTCCCCCTCTTTCCTCCCCCTCTTCCCTTCCCCTCTTCCCTTCCCTTCCCTTCTTCCCTTCCCTTCTTCCCTTCCCTTCTTCCCTTCCCTTCTTCCCTTCCCCTCTTCCCTTCCCTCTTCCCTTCCCTTCTTCCCTTCCCCTTCTTCCCCTCCCCCTTCTTCCCCTCCCCCTCTCTCCTCTCCTCCCCCTTCTTCCCCTCCCCTCTCTCCTCCCCTCCCCCTTCTTCCCTTCCCTTCCTTTCCCTTCTTTCCTTTCCTTTTTAGACGGTGTCTTGCTCTGTCGCCCAGACTGGAGTGCAGCAGCATGATCTTGGCTCACTGTAACCTCTGCCCCCCAGGTTCAAGCAACTAGGATTACAGGTGTGCACCACCACACGAAGCTAATTTTTATATTTTTAGTAGAGGTGGGGTTTCACTTGATGGCCAGGGTGATCTCACACTCCTGACCTCAAGTGAGCTGCCCGCCTCGGCCTCCCAAAGTGCTGGGATTACAAGCATGAGCCACCACGCCTGGCTGGAATTGTTTCTTTAGCCAAAATATTTTCATTTTAATTTTGTTCCTAAATGTCACAAGCTACAAAATATTTAAAAAAAATTTTTTTTTTTTTTTTTTTTGAGATGGAGTCTCGCTCTGTCGCCCAGGCTGGAGTGCAATGGCGCGATCTTGGCTCACTGCAAGCTCCGCCTCCCAGGTTCACGCCATTCTCCTGCCTCAGCCTCTCCAAGTAGCTGGGACTACAGGCGCCCGCCACCACGCCTGGCTAATTTTTTTGTATTTTTAGTAGAGACGGGGTTTCACTGTGGTCTCGATCTCCTGACCTTGTGATCCACCCGCCTCGGCCTCCCAAAGTGCTGGGATTACAAGCGTGAGCCACCGCACCCGGCCTAAAAAAGTTTTTTTTAATTAGTTTCATTTTTATATGTTTCTGTTTTTAGATTTTTTTTTTTATCATAAAACAAATAATACAAATGATATAAGATAGAAAGGGAGGGTATTGCCGAGTCCTATTAGGGTATAATCTTCCAGATCTTTCCTCCATGCAATTTTTTCTTTTTCTGAGACAAGGTCATGCTCTGTGGCTCAGGCTGGAGTACACTGGTGTGATCACGGTTTGCTGTAGCCTTGACCTCCTGGACTTGAGCAGTCCTCCCGCCTCAGCCTCCCGAGTAGCTGGGACTACAGGCAGGCACCATAATACTTGGATAATTAAAACTTTTTTTTTTTTTTTTGTAGAGACAGGGTCTTGCTATGTTGCCCAGGCTGGTCTCAAACTCCGGGGCTCAAGCAATCCTCCTGCCTCAGCCTCCCAAAGTGCTGGGATTACAGATGTGAGCCATGGTGCCCAGGCTTCATGCAATTCTTTTTTCTTTCACTCTTCCAGTTTTTCTCTCCCTTTTTTTCTTTCCTTAGGTTATACCTGGGAAATAAAAGTCCGAAACGTTAATATTCCAGAATTGGTAGAAAATCCATAGTTCACATGCAAATAAAACAGATACTTAAAATTGATTTTTTAATTTTAAAAAATTATTTTATTTTAAAAATTGCGGTAAAAAGCATGTAACATAAAATTAATCATCTTAACGATTTTCACACTCTGTTTTGGATAACAGAGCTCCAAAACTTTGTCATTTTGCAGATCTGAGACTCTGTACCCATTAAACAGCAATTCTTCCTTCCTCATTCTCCCCAGCTCCTGGCAACCACCATTCTACTTTTTTTTCTATGAGTTTGATTCCTTTAGATACTTCAATGTAAAGGAATCATACAGTATTTGCCTTTTTGTGATGGGCTTATTTCATTTACATAATGTCCCCAAGATTATTCATGTTAAAGTTTTTTGTAATATATATAAAGTAATAGACGCTTGTTGTATGGAAAAACAAAAATGCTTGGGTGGCTGGGCACTGTGGCGCACACCTGTAATCTCAGCACTTTGGGAGGCCAAGGCAGGAGGATTGCTGGAGCCCAGGAATTTTAGGCTGCGGTGAGCTATAATTTCGACATAGCATTCCAGCCTGGGCAACAAAGTGAGACCCTGTCTCTTAAAAAAATTAAAAAAGGCGTGGAGGGCTGGGTGCAGTGGCTCGCGCCTGTAATCCCAGCACTTTGGGAGGCCGAGGCAGGCGGATCACTTGAAGTCAGGAGTTCGAGACCAACCTGGCCAATATGGTGAAACCCTGTCTCTACTAAAAATACAAAAATTAGCCAGGCGTGGTGGCACGTGCCTGTAGTCCCAGCTACTGGGGGGTCTTGAGAATCGCTTGAGCCCAGGAGGCGGAGGTTGCAGTGAGCCAAGGTTGTGCCACTGCACTCCAGCCTGCGCAACAGAGCAAGTATCCGTCTCAAAAAATAAATAAATAAATAAATAGGCAACAGAGCAAGTATCTGTCTCAAAAAATAAATAAATAAATAAATAAATAAATAAATAAATAAATAAATAAAATAATAATAATAAAATGCCAGCTGGGCGTGGTGGCTCACACCTGTAATCCTAGCACTTTGGGAGGCCAAGGCTGGCAGATCAGCTGAGGTTGGGAGTTCGAGACCAGCCAGACTAACATGGAGGAACCCCATCTCTACTAAAAATACAAGATTAGCTGAGCGTGGTGGCGCATGCCTGTAATCCCAGCTACTCAGGAAGGCTGAGACAGGAGAATTGCTTGAACCCGGCAGTCAGAGGTTGCGACGAACGGAGGTCACCCCATTACACTCCAGCCTTGGCCACAAGAGGGAAACACCATCTCAAAAAAAAAAAAAAGAAAGAAAAGTCTGGGGAAGCCTTTAAGTAGGAAGTGGAAGTGTCATCTCCAGCCAAGCGGTAATAGGCACACACCTGCCTTCTCTGTCCTGTTTCATTTCACCCACTCTAAGATGTTGTCAGTTTGATTGTAAGACAATGTAATTTTAACTTTGTAGAGTTAAGGTGCAAAAAAAAAAAAGTCTGAGAATATATTTTACACACACACACACACACACACACATTTGCATGTTTAGAGTCTTTTTAAAATTTACTACTTTTATTAAAAAAAAAAAAATAGAGGCCGGGCACGGTGGCTCACGCCTGTAATCCCAGCACTTTGGGAGGCCAAGGCGGGTGGATCACGAGGTCAGGAGCTTGAGACCAGCCTGGCCAAAATGGTGAAACCCCGTCTCTACTAAAGATACAAAAAGTTAGCCGGGTGTGGTGGTGCATGGCTGTAATCCTAGCTACTCAGGAGGCTGAGGCAGGAGAATTGCTTGAACCTGGGAGGCGGAGGTTGCAGTGACCCGAGATCACACTATTGCACTCCAGTCTGGGCGACAAGGTGAAACTCCACCTCAAAAAAAAAAAAAAAAAAAAAATAGACAGTGCCTCACTATGTTGCCCAGGCTGGTCTTGAACTCTTGGCCTCAAGTGATCCTCCTGTATCGGCCTCCCAAAGTACTGGGATTACAGGCATGAGCCACCGCTCCCAGCCTCAAGTCATTTTTATGCAGGTGGGATCAGAAGAGTGCAGTGGGGCTTTTTGCCTATTTCTTTTTTTTTTTTTTTGAGACAGAGTCTCGCTCTTATTGCCCTGTTGCCCAGTCTGGAGTGCAATGGCGTGATCTCGGCTCACCACAACCTCCACCTCCTGGGTTCAAGCTATTCTCCTGCCTCAGCCTCCCTAGTAGCTGGGATTACAGGCATGCGCCACCACGCCCGGTTAATTTTTGTATTTTTAGTAGAGATGCGGTTTCACGATGTTGACTAGGCTGGTCTCGAACTCCTGACCTCAGGTGATCCACCCGCCTCAGGCTCCCAAAGTGCTGGGATTACAGGCGTGAGCCACCGCGCCTGGCCTTTTTGCCTATTTCTTACCAATGCTATGGGTGTCTGAAGCCTCTTGTCCCATTAACCACAAACAACTTGGACTTCCTTTCTCACTCAGACCCTATGGGAAAGTTGCCAACTCCTCACCCACCCTGGCTGTGCCATCATCCCAGTGAGTCCCTGCTGGCACTTTAAAACCTTCCTATGCAAATTTGTGCCCACATGTTTCCTTGAAACAAATTTCTTAAAAGTAGAAGGACGCATTTGAAAACTGTGTTTGTGTGTGTGTGTGTTTGTGTGTGTGTGTGTGTGTGTGTGTGTTTTATTTTTAGAGACGGGATCTCTTATGTTTCCCAGGCTGGTCTCAGAATTCCTGGGCTCAAGTAAGCTCAAGTGATCCTCCGACCTCGTCCTCCCGAAGTGCTGGGGTTAACAGGAGTGACCATCATGCCCAGTCCATTTGAAATTTTGATTTACTTTGTCAATTGCTTTCCCCAAAGGTACCAATGCACACACCCTTGAGAGGGCCTTTCAAACAGCTTCTAATGCAGAACCTCTGACCCCACTGCACCTGCCCCCCCACAGATGGGGAAACTAAGGTCCCAAGAAATAAGGACTTATCTGACATCACAGGTAGCAGAGACCCAGGCCTCCTGGTCTCCTGGCTGCTGTGGTTGCTAAGGCACCACCACTGAAGGTGGTCTCAATCTCCTGGTAGTCTTACTCTCTTGCATAAATACCTTCTATGGTTCCCTAGGGCCTATAATACAAATTGCAAATTCAACCCACCTCACCATCTGGGGCTGCTGCCTTGGCTCCCATCCCTGCCCGGCTACATCACTGAGCACCTACTACTATGTGCCAGTCCCTCTGCAAAACGCTGGATAAACACGTGGCTTTCTACCAGGGAACCTCGCGCAAGGTATTTGACATGCTTGCCTCCCGTTCCTCTGCTTTGTCTAAGGATTCACAGATGCGGCTGGAGTCTGCTGCTTAGCACAGTGAGTGCTCATTCTGGGAGCTATTCTTCTTATCAAGACCGCAAATCCCCCCTCTAGCTATCCACAGCCTTCTGAATGTCCCACATCCTAGCCGTCACTCATTGGGATGAGTGAGCTGCCCGGCAGCTCCAGGGGAGCAGGGCTGGTTTTCTATAATCTTCTACCTTACTGGGTGGTCTTTGGGGTCCTAGGGGGTTCCAGTCCCAGAGGAGCTCGAAAGGCCCCTCCCAACAGGGGAAGAGGAGTCCCAGGTGTGTCTCGGCCAGGGCCTCTGGGCAGGCTCTGAGGGCGGGCTTGGGGACTGTGGCCAACAAAGGCCCTGAGTCCATGCCTCACTCCTCTCGCTCCCTGGTCTGGCCTCTCTCTGGCACCAATGCACTGTGGGATATTGCGCAAAGAGCCGCTCTTCTCTGAGCCTCAGTTTCTCCAGCTATCACAGGGAAAGCCTGGCCTTGTACCCTGGAGTGTACCTTGAGCACAGTGGGGGTACCGCAATGGAAAACTCTTGGCAAACTGTAAAGTGTAGTTCGCGTGTGTGGGCACAGCCACCTGGGGGTGCACGGTGCGGGGCACACGGTGCCGGGTGCGGTGTCGCCGCGCACCCGGGCTCGGGCTCGGTCCCGCCCCGCTTCCCGGTCCCTGGTCCGCTCTCCCTCCCTCCTTCCCGCCCTCCCTGCCTTCGGGAACGCCGGCTCCCGGCATGCCGCGCGCTGACAGCCTTATAAATAGTCGCCTTTGCCGGCGGCCGCGAGGACGGGCAGGGCACGCACTGGCCCCGGCGCCCACCCGCACCCCTCCCCAGGTCAGTGCGTGCCCGCGCGTGTCCGGGGGGTGCCTCCGCGGGGAGGGGCAGCGGCACCGGGGGAGGGCGGGGGCGTGCTGGTGCGGGGCTCCCTGGGGTCTGTGCGGCTGTGTATCCGTGGTTGTGATCCGTGTGTGTTTGCGTGGCCGTGTTCCCCGGGCGCTGGGGATCTGTGCCTCGCTGCCTGTGCCTTTGTGGATCCGTGCGTGTGTGTGCGTGTGCGTTTGTGTGTGTTGCAGCCCCTTCCAGCCTCTGAGATAGTCACCCCTTTGTTCCGGCTGGCACTCCTGGGGCTCCAGGTCACTGCCCTTGGCATGTCCCAGCTGGGGCCCAGAGAGGGAGAGCTGTGGCCTGGCTCCCTGCCCCAGAGGACCTGGACAGGGGCAGCCTCTGTGCTCCGTAGGGCTATCCTGTCACGCCACTTCTAGTGCTGGGTGCATTGGAGAACACCCCCTGGATGCTCAGAGCTCGCCCTAGCCTCCTGACCGGAGCCCCAAAGCCAGCGCTTGGGGCCTTCCCACAGCACTACTCAGTGGCCACCTGGTACTCCTCAGCAGCAGCAGGACAGGCCCAGAGAGGGGACACCAACTGCCCAAGGTCACACAGCTGAGTGATGGAGCTGGGATTCGAACCCTAGTCAGTTGCCACCCACTGGGAACCGACTAGGTTGGGTCAGAAGCTGGGAGACCTGGGCTTGCCTTGGCCTTGCCTTGTGATTGGGGTTAACTCACTGTCCCTCTGGGCTTCGGCCCCACAGGCCCCTTAGCAGACCATCCAGTCATATTAGGAGTGGCTGGGGCCTTGACCCAGGGGCCTTATAAGGCCTGGGTGCTTAGCCCGTAACTCAACTCCATCCTAGACCCCTGTCCTCTGTGAGGCCTCCTCACGACCCAAGTTATTTTGGATCAAGGAAGTGGCAGGTGCCAGCAGGGCGGAGGGGCTTAGATTACCAGGAGGGGGGCGGGGCAGGGCGGGGTCGAGGCCACTTCTCAGGGCTTCACTGTGGTTGTCCCTGGTCCAGGACGCTCCCCCTCCCATGGGCAGCTGCTGAGGGGCACCTGGCAGCTCCTACCCCCGCTGAAGCACACTCAGCAGGAAAAGTGGCTGCCACTCCTGCCTGGGGCAGCAGGGGCATCAGCAAAGCCACTTCAGCTCCTACTAGGTCCCAGGCCCAGAGTAGCAAAAACTCAGGGCCAAGTTGGACCCTAGCCGGCCCTCGAGCCAGTCTGTCCTCCTCCCCATGCCTCAGTTTCCTCCCAAGACGGCAGTGAGGGTGGAACGAGCCTCCCCAGCCCTGCGTTCAGCCCATGCCAGGCCCAGTCATTGGGACCCCAGGCCCGCAGCACAGAAGAGGGCCCCAGTACAGCGTGGTTGTGCAGTGCAGGGCAGGTTTCCAGGAGGCACCTGCCAGTGTGGGAGTGGAGGGCAGAATCCAGGAAGGCTTCCTGAAGGAGGTGGCACCTGAGCTGAGTCCCACACAATAGCAAGGTGGGGAAAGGCATCCAGGCATTGGGTACAACATCTGCCAGTGGCAGCTGATAGGGTTGCAGAGGGCAGCAGAGGTCAGCTCACCGCGAGACCTATCCACTATGTCTAGGGGCCCAGGCTTTGTCTGGGAGCCAAGAGGGCCACACATGCAAGGTTGTAAGGGGGTGTGTGATGTGGTCTGATACTTGCCAGAGAGAATCCTGCAAATTGCCTGGCAGGGTGTGGAGGCTTCGAGTCCCATGTGGAGGCGGGGGCAGTGGCCCAGGCCCCTTGCTGAGCACAGGACATAGTGGTGAGGAGACAGACGGAGAGAGCCCGGGGAGGGGAGGGTTGGGCAGTGGGTGTACAGGGCTGTGGAGAGGAGAGGAGAGCCTTCACACCGACTCAGCCTGTGGCTTGGCCGTGAGGGCCTGGAGCTGGGAATTGGGGAGGACTGTTCAGAGCCTGAGAAGCCTGTGGAGCTTCTGGGGCCTGTCTGGTGGGCATGGATGTCTGGGGCTGGGGAGAGAGGCCTGGGCTGCCTGCACAGGGATGGGGGTTCCTTAGAGCCTGAAGCCAAGTAGAGAGGGTGGTGTGGGTGCCTTGGGTGGAGGTCCCGGTGCGGGTGGGGTCGCTGGCTGGAGGTCAAGGCTGGAGGGGAGTGTGGCTGTGGTGGTCGCGAGTGGCCTTGGGGAGGGCTGGTGGCTGGGAGTGAAGAAGTCGAGGCCAAAGGTGTCCAGAGGGCAGTTCTGAGACGGGGGGGCGAGCGGGGGGAGGTCCTGGGGGCTGTGGCAGCACAGGGTGGGGTCGCAGGCGTGACTGGTCTCATGGGCAGGCTGAGGGCAAGGTGGGGGCAGTAAAGCCAGGTCCTCAAAGGGTGGGGGTGCAGGGTCCATGCGTGGGGCTGGGTGCTGGGCCTGTAGAAGTGAAGAGCCTGGGACCGCCTCACTTTGACAACTGTAAAGGGCTGTGTTCATGCGAGCGGCTCCTGTAGATTCCTCCACCCCAGGCCTCTGTGTCCCTTAGAGGATCCCCATCCAAGCCTCATCCCAGACACACATAGTTCCTGGCCACCTCCCGCCTCCCGGCAGCTTCCCTCTGGCCCTGGGG
Organism: Nomascus leucogenys; assembly: GCF_006542625.1. Classification (NCBI taxonomy): domain Eukaryota; kingdom Metazoa; phylum Chordata; class Mammalia; order Primates; family Hylobatidae; genus Nomascus; species Nomascus leucogenys. Next base: position 104,012,568 of record NC_044388.1, on the reverse strand, counting down.
AACGTCGTCAAGGTGTCTGGGCAGACGCTGGCCCCGCGCCCTGTTTTCTGGGATTTTCGAGGGGAGCAGCTCTGCAGTTGTGTGGCCGCTGTTTATGTCCCTCGGTGCCATCCTCACCGTCCCAGCCCCTCCAGCGGGAACCCAGGTGGATGGGAGGCGGCTACTGCCCTTCTGTGACAGGTGAGGCCATGGAGGCCAGAGAGGAAAGGTGACTTTTCCAAGGTCACTTTCCCAAGGTTGCTTTCTCAGGGAAGGGGTCCTGGGCCTTCCCTATCCCCAGCAGCCCCCTCTGCCCTCAGACTGCATGTCGGGCCTGGCACACACCAGTTGCCTTGGGTGTGGCTTAGCAGAAGGTGAGTCAGGGTGAGGAGGAAAATCCCTCCCCAACCTGTGCCCTTGTCTTGCAGAGCACTGACACGGCTCCCGGGACCTCGGCAGGATGGAAGGTATGAGCCTCCTCTCCTTTTGCCCATTGCCTGGGCCTCAGTGTGCCTGACTATTAAGGGGGTACACTCAGGGAGACATTCTGGGAGGGTTGGAGGAAGCTCTGGGGCTGCCAGAGGGGGCCTGGCTGGGAGCCTCCAGTATCCTCCTCTGGCCTCTCATGGGATGTGCCAGCTCCAAGATTAATTTTAGAAGTGACGAGGCCTCCCCAAGGCTTCTGAGGGCCCCAGCGCACACCCCCTATGCTGGATTTATAGAGCTGAGACCCTGCCCCATGGAGAGGCCACAGATACACAAAACACCAGGTCTAATGAGGACAAGGCAAGTCCCCGTACCTCTCTGGGACTCAGTTTCCCTATCATCCAGTGAGGGTGGGCCTTGAGGAAGTCTTGGACCCTCCTGGTTCCTATGGGCTGGGACTTAGAGACACGGGCAGGCAGAGAGTCCAGAACGGGCCCGCCCTCAGCTGCTGGCAGCACCATCCGTCCAGTCCCTGGCACTGTGCCTTGGCCTGGGCAGCTCTTAAAGACGCTCGGCGGGCCTGCTGCTGCTGCTGCTGCCTGAGCTCCAAATATCAACAGCCACAGGGCTGCGGCCACCCCACCCCCGGGACAGGAGCCCACAGGATGAGCCCTTCCTGCCAGCTCCTGTAGGGCTCCAGCCTCATGGCTGGGAGGGCCCCTGGGAGCCGCCCAGCCCACCTCCTCCCTAGGGAAGGGGCAGAGAACCAGAGAGAGGCAGGCCTTTCCTAAGTCACACAGCAAGCTGGGATACAGCCTGGTCCTCTATTTCCCTGGGAAGCGGGGGATCCTGAAAGCCCGGGGGGGGAGCTTGGGTTCCGGTTTTGGTTCTGACATCCCTTGAGCAGGCCCTGCCTCTCTCGAGCTCAGTTTCCCTCTGCCCAGTGGGGCTGTGGCCTTGCTGGGATCTAACAGCAGGCGGGACGAGACAGAGGTTGGAGCCAAGCTCACCGCCCTCTCTGGGCAAGAGTTCCACATGCCCACCACAGCCCTCCACCCCAGCAACCGTCTCCATGGCAACATATGTTGTGGTTGCTAAGCCCACATTGGCACTGCCGGGGTAGGTGGGTGATGGGCCAGCCCAGGGCCTGAGAGGGGAAGGGCAGGGCACATAGGAGACACGGCAGGACGGGACCATGGGCTGCTGCTCCTCGAGTGACCCCCGCAGAGAAGACGATCTGAGGGCCAGAGGTGACCGGCCCCTGGGGTCCAGGCACCCACAGGGAGGCACCATGAGTGCTGGCGGACCAGCCCGCTGGCTGTGCGGAGAGTACTTAGCCTTTAGGCTTTTGCCTCTGCCCGTCTGCCTGGAGCGCCCTCCCTTCCCTGACCTCTCCCAGGCTGCAAGCTCGCTCACATCCCTGCTCACTCTGGGCTGTGACTTGTCTGCCTCCCTGACAGGAGCGCCAGCGGTGTCTGTCCCTCGGCCTGGGGCCCAGCACAGGCCTGGGACTCCAAAGGTGCCTCTGGCTGCAGGTCCAGTGAGTGACTGAGCCCTGCTCCCCTTTTCTCTCCCGCAGAGAAGCTGAAGAAAACCAAGATCATCTTTGTGGTGGGTGAGTTGCGGGCAGGCGGGCGGTGCAGCAAGGGTCTTCACTGGCACTGGAGGGAGCCTGGGCCTGGGGCTGCACCCTGGGCTCTGCCCCTCCCTCTCTGGGAGACCCTGGCAGCCCCTGTCCCTCCTGGGACCCTGTGTCTCGGGGTTTATGAATGGGCGGGCATTTGCAGGCGGGCCTGGCTCAGGGAAGGGCACCCAGTGTGAGAAGATCGTGCAGAAGTATGGCTACACCCACCTCTCCACCGGGGACCTCCTGCGGGCCGAGGTCAGCTCAGGCTCGGCCAGGGGCAAGAAACTGTCGGAAATCATGGAGAAGGGGCAGCTGGTTCCGCTGGTGAGTGGGCCCTGGCGGAGTGAGGGGCAGGGGATGACAGTAGCCCTGAGTGGGTGTCCCACCAGCAGCAAAGCCCACAACACACAGGCCAAGCTGACCGTAACCGCCCCCGGCTCCAAACCCTTCTGTGGTTCCCCATTGCCCTGGACAGAAAGTTCCTTCCAGAAGCTCCCAAGACCTTGCAGGACTCTGCCCTGCCCCTCACTCTCCCCCTTCCCTCCATCCTTCAGCCACCCTGGCCTCGTTCCCCTCAAACCAGCCATACTCCTTCCAGCCTGGAATATTCTTTCCTCTTCGGCTTTCAGACTTCCCTAACTCCCCAGATTTGGCCTAAGACCCCCCCAATTTTCTACTCCAGAAGCCCCACTTCTCTGCCCGTACAACCTGTGCCACGCTTGGAGATGGAGAAATCATCTGTGGAATGTATCTGTCCCCTCACCAGCCCCTGAGCTCCCCAGGGCAGGGAAGGCCTAATTGGCCCATGGCTGTGTCCTCGGGACCCAGGACAGCACCTGGCTGGAAGGAAGGGCTCAGTGAATACTGTCGAGTGAATGCATCATTCATTCATTCATTCACTCAGTCCAGGTCTCCACAATTCCGAGGAGGCTTCCTGGAGGGGGAGGCTTGTTTGGGACATTTGTGTTGGGGAGAGGGCGTTTCAGGTGGCAGGAGCAGCGTGAGCAGAGGCCGGGAGAAGGGATGGGGAGGAGAGGCTCATGGTCCCTTCCTCCTTTGCTGTGCCCCAGGAGACAGTGTTGGACATGCTCCGGGATGCCATGGTGGCCAAAGTCGATACTTCCAAAGGCTTCCTTATTGATGGCTACCCGCGGGAGGTGCAGCAAGGAGAAGAGTTTGAGCGACGGGTAAGGCACTGACCCAAGTGGGGATCCTGGTGGGCTGGGGCAGGATAAGACTCCCATCCCAATGGGCGGGCCTGCAGGGGCTGTGATGCAGGTCAGAGTTCTGAGCAGAGGCTGATTCATGGAGTGTGGGTGAGGAGGAAAACCAGGAAGACTTTCTGGAAGGGTAGAAGAAAATGTGTAGAAGGGGAAGCGCCAGGCAGGGGAGTTCCCAGACCTGGGCTCAGATTCCAGCTCAACGGCTTGAGATCTTGGGCCAGTCATTCTGCCTCCTGAACCTCAGTTTTCCCATCTACAAAATGCAGGCAGTGGGGGGACCAGGTCACAGCTGCCTTAAGGGGCAGGGTGGGGACTGGAGAGGATGCGCCCTTCAAGTGTGGGCCTTGGCTCCCCGTAAACACACAAAGAGGCAGGGAACAGAATTGGCAGGGCTGGAAAGGCCAGGCCAGTGTGGGGAGAACAGAATATGTGGGCAGGGCGACAAGGGAAGTTCCAGCCTGGCTGGAGGCTGCAAATGCCATGGAGGGACAACAGTCTCCTTCCAGGGGTCATGAGGAGCCTGGCCGGAAAGAGCAGGCCTGGAAAATGATGGCCCTGAGCTTCCTAGCACAAGCATCCTGCAGACACACCTTCCCCAGGACGGGGCACCCCCCTACAAACACACACACACACACACACACACACACACACGGACACTTGCACATACACATGCACAAGGCCCACAAGTTCATACACACAAGGCCAGGGGCATGTGCACGCATGCACACACACGGCAGTGGATGCTGCACTCCTGCACATGCATGACACGGATGTAGCACACATATGCAGGGATGCACACGTGCTCACACACGTGGCCCTGTGCACACACATACACTTTTACCTCGGTGTCACAAGTCTGTATGGGAGAAACAAACAGGACTGCAAGGGCCTAGGAGGGAGAGGTCGGCAAGGGCTAGGGGGAGCCTAACCAGCATCCTGGTGGGCTAGGGCAGGATAAGACTACCATCCCCATGCCCCATTCCGGTGCCCCGTCTCCGTGGGGCCTTCTGGGCTTCCGTAGCTTCCAGCCTTATCTGAGGGTAGGAGGCCATATTTTCTGACCTGTGAGTGGCTGCAAGACCTCGGGAAAGTGTCTACCCCACTCTGCCTCTCACCTTCCCTATCTGAATTGGGGGTTAGCTGGATTCCTTCAGACCTCAGACCCCTGACCCTGTGTCAGGTGCCACAGTTCTGAAGGATGTCCTGGCCTGCTCACACATACCAGCTGTGTGGTATCACCTGTGATCCTCAGGGCCACATCTAGAAAATAGAATTAATGAAAGTCGGCCAGGTGCGGTGGCTCACGCCTGAGATCCTAGCACTTTGGGAGGCCAAAAAGGGCGGATCACTTGAGGTCAGGAGTTCAAAACCAGCCTGGCCAACATGGCGAAAACTCATGTACTAAAAATACAAAAATTAGCCAAGTGTGGTGGCGGGCGCCTGTAATCCCAGCTACTCAGGAGGCCGAGACACGAGAATCACTTGAACCCGGCTGGACAGAGGTTGCAGTGAGCCAAGATCATGCCACTGCACTCAAGCCTGAATGACAGAATGAGACTCCGTCTCAAAAAAAAAAAAAAAAAAGTCCCCACCCTTCCAGGGCTGTTGTAGGTGCCGCTGAGGGCCGCAGGCTCAGCCTTGGTCCCATCCCTGCTGTGGCCTCCAGGGGTCCGGGCGGCTGGTCTTCTTGGCTGTGGACACCAGGGGGCGCCAGGGCTTCACCGAAGGAGGGAGGGTCAGCCTCGAAGTGTGGCCGGCTCACACCCAGAGCTTTCCTGGAGACTGGCAGTGCCCGTTATGGACTCCCTGGGCTAAATGCCCATTGTCCTGACAGGGAGACTGAGGCCCCACAGCCAGAATCTCAAGCCCAGAGGCTCAGCTGGCTCTCCCAGATTTACCACCTCTGCTGGGGGCGTATAAAGAGCCTACTCTGCTTGGTCCTGGAGACCCAGATGAACCAGAGACTGTGAGTCTGTGCCCTGGAGGAGCTCAGCAGCTGATGGATGATGATGGGGGCGGGTGGCCTTGAAGCTGAGGTCAGACTGCTGCATCCAGACCCAGCCTTTGCCCCCATGGTAATCTGTAAGATAGAAGCAGCTGCTGGGTGGTGCGGGGTCATCTCCCTGAAGGCAGCTGACGCTGTCACCCTGAATCCTTAACTACGCAGGAGCTAGGGATGAGTGCTAGGATGGGTATCACAGGCGAGGACAAAGGGCTTGCCCCAGGTCACACAGCTGGACAGAGGCAGGGGTGAACCTGGGTCCAGGTCAGTCTGATGCCGGAGGTCAGGCTGCTTCTCGCCTCTGTCCAGCTGTGTGGCCTTGGACAAGCCTCTTGGTCACACAGTTAGACAGAGGCACGAAACAGCCTGACCTGAGAGGCAGTGCCCCAAGGCCTTGACAGGGGTCCGGGGCCAAAGCTGCGCTGAAACCCTTGCGGGCTGGCCCAGGCAGTTGGAAGCAGGAGACAGGGCTTGAAGGTCCCAATCCCATTCCTAAAGCTGTGGCAGTCATGGGTGACTCTGGGGTGGCTCTGCCTTCCCAGCCAGGCAGCTGTGGTGGCCTGATTGAGCGAGGCAGGGGCTGCAGAGCCTTATTACTCTTGCCTTTCCAAGGTGTCCCATGGATGACATGGATGACATGCTGTTCCAATGACACAGACATTGCTCAGAACTCCCCAGAACTCAGCAGCCGCTCACCCCTTCCCTCATCCCTTATTCCTTTGTCAAAGGACCCCAAAATTGTGAGACAGGTGACTCCCTGCCCTCAGGGGCCCTTGGGAGACCTGCTCAAGGAAAGACAAAGGCGCTGGAAGAGCCCGTTCCAAGAGGCTGGGAGTACTGGGGGGCAGGGGGTGGCATCGGAAAGACTGCCCTGAAGAAGTGAGCTTCGAGCTGAAACCTGATGCTTGGTATTGAGGTGAAGGCGAGTTAGGATCAGGCTCGGGGGAGAGGGCTCCTAGCAGAGGGAACAGCATGAGCACAGGTCTGGCATGGAAGGAGGTTGATGAGAGCCTAGAACAGAGAGAGTCAGGCTCTCTAAGTCTGGCAAGTAGTGTGGACTTTCTCCTGAGGGCACTGGGGAGCCATGGTAGAGGTTTGAGCAGGGGAATGGCAGGGAAGATTGGTTTTAGGAAGGTCTGTCAGGCTGCCTTGGGGAAGGGATTGAAGGTCTGAGGGGGTATCTATTGGGGCTTCATAGATGGGAAGATGGGGGGGAGATGGCCCTAGGGGACAGGAATGGGGTCCCTGTGACATGGTACCCGCCTGCAGATTGGACAGCCCACACTGCTGCTGTATGTGGACGCAGGCCCTGAGACCATGACCCAGCGGCTCTTGAAACGTGGAGAGACCAGCGGGCGTGTGGACGACAATGAGGAGACCATCAAAAAGCGGCTGGAGACCTATTACAAGGCCACAGAACCCGTCATCGCCTTCTATGAGAAACGTGGCATTGTGCGCAAGGTGGGCCCCCGCGGGCCCAGGGGGAGCTCCAGGGAAAACAGGTTCCTATGTGGCTCAGCCTCAGCTCACTGTATGGCCTCAGGCCAGCCCCTCTCTGGGCGTTGGTTTCCCCACTGGTTCAATGAGGGCCTGCTGTCAATTAGGTTGGGCTTGGGGAGGCAGGCCTGGCCTCTGGGGCCTGCCATGGTGAGGCCCACCCCGCTCCACCTGGTGACTCAGCCCTCACGGCCCATCTCCCCACAGGTCAATGCCGAGGGCTCCGTGGACAGTGTCTTCTCCCAGGTCTGCACCCACCTGGACGCCCTAAAGTAGCAACGCTGGAGCTGCTTCCCCAGCTCAGAGCCCCGTCCCACCCCTGTCCTGATTCGAGGTCCTCCTGGCCTGAGTGCAGCGCCTCCACCCTGCCCGGCTGAGCACAGACGGAGGAAGCCGCTTATCCTGTTTTCATGGACAGCTGAGCACTAAAGGAATTTCTAAGGACATTTGGTTTTACTGCTTTTTCTCTGCTTCCAGTTGGAGTTGATTCATGTGCTTGTGCCCACCTGGCCGGGAGTCCCCAGCCCCTCAACTCTCCGTTCCTCCTCAGCCTCCCTTTGCCAGCCACCCCTCCTCTAGCTCTGGTGGGAGGCCCAGGGCCCTTCCTCGCACAGGGCATGTCTGGCCTGAGGACCTGGCGCTGAGTGGCAGGGCCCCTGCTCGGAGGGGCTCGTGTTCAGGCAGAACCAGTCCCAGCCTGGGCTCCTCTGCATCTCGCTCTGTGGCCTTGGCCCTGACCCCCATTGCTCTGAGCATATGTTCCATGCCAGGGCCTGGACTGCACAGGCAGCAAGGTCATGGGCTGAGTGGGGCTTCTTGGGCAGTTGGGGCGGCCCACGCCAGCCGGCCCAGTGGGCAGTGAACTGGCTTCCTTGACGCAAGAGGCTCTGAGGGTCTGAAAAGGGCATCTCAATGGCATGGGTGGGTGGGGAGTCATGTCACTGAAATTGAATGGGGGAGGCCCAACAAGGTGACTCGTGCCTGTAATCCCAGCACTTTGGGAAGCTGAGGCAGGAGGATCACCTGAGATCAGGAGTTCGACAGCAGCCTGGCCAACATGGCAAAACCCCCTATCTACTAAAAATACAAAAATTAGCCGGGCATGGTGGCATGTGCCTGTATTCCTAGCTCCTCATGAGGCTGAGGCAGGAGAATCACTTGAACCCGAGAGGTGGAGGTTGCAGTGAGCCAAGATTGCGCCACTGCACTCCAGCCTGGGTGACAGAGCGAGACCCCATCTCAAAAAAAAAAAGAAAGAAAAATTGAACTGGGGGGGTCATGGTCAGGGGTGAGACCTGAAGGACCTCCCCCTGTGTGGCCCTGGACTCAGCCCACCCTCTCTGAGCCGTTTCCAATTCTAAAACAGACTCAATGTCCCCTCACTCCCACCTCAAGGTCAGGATGAGAACACACTGAGTGAGGAGTGTACGCTGTCCATTGCCACGGCCATGAGGGCTGGAGACCAGAACAGCCAGGCCCGAAGCGTGCAGGGCCCCGGATGACTGGGGGACACCCCAGAATCCCCTGGGGAGAACCCTTCCTGCGCGCTTTCATTTTTTGACCTCATCACTGAGAAAGGCTCAATTTGGTGCTCATGTGTCCTTAACACCTGATCTGGCCCAAGATGGGCTCCCTTTAAAGCCAAGAGAGCCTCTGTGGACCCCGCCTGCCCGAATGAAATCCGAACAGTTGGGGCTGTTCATGGCAAGTGGGGCTGGTTTTTCATTACCGTTGGTTATTTAAAGTTTCCTTTAAAATAAACGATTTTAAGTTATAAAAGGTGAATCTATTGAAAGAAGAACATGAAAGAAAGAAACAGGAGTTCAGCAGAGCTAGCAGAAGACAGGCATGTAGGGGGAGCCATCCTGTTCCAGGGGGGTTGTGGAGGGTAGGGGCTGTGTGGAGGCCTCTGCAGCTGGTCCTCAGTTTTCCGCATCGGTAGCGTGGGGCACGCAGGGACGCCGCAGGCTCCAGGTCCTGGGTCCTGCATCTGTCAAACAGGACTCACACACGTACACGCACACACACATGCACTCACACATACACACTGACCCACACACTTGCACTCCCACTCCCACACATGCACACGCATGCACACACACATTCACATTTACATGCATGTGCACACAAACCACTCACATTCATACACACATCCACACACATTTACACAGTCACCCACACGCACTCACACTGACCCACACATTTGCACTCCCACACTCACACAAATACACTCGCACGCACACACATTCACACACTCAGTCACCCACACACTTGCACTCCCACTCCCACCCACAAACACACTTGCACACACACTCACACACATTTACACATCCACACGTTCACACATGTGCACACACAAACCACTCACATTCACACACACATCTGCACACTCACACAGTCACGCAGTGCACACACCACACACGTGCACACAAACCACTCACACACATTCACTCTTACACGCACACACACTGTCTCACACATCCATTCTGTCTCAGGATGAAGACAAAGTAATAAAGATAAGGAGGTGGTTTGGTGGGTGGGTCCTAGTTCTTTATCATCTACCTTATCTTTATTTTGATCACAGCTTCATTCATCCGGGTGAGTCCCAGTTTGTGAAATCTAAGCTGATTCAAATTATCAAACGATTCACCACAGAATCACTTTATCCACGTAAACAATACCTACCCATCATCTCTCTCCCTCTCTCATCTGTCTAGATGCAGATATCCTCTTTGCTGAAAACTTGGAAACACAAAAAGTTTTAAAGCCCTGAGAACCGCCACCCCGTCTTTGCCACCGTAAACCTTCCTTTGGGAATTTCTTTCATGCATGTTTGCTTGTTCTGCAAGCATTGCTGGAGCACCTGCCGTGCCAGCAAGACAGAGGCTCAGAGGCCCCTGGCCTGCTGTGATATGGCTTCCAGCATGAAGAGAGACCTGTGTTCGCAACATCCCATCAGACCCACGCAACCAAGACCAGCTCTGGGCAGCTGAGTGCACCAAGCTCAGAGGAGACTTAGTGGTGGGAGGTTCCGTGAGCCAGAGTTCTGGGGCAGGGCCCTGAAGACACCTGGGAGTTCACCACAAAACAGAGGGCAAGGAAGGACAGAGGGAACAGCTCTGCAGAGCCACAGAGGTGAAAAGGACCTGTGGGTGTGGGGAGAGCTGAGACCTCAGAGGAGGGCTGTAACACAGGTTAGTGGGGTCGCGGTAGCAAGAGACAAGGCTAGCAGTGTACGAACCAGACTCACAGGGTTTCGAATGCCGACCGACGTATCAGGCTTTTCTCATAAGGGCAATGAGAGGCTAAGAAAGAGGTGTTTTGTGGTTGGTTGGTTGGTTTTTTGCAACAGAGATTTACTCTGTCACCCAGGCCGTAGTGCAGTGGTGCAATCTCGGCTCACTGCAACTTCTGCCTCCTGGGTTAGAACAATCCTTCCACCTCAGCCTCCCGAGTAGTTGGGATTATAAGTGTGAACCACCATGCCCAGCTAAGCAGGGTTTCACCATGTTGGCCAAGCTGATCTCGAACTCCTGACCTCAAATTATCTGCTTGACTCGGCCTCCCAAAGTGCTGGGATTACAGGCATGAGCCATTGCACCTGACCAAGAGGTGTATTTTTGTGTGTTTATTTGTTTAGAGACAGGGTCTTACTCTGTTGTCCAAGCTAGAATACAGTGGCACAATCATAGCTCACTGCAGCATCAAACTCCTGGGGTCAAGTGATCCTCTTGCCTCAGCCTCCCAAGTAGCTGGGACTACAGGTGTGCACCACCACCCCCAGCTAATTTTTAAAATTTATTTATTTTATTTGTTTATTTTGAAATGGGGTTTCACTCTGTCACCCAGGCTGGAGTGCAGTGGCGTGATCTCAGCTCACTGCAACCTCCGCCTCCCGGGCTCAATTGATCCTCCCACCTCAGCCTCCCGAGTAGCTGGCACCACAGGCACACACCACCATGTCCAGCCAATTTTTTGTTGCTGTTGTATTTGTGGTAGAGACGGGGTTTCACCATGTTGCCCAGGCCGGTCTCAGACTCTTGAGCTCAAGTGATCTGCCCACCTCAGCCTCTCAAAATGCTGAACTTACAGGTGTGAACCACCACGCCTGGGTTAATTTTTATTTTTTATTGTAGACAGGGGTCTCACTATATTGCCCACGCTGGTATTGAACTCCTGGCCTCAAGTGACCCTCCCACCTCTGCCTTCCAAAGTGCTGGGATTACAGGTGTGAGCCACCACATCTAGCCAGTTTTTGTTTCTTGTTTGTTTGGGTTTTTTTTTTTTTAATGAAAATTGGAAGAAAATATATACTGAACACCCATATACCCGTCGACATTTAGCAATTGTTAACATTTTCCCATACTTGCTTCCTTGTTTAACTTTTGCCAAAGTATTGTATTTTTATTTATTTATTTGAGACCAGATCTCCCTCTGTTGCCCAGGCTGGAGTGCAGTGGCGTGATCTTGGCTCACTGCAACCTCCGCCTCCTGGGTTCAAGTGTTTCTCATGCCTCAGCCTCCCAAGTAGTTGGCACTACAGGCACACACCACCACACCCAGCTAATTTTTGTATTTTTAGTAGACACAGGGTTTCACCATGTTGGCCAGGCTGGTCTCAAACACCTGCCTCGGCCTCCCAAAGTGCTGGGATTACAGGCGTGAGTCACCATGCCTGGCCTTGCCAAAATATTTTAAGTAAATTACAAATATGAGAAAAATTTACCCCTAAAGTATGACCAAAGGCTGGGCACTCCACTGCACTCCAGCCTGGGCAACAGAGTGAGACCCTGTCTCAAAAAATAAATAAATAAAAATAAAATAAAGTATGACCAAAAATGAGAACATTTTCCTAAATAACCACAACTCAGAGTTCCAATAACACTAAATTCACACTCCTGCCACTCTCACACACAGTCATAATAGCTAATACTCAGCCCGTGTGCAATTTTCCCCAGTGTCTCCAAAATGGTCTTACAGCTGGTTTGTTGAAACTTGCACACAATCCAGGACTGCACATCGCATTTGATTGTGATGTTCATCAGATCTTATTTATGTATTTATTTATATTTTTGTTGAGACAGTCTCGCTCTGTCACCCAGGCTGGAGTGCAGTGGTGCAATTTCAGCTCACTGCAACTTCCACCTACCAGGCTCAAGTGATTCTTGTGCCTCAGCATCCCAAGTACCTGGGACTACAGACGCGCACCACCATGCCTAATTTTCATATTTTCAGTAGAGACGGGGTTTCATCATGTTGCCCAGGCTGCTCTCGAACTCCTGGCCTCAGGTGATCTGCCTGCCTCAGCCTCCCAAAGTGCTGGAATTACAGGCATGAGTCACTGAGCTCAGCCAAGATCTCTTTTAATCTAGGATCACTCTCCCCCTCTTTCTGTGAAGGAACCAGCTGTTCTGCAGAGAATTCCTCCTCCTACATTCACCTGTCCCTCCTTATGGTGTTAACTTGCACCTTTATCCTTCAACATTTCTGTAAAATGGAAGTTAATTGTAAAGTCTTCGTAGAATCAGGTTAAGCCTTTGAGACACAAATGCCTAATAGGCGAGGCTCGTGAAGGGTTTTAAAACCAGACAGAAAGGTCAGATCTGCAGCGCTTCCAGCTTTGGTGCATGCATGAATATCCCGGGGTGGGGGCCTTGTGAAAAAGCTGATTCTGATTCAGCAGGCCCAGGTTAGGTGGTGACACCCAGGCTGCTGGTCTACGGCTGATACGGTGAGCAGCTTAGGGAGATCCTGCTTAGTGGAGGGAGGGCCAGAGGGGGTCCCGTGGAGGCAGGAGCTCAGGGAGGAGTGTGGAGGAGGAGGGGACCCCTCCAGGGTCAGTGAGTGCTCACCCCCACTGGTGGACTGAGAGTTGGGCGTGGTGTTGGGTTGGATAACGTCAATGCTGTCACACATTTCTTATCTCTAGGGACACTCCAGGCAGTGGCTCGTCCCAAGGTGCTGGAACATTCTGACCAGCCAGTGGGATTAGAGCTTCTATAACCTGGGTGCTCCTGGGCAGGACTCGTTTGGCAGTGGCCTCAGATGACCCCTGGCCCCACCCCCCCGCAAAGACTGTGCCTCCAGGTCTTGGCCTCGAGGGCCCTGAGGGCCTGGGCCGGAGGCACTGAAGTGGGAGAGGAAGGAAGTGGGGAGCAGAGGAGGCCAAGGCTGTCGCCTCCCAGCCGCTCTAGGGGCCTCGAGTAAACAGGAAGGCCTGGCGACTCCGCGAGGGGGGGCTTTAGAGGAGTGGGGGCCAGGAGCCCTATTGGACACGTGCAGCCTGTGCGCACAGGGCTCCCTCACTAGGGAAGTGGGCCCAGAGAGGCTGTGCGGTTGGCCCCAGGCTGCACAGCAGCAGGGGCAGGGGGTGAGACCTTCTCCCCGTGCCCAGGGGTTCTAGTGAGTGGGCGCCTGCATGGGTTGCCATGGTGGGAATTTACACTGAAATAACAATAAGCCAGGCTTGGTGGCGCACGCCTGTGAACCCAACACTGGGAGTGCTGGGTGAGTCCCTTTCCGTCTTGGGCCTCAGTTTCTCTTTCTATCAGCTCAGAGTCCTTATAACTCAGAGGTTCTAGAATCCTGGCTCAGTGGAATCCTCTGTCTCCTAGGGGGGTTTTATGGGTTCTTCAGCTCGGGGGCGGGGGGGGGGGGTGTGTTTCATCAGGAAGGCCAATTTCACCCAGGATTTGGAGGCTCCAGCTCCCAGGGCCCCTTCCTTGGGGAAAGAGAGGGTGACTTTACGGGACTCTGCTCTTCTAGAACACAGTAGGGTCTGGCGGGACGTGACCAAACCCTACGGGAGTCATTCCCCCTCTTCAGAGACCCTGTCCCTGGGCTCAGAATGCTCCCAACACCCATATCCTGGGGACTCAAATCATCGCCCATGAGACCTTAGCCTAGTGGCCAAACCCACTCATTGATTCACAAGCTTCTTCAGCACCTACCAGGCCAGGCACTATTCCTAGTGATGGGGATTCAGCAGCAAACAAGGCAGAACCCCAGTCCTCATAGAACTTCTGTTCTGGAAAGGAAGACAAATCAATCAACAATATATAGTGTGTCAGCTGGGTACGGTGGCTCACGCCTGTAATCCCAGCATTTTGGGAGGCTGAGGATGGTGCATCACTTGAGCTCAAGAGTTCGAGACCAGCCTGTCCAACATGGCGGAACCCTGTCTCTACTAAAAATACAAAAATTAGCCAGGTGTGGTGGCAAGCACCTGTAATCCCAGCTACTCAGGAGGCTGAGGCATGAGAATCCACTGGGAGGCAGAAGTTGCAGTAGGCCGAGATCACGCCACTGCACTCCAGCCTGGGCAACAGAGCAAGACTCCGTCTCCAAACAAACACAAACAAACAAACAAACAAAAAAACAATATCTAGTGTCAGATGGTGCCACGTGGGCCCATTGCTAGTGGGAGGAGAGGGCTGTTTTAAATGCGCTGCTCAGGGAAGACCTCACTGGCCGTGTGACATTTGATCAGGGATGAGGGAGCGAGCCCTGTGGTGACCTAGGGGAAGAATGTTTCAGCGAGCAGTAACAGCAGGTGCAAAGGCCCTGGGGTGGGCATGTGCTTGGCACATTTGAGAAAGAGCAAGGAGCTGGAGTGGAGTGGGGTGGAGGTGAGCAGAAGGGGAGGCTGAAGAGGGGGCAGGGAGAACCTCATTGGCCTGAGGGGCTTTGGCTTTGACCCTGAGGGAGACGATGGCCAGTGGAGGGTGCTGAGCAGATGGAATTGGACTCAAGCTCCCTTGATAGCAGAGAAAAGGCTGGGGGCAAGTTGGAAGCAAGAAAAGGCTCAGTGCAGGGACTGGGGACTGTGACATTCCAAGAGGGAGGTGGCTGTGGGTAGTGAGAAGCAGCCATATTCTACAGTCCTTGGGAATCTGAGGGAGGGCCTGCCAGATTTGCTGTGGCTTGGATGAGGGCATGAGAGAAAGACCCAAGGTCAACCCCAAGGCTTGTGCAGTAGGAGGAGGTCAAGGTCTGAGATGGAAAGACTGAGGCAGGAGCAGTTTGCAGAGAAAGAACAGAGCCCAGTTTTCAATGTGTGGAGTCTGAGATATGACATCCAGGGCCCTGGAGCCAGGGGGAGTTCTGGCTGGAGACATACAGTCGGGAGCCCTTGATATCTAGATGGTATTTAAAGCTGTTGTCTGGACAAGGTTGCCTGGAACAGGCCTTCTCAAACGTTGACGTGCACACGATTCCCTTGGGGATCTTGTGAAAACGCAGGTTCGGATCCAGCAGGTCTGGGACAGGACCTAAGAGTTTGATTTCTTTTTGTTTTTTGTTTTTGTTTTGAGATGGAGTTTTGCTCTGTTGCCCAGGCTGGAGTGCAGTGGTGCGACCTCGGCTCGCTGAGATCAACCTCCACCTCCCGGGTTCAAGCAATTCTCCTGCCTCAGCCTCATGAGTAGCTGGGATTACAGGCGCACAACGCCACACCTAATTTTTGTATTTTTAGTAGAGACAGGGTTTCACCATGTTGTCCAGGCTGGTCTCGAACTCCTGACCTCAGGTGATCCACCTGCCTTGGCCTCCCAAAGTGCTGGATTACAGGCATGAGCCACTGTGCCCAGCCCTTGCATTTCTTCTTATTAAAATGTTTTCATTTTTCATTTTTTATTTTTATTATTTATTTGAGACAGAGTCTCGCTGTGTCAGCCAGGATGGAGTACAGTGGTGCAATCTCAGCTCACCGCAACCTCCACCTCCTGGGTTCAAGAGATTCTCCTGTCTCAGCTTCCTGGGATTATAGGCACCCACCACCATACCTGGCTAATTTTTGTACTTTTAGTTGAGACGGGGTTTTGCCATGTTGGCCAGTCTGGTCTCAAACTCCTGACCTCATGTGATCCACCCACCTTGGCCTCCCAAAGTGTTGGGATTACAGGTGTGAGCCACCACACCCAGCCCTTCATTTTTTTATTTGAGACAAGGTCTTGCTCTGTCACCGAGGCTGGAACACAGTGACGTGATCACAGCTCACTGCAGCCTTGAACTCCTGGGCTCAAGCAATCCTCCTGCCTCAGCCTCCTGAGTAGCTGGGACTGCAGGCTTGAGCCACTAAGCCTGGCTCAAATCTGCATTTATAAGAAGCTTCCAGAAGAAACAAGACCACACTTTGAGTAGCAACAGCCTAGGGCATTATATTTTATGGCCAAGACTCGTTGGTGGGTAACAAAACCAACAGATGAGCTTGTGACGAGTAGTGAAAGAAAATGCAACAGGTTGGGGGTTACTGGAGGGCATCACAGCCGCAAATCTATCTACAGGACCACAAAATGCTTGTTTCCATTATTTGAGTCTGAGTCCCAAGGTCTGTGCTGGGACGTGACGCCAGGGTCACAAAGGTTTGAGAAAACCTGGCTTGGGAGTGAGGGTAAACAGAGAAGGAAGGGGCCAACGACCAACCCTGGGGGAACAAGGAGGAACCAGGGAGGAGACAGATAAGGTGACCAGGGAGGTGGGAGGAAAGCCAGGACAGAATGTTCTGGAAGCCAAGGGAAAAAGGCCTGGATTTCAATTATCCTCTGCCTCTTCCCAGCCCTCTGGCCTTGCAAACCTGAGCCTCAGTTTCTTCCATTGTAAAATGCCGACATGACAGCCTCAGCCACTGAAGTGGCTGCGAAGTGGCACTTGGCACAGGGCCAGGCAAGCTCATGGATGGTGGCGCAATTCCAATTCTTGTCTTGCCCTTTGAACTCCTCTAGACCAGCAGGCTGCCCTCCCCTTTTGCAGATGAAGAAACTGAGGCTCAGAAAGTGGAAAGATCTGGCTGGGTGCGGTGGCTCACGCCTGTAATCCCAGCACTTTGGGAGGGTAAGGCGGGTGGATCACTTGAGGTCAGGAGTTCAAGACCAGCCTAGGCAACATGGTGAAATCCTGCCTCTACTAAAAGTACAAAAATTAGCCGGGTGTGATGGTGCATGTTCCCAGCTACTTGGGAGGCTGAGGCAGGAGAATTGCTTGAACCCAGGAAGCGGAAGTTGCAGTGAGCCAAGATCATGCCACTGCACTCCAGCCTGGGTGACAGAGCGAGACTCTGTCTCAAACAAACAAACAAACAAAGATCTTGCCTGAGGCCACCTGGCCAGTGTGGGGCAGAGCCTGGGCACCCTGCTCTGCCCTGTGGGTCTGGCCCTGCTGTTATCAATGGCCCCTGGCTCCAGGCCAGTGTTGGAGACGGTCAGCCGCCTGGTGGGTCCTTGGGGGCCGCCTGAAATTCCTTCAGTGGCCAGTGGCCAGGGTGGACGTGCTCTGTCCTTTCCTGCAGCCCTGGCCTTCCTGGCCAGCCAGGAGGAAGAAGGAGCAGAAAGTGTGCATCTGCCCTCTGTGGGGTCCAGGCACAGGGGCCTGGCCATCAGCCATGCGTCTCTCGGGCGTGTGGACAGACGGCACCTGAACACATCCGTATCAGTCAAAGCCCCGGCAGGAAACAGATGGCACGTTCCAGTAGGATCATTAGAGGAGAGTTTGGTGAAGGGTCTGTTTACACAGGTGTGGTCGGGGTGTAGGGAAGCCCCAAGGGACGGTGCAGAACCCCAGGGCTGGCAGCGGCGTGGGCTGTGACCACCCTCAGCCTAATGGGGCCAGGGGAGGAGCTGAGTCCACAGCCAGACAGGGCTGGGTGGACGGGGTCCCCAACAGGACCGTGGCCTTCAGTGGAGGGAGGCCACCAGTATGCAGTGACCCTGCAGGGAAGGGGCTGGAAGATGGACCCTCCTCCTCCTGCCTCCTCTGATCTCTGCAGGGGTGGGCTGGGGTGGGGAAGTAGATGTGTCCCACAAGAGGGAGAGTGCAGCTGGGGGATGTAGAAGACAGCTACCCCAAGGCCTGTGCCCAGCAGTGAGGCCATGTGGCCATCAGGCTTCCTGGGGCAGGAGACCCAGTCCAGGACTGGCCTTTTCTCCTGGGAACCAATGACAAGGCCCACTTCTCTGGGCCTCTATGACCCCCACCCCTGCCTTGACTTCTAGGGTCCCTCATGCTTTCAGCAAATCTGTCTCAAGAGCCAAAAGGCCCTGGGTTCTGTGCTGGGGACACAGCAGTGCAAAGGGTGTCAAAGTCTCTGCCCTCGTGGGGCTTCTAGTCCAGTAGAGAGATACATGCAGATGGCTGCACACAGGCTTAGGTGTGACAGGGAAGGTCAGGGTGCTGTGGGAACCAGAGGTGACTTCCGCTTCAACCCCGACCCACGGTGGTCCCAATCTCTTCCTTCCTCCATGAGGTGTCTGGGGTCAGGGCCCCAGTTCTTCCTGGAGTCCATCTGGAGTCTCTCCTGCTTTGTAGAGAATCCATTAGGTCTTGTTTACAACGTGAATGGGGACAGACTGTGCAGCGTGGAGGGAAGGGGAGGGAGGGAGGTTTGGGAAGAGCCTCCTGCGGGGTCCCTGTCACTGCCCCAGATGCCCCCAACACCCTGTGATACCCGCAGCCCCTGCCACATCTGTCCCTCACTCCAAACTCAGCTCAGGGGGTGGTGGCAGGGAAGGAGGTGAACTTGGAGCCAGGCAGCCCTGGGGTCACCACCCTCCAGCTGGGGTTCCTCCTCTGTAAAGTGGGGGTATAACGGTACCCACCTCCCGGGGTGGCTGTGAGGATTCAGAGCTGATAAGGTGAACGCCTAGGGCGGGCCCTGGTGCAGAGAGAGTGCTCAGCCCCTAGGGCTGAATTAACTGTCCCTGGGGCACAGATCTTGGTCTGGGGCCTGGGGAAACCTCATAGCCACCCCTGAACCCCCACTGAGACACCCTTTGTCTCGCAGTGCCCATGGCCTCATCTCTGAGGTTACAGGAAAAGGCAGAGGAGGTGCCCTTCTCAGGGTGGCCCCCTGGGAGAGGACACTCTCTCTTGACCTCACAGCCATGCTTGGCTGCAAACTGGCCAGGCAGCCACAAGGCTGGGCAAGCAAAACTATCCCCAATCACCACCCAAAGAGCCACACCAACCCTCCCAGCCCCTGTGACAGCTCCTGCAGAGACAAACACGCGGCCTACTCTTGTCACCGGGGCCGGCCAATAAACACGGAGAGGCAAGGCCTCAGACCCCGGACAAACATCCTCCCTCCAGAGGCACCCAGGGCTTCAGCCTTCTCCTCCCTCCCTGGGCTTCAATTTCTCCACCTGTGACCCAGGGCAGGTAGATCCAGGGAGAAGAACCTTCTGGCTCCATCTCACCATGGGTCCTGCCAGCACACAAAGATTTGCCCTCTCAAAGCCCAGCTCTGCCAGCGTCCTTCTGCTCAAGAACTCTCCATGACTCCCAGTGGCCCTAAGAACAAAGTCCTGGCATTTGAGGCCCTCCCAATGCAGGGCCAGACTCTGCCTCTCCAGCTTCCTGTCCCCACCACACCCCTGCTGGTCTCACGGTGGTCCGACTGCTTCCTGCTTCTGTGCCTTTGCTTAGTCTGGCACCCCTGCCTGGCATGCCTTCCTCACCCCTTCTCCCCACCCCCAACTCACCCAGTCTTTCAAAGGGCAGGCCTAAATACCAGCCCCTCCAGGTGGCCCAGACTTCCTTCTCTGAGCTTCTATGGGCCTGGCCCTGGGTGCTACCTTTGAGTAGTCCCATGGTGGGTACATAGTAGGTGCGCTTACTGTTTGCAGAATGAACACGGGACAGTTTGGGGACTGTCACCCTGCTCAGGGAGCACTGATGGGGAAGCATCTCCTGTATGTCCCAGGGCTCAGTGCTGTAGTGTCCTGACCCTCAGAAATATCATAATGGCTTGGCCAGGAAGTCATCGTGCCCCACTTTGCAAACAGGGGGCGCTGAGAATTGAGGGGCCTTGCCCAAGGTCTCATGGCTCAGAGCAAGCCAGTAGGTTTTGAACCCAGGGCCACGTGACTTCAGAAGTGCCATTAAAGTCCCCATCGTTTGGAGCTTTTTTTTTTCTTTTCTTTGTTTTGAGACCAAGTCTCACTCTGTCACCCAGGCAGGAGTGCAGTGGCCTGATCTCGGCTCACTGCAACCTCCGCCTCCTAGATTCAAGTGATTCTCTAGCCTCAGCCTCCCAAATAGCTGGGACTACAGGTGCACGTCACCATGCCCGGCCAACTTTTGTATTTTCAGTAGAGATGGGTTTTCACCATGTTGGTCAGGCTGGTCTCGAACTCCTGACCTCAAGTGATCTGTCTGCCTCGGCCTCTTAAAGTGCTGGGATTATAGGCTTGAGCCACTGCACCTGGCCTGGAGCTGTGTTTTGTCCGTGAAGGATTTTCCACCCAGGAAGGGGTCAGACGTGAAGTGTGTGGCCCTGGGCAGTTGCTCTGAGCCCAGAGACGCCAGCCCTAGCCGCCTTGCTGTGCCACTTTGGGACTTTCCTCCCTAGCCTGAGCTTCAGTTTTCCTGCCTGTTAGGCAGCCCCATGTCAACTGCACTTAGTAGGCCGGGTTTGATGCCTGACAAGACATGAAGTGGTGGAGGTGGGCAGGATCCCTGCACTACCATCTTCTTGAACCAGTGATCTCAACACATCGGATCTCTGTTTCCTCATCTGCAAAATGGGATCAGTGAGCTCAGGTGGGTCACAAATTCCACACGAACTACTTTAGCCAAGACCAGCCCCCTGAAAGGTCCCCTCGGTGGGCTGTTAGGGTGATTGTTTTCATCTGTGGGGCTGCCTGATGCGTCCCCACCCACCAGCCTTGGAGAGGGTGGGATGGGAGGGTGGGGTGCTTGGGGAGACAAGCCTAGAGCCTGGGCCCTCCCACCCCACTGCCTCCCCCCATCCCAGGGCCCCCCACCCAGTGACAAAGCCCGTGGCACTTCCTCTACCCGGTTGGCAGGCGGCCTGGCCCAGCCCCTTCTCTAAGGAAGCGCATTTCCTGCCTCCCTGGGCCGGCCGGGCTGGATGAGCCGGGAGCTCCCTGCTGCCGGTCATACCACAGCCTTCATCTGCGCCCTGGGGCCAGGACTGCTGCCGTCACTGCCATCCACTGGAGCCCAGCACCCCCTCCCCGCCCATCCTTCGGACAGCAACTCCAGCCCAGCCCCGCGTCCCTGTGTCCACTTCTCCTGACCCCTCGGCCGCCACCCCAGAAGGCTGGAGCAGGGACGCCGTCGCTCCGGCCGCCTGCTCCCCTCGGGTCCCCGCGCGAGCCCACGCCGGCCCTGGTGCCCACCCGCAGCCCTGCCCCTGGACACTGGATAAGGCCCAGCGCACAGGCCCCCACGTGGACAGCATGGACCGCGGCACGCTCCCTCTGGCTGTTGCCCTGCTGCTGGCCGGCTGCAGCCTCAGCTCCACAAGTAGGTGTCCAGGGACCCGGGGTGGGGAGACTCGGCCTCCGGTGCACGGACCAGGCCCCAAGTATTCCCGGCCTCCTTCCTGTATCCTGAGCTCACGCCCAGCAGAGCCATCCTTGGGGCTTTGGAGGGTCACCAACCCTCCCAGTTTGCTGGAACTTAATGGTTATGCAGGACTTTCAGTGTTGAAGGCCTCGGGCAAACTGGGCTGACTGTTTCACTTTACCCCTGGTCTCTGGCATCTGCTCACCCAGCTGTGTTCCATTACGCCCCGGGAAGCCTAGGTCCCAGAATGCTGTGCAGCCACGGGAGAGTTTCCTGGCCTCTCTGGGCCTTGAGTTTCCCCATGAGGAATGGATGGGAAGGAGGGTCCACAGCCTGGGCTCTGAGCACCGAGCACCGGCTCTGGGTTCAAATCTCACATAGGTACTTCCTTGTGGTGTGATCCTGGGGGACTGCCTTCGGGCCTCTGAGCAAAGTGGAGATGAGAACAGACTTCCCTCTCAGAGTTGCTGAGGAGGTGGGTGGTGAGGGATCATTGCAGAAAGGGCTCTGGCAGATTGGCCACTTCTGTGTTGTTTTATTTTTAGCTTTAAGTTCCTCCAGCTCACCTTCCCCAGGGCCTTTGAGCAGCTCCTAAAACCCTTTGAACAGGCCAAGGCTGCAGGGCCCTGCCCTGCCTCCCTCCCACCTCCCTGATCCCCAGGAAGGGTGCAGGAGTGGGTGCCGGCCAGGTTAGGGGTTCTGCGGGGCTCCTCGGCCTGGGGGCTCTTCCAAGGGGTCATGGCCTCTGCTGCTTTCTGAAACTGACCAGAGGAGGGGCGGTGAGGAGCCAGGGACCCCCAGCCCCATGTCCCACTTCCTATCCCTCGGCCACCTCAAGCGCTGGCCGGTCCTGCGGACATCCTTTGACCCACTTGTGCATCCAGGGGCTTCTTGATGGATCTGGGGGAAGAGGGGCAGAAGCGAGCTAAGAGTGTGGGGAGGAAGGGGAAGGAAAACAGCGGTGGGGCAGCCAACTTCTCCCCACCTCCCCACCTGACGGCATTTTAGACACCTGATTCTGGGTCTCTAAAGCTCTGCCCACCACCTGATTGATAGGAAACTGAGTGTCAGACATATTAAGTGACTTAGCAGGGATTTGACTCCCGGCCTGCGGCTCCCTAAATGTTTGCTCCTAGCAAGGCGTGATAGGGCGAATCCTCTTAATGCGACTCACAACGACCCTGCAAGATGGCTGCCATCATCATCCCCATTTTACAGAAGAGAAAATGGAGGCTCTAACCTGCCAAGTTCACATGGCTAAGACGGAGCCCCTACCTAAGCTCCAAGATCTCCCTCCCTCATATTTCTCGCTGTAGTAACACTGTCTTCCTCTTAGTCATTAGAGAAAGGTCCATGCAGACATTTAGGGCCTGGTTTTAAAGGATCAAAGGCAGTGATGTGCTGGTAAATAATTAATAACGGGGTGGAGAGCTCAATTTGTAGCGTCTGTGGATTTCCACAGCGTAAGTACTCCCACCTGGCTGACTTCAAGCCACCAACTCACCAAGTTTGGAGCTGGGAATCAGTGCCCAGTAACACCTGGCGGTTGGTTCTCCAGAGTCTCTGCAGGCGCAGATCACATCGAGAGCAGAGATGACAGTCAAGGGTGTAAAACCATTAGGAATAAATGACTTTGGACATTCATGACCTTTTAAAAATATATAGTAATAGCTATGTAACAGCCAGTTGGAAAAGCTCCTGGAAACCTATCCGTCTGCTCCTGTGAGCAGGTAGGAGCTGGTCCCAGTGCACCAGGGGTCACAGGCTCAAAGGTACAACAGACCATCAACCCAACTCATTTACGGTCTGGGAAGCTGAGGCCCATGGAAGGCAGAGGGGAGCCTGGGGCCAGGGCCTGGAACCCAGATCTCTATGCTGGGGGTGGGGGTAGGAGTGACCCTGACATCCTAGAAATGGGTCTAGAATTTGGGGGCACCACTTGGAAGAATCTCCTAAAACTGTACCTTGCATGTGACTTGTTACCCTCACAAATCAAACTTCAGAAGTCAGCTTTCTAGAGTTACTCGTCCAACTCTGTAAAGATGTGGGCCATGGGTACCTGTAACAAAAACCCGGTAACTGGAAATGATCTAAATGTCCACGAGCAAAGACGGTTAATAAATTACCACACGACGGAATATCATGCAGCAGGCACCAAGAAGGCAGAGCCATATGAACACTGCCGTGGACGGGTGTCAGGGACACACTGTTAGGTGCCCAAACAACAATAATTCCATTTTGGCAACAATCAAATAGTAATAATGTACAATATGCACAGAGAAAATTCTGGAATAGAATTTTCTATTTAACCCACTATTACTGTTCTCTGGTCTGGGGTTTTCTCTGTGGGACTTTCACTTTCTTTTTTAAATTTTTTTGAGACAGAGTCTTGCTCTTGTCACCCAGGCTGCAGTGCAATGGCACAATCTAGGCTCACTGCAACCTCCGTCTCCCGGGTTCAAGCAATTCTCCTGCCTCATCCTCTCGAGTAGCTGGGATTACAGGCGCCGGCCCCACAACCGGCTAATTTTTGTATTTTTAGTAGAGACAGGGTTTTGCCATGTTGGCCAGGCTGGTCTCGAACTCCTGACCTCGTGATCCGCCCGCCTCAGCCTCCCAAAGTGCTGGGATTACAGGCGTGAGCCACCGTGCCTGGCTGGGACTTTGACTAAGACACACTTTCCTGTCATGTTGGGTTTTTTTGTTTTGTTTTGTTTTGTTTTAAGAACAAGGAGGCTGGGTGCAGTGGCTCACGCCTGTAATCCCAGCACTTTGGGAGGGAGGCTGAGGCGGGTGGATCACCTGAGATCAGGAGTTCAAGACCAGCCTGACCAACATGGCAAAACGTTATCTCTACTAAAAATACAAAAATTAGCCAGGTGTGGTGGTGGGCGCCTGTAATCCCAGCTACTTGGGAGGCTGAGGCAGGAGAATCGCTTGACCCTAGGAGGTGGAGGTTGCGATGAGCCGAGATCAAGCCACTGCACTCCAGCCTGGGTGACAGAGCGAGACTTTGTATCAAAAAAAAAAAAAAAGAACAAGCATGTAGAGATTTTTTTTTAAAGCAATTAAAATTAACCATATAGCTGCCTCAGCCTGCCCCTCAAAAAAAAAATAGAGAAAAGGGAAAAAATTACGTCGGAACTCCTTTATTGATACAGGTACTGTTAGTATGGTGGTAGATGGCTTACTAGGTTTTTTTCCTAACTTTTTAAGCTACTTTTAATCCAGATGGGCCCACATTTTGGGAGTCTTTTGTCTACTTCTTTCAAACCAGGTCTCCATGTTGTCCTGTGGACTCCATGACCATCCTCTTGCAGTTCTGGAATATTCTGTCCCATCAACTTGTCACCGTTTGCTTAGCAGACCTCTTATTGTTAAATATTTAGGTGGTTTCCCCTTTGTTCTAGTTATAAATACTACCACAATGCACAGTTTTGGTACATGCACCTTTTCCTGTATTTTGGATTATTTCATGTGGATTGCGTCCAGGCAGCAAGGTTGCAGGGGCTCGTGGCCCGTGCTGGGCGGCTGGGATTGAAGAGTGTTCCTGAGTGTGGACGATCCTTTGCTGGAGGACTCGAAGTCCCCATGCTGCTGGCTGTCTGTGTCAGAGTCTGGGACTTGCTGCACAAGGGTCAGTGGCGCAAGACCGAGACCACAAACACCCGTCTCTTAGAGGCTGCGTTCCCATTTGCTAGAAGGAAAAAGAGGCTGGAGTAGGAGCCGTGTGAACCAGGAGAGGGTGGGGTCCCCGAGACACGGGGGACGTGACCATTAGCATTCTCCCTCACCTCAGCCAGACAGATGTGACCCAGAGGGACAGAAGGACTTGCTTGTGGTCACGGATGTGTTGGTGCTGGGCCCTCTGGCGATAGAGCCATTCGTTTGCCCCGGGGCTGGAGGTGGATCTGGGCAAGAGTGAGGCGGCCACCTCTCCTCTGTCCCCGTGTCAGGCATAGTGCCAGCTCCTCCTTGCCTCTATCCCCAGTTTACAGATGAGAAAATTGAGGCTTGGGACAAATGACAGGTCCAGATTTCAACTCCAGGCCGTCTGCTTCCAAATTCAGCTTCTTTTCCCCACAACTTTTGTGGCCCGAATGCTGGAGACCTAAAGAACTGTTTACCCTGGCTCTGGGACCCTGCTTCCTAGTTCCAGCCCAGGCTTTGGGGCACCAGCCTTGGAGGCTGAAGGGGACCCTCATCCAGGGTTCAGCTGGCTTCAACCCCTGTGGCAGGAGTGGGGGTGGGATAAAGAGATGATATAACAACTGACATTTATTCAGCACTTACAGTACGCTAGACGCTGCTCTAGGCGTGGTTATGTCAGACTTAATGCTTGCAAAAGCCCTACAAAGGAGATTCTCTTTCTGCCGCCATTTGACAGATGGGGAGACTGAGGCACTCATATAACTCAGTCAGGTGAAGAAATTTTTTTTTTTTTTTTGAGATGGAGTCTCGCTCTGTCGCCCAGGCTGGAGTGCAGTGGCGCGATCTCGGCTCACTGCAAGCTCCGCCTCCCGGGTTCACGCCATTCTCCTGCCTCAGCCTCCCGAGTAGTTGGGACTACAGGCGCCCGCCACTGCGCCCGGCTAATTTTTTGTATTTTTAGTAGAGACAGCGTTTCACTGTGTTAGCCAGGATGGTCTCGATCTCCTGATCTCGTGATCCGCCTGCCTCGGCCTCCCAAAGTGCTGGGATTACAGGCGTGAGCCACCGTGCCCGGCCAGGTGAAGAAATTTATCCAAGTAACACTGCCCTGAAATGAGCCACTGGGGCTTGAGCCCTGGACCTAAGCACTGCAGTGTGCTGCCACAGTGGAGAGGATGAGGATCTTCCTGTTGCCTGATCTCCCCACAGGCACTCAGCCTTTTCCCTGCTCCCCATAACAGCCCTCCCATCCGGGGCACAACCCCTGGGACCCTGCCTTTACCTTCAGCAGCCCCATCTACGCCCTGCCCTCTCTTCCTCCTGCCTTCATCCTTAGGTGAAACTTCAGACTGTCAGACCCCTAGTAGAACTTAGAATATATCCTATCCACCCCTCCCTCTTCCCCACCAACTAGCCATGGGGAAACAGTCCCAGAATGGTGGGGGGACTTGATGTGGGTCACCCAGCAGGTCAGAGGCAGCCCTGACCAGCCAGTTCCACAAATGGATGTTTGTGGTGTTAGAAACAAAATGCTTGTTCCTCAGTGCTGCAAAGAAATAGCACTTGAACATAAATTTAATTTTCTCAGCAAGGCAATTTTTACTTCTATAGAAGGGTGCGATTCCAGAATGGAGTAATGGCGAGAGCACTTCTGAACAAGGGAGGGGAAGGGTTCTTACTCCTGGTGCAGGTAGCCCCTACTGCTGCATCATTCCCCTATTGGCTAGGGTTGGACTGCACAGTCTAAGCTAATTCCAAATGGCTATTTTAGAGAGAGCAGGGGTATGAGCCAGAGTGGCAGGGTGAGTAGTTTGGCAGGAAGGATGGTTAGGAACACGTAACTAAAGGTGACTTAGGTCAAAGCAGGTGACCAGGGGTGAGTGAGGTCAAAGCACATGACCAGGATGAGTCAAGATGGAGCAGGTAACCAGGGAAACAGATGTGAACTACTGATTACAACTGGTGGAAAAGGTTGTTACTGAAACTATGAGGAAGTTAAACTTTAAAATGGAGGACAAAGAACTGAACATACTGACATACTGATTCTTTGAAGAGAAATCTAGAACTCACTGTATCCAACAGCAGAAATGGATGTTTGCTCTGAGCCCTGGACTAACTGATTGGGACATGGAATGGTGTGGACTCTCCTTGTCCTGGAAAAACTGTCTGCTGGGAGTGCAGACACACTGACAAATCAAAACAGCACACCTGGACATGTATGGTTCTGGTTCTCCAAAGACATCCAAGGACGGATGCACCTAAGAAAGGAGGGACTGGCTTCAGTGAGATTTTCAGGACAGGGTTTTGAAGGATGAATAGAAGTTGGCTAGGCGCTGGGCATGGTGGCTCATGCCTGTAATCCCAATGTTTTGGGAGGCTAAGGTGGGATGATCACTCGAGGCCAGGCGTTCAAGACCAGCCTGGGCAACATAGCGAGACTCTTTCTCCACAAATATTTTTAAAACTTAGTTGGGCATAATGACTCATACCTGTAGCTGCTCAGGAGGCTGAGGCAGAGGATTGCTTGAGGCTGGGAGGTGGGGAGGTGGAGGCTACAGTGAGCTATGATTGAGCCATTGCACTGCAGCCTGGGCAACAGAGCAAGATCCCGACTCTCCAAAAAAAAAAAAAAAAAAAAGCCAGGTGGTCAAACCAAGGATGAACGTTGGTCTGGGAAAGAGCATGGCAGGGGCAGGAGCGAGGTGTGTTTAGGGGAAGAGCCCCCATCTCCCCATTGACTGGGCATAAATAATTGTGACAGTAGTCACCAGTTCCTGAGCAACGCCCACTTAGCAGGAGCCGGCCGAGTGCTGTGCAGGTGTTATTTACTGGCCTGCTTGCTGACTCCAGAGGAAGCTGTTATGATGACCCTCATCCCCATGATACAGATGAGAACACTGAGGATGGAAAGGCAGCTGGCGGGTGGAAGAATCAGGACCTGAACCTTTGGCATCTGTCAAATCGCTGTGCTTTTCACCTCTACTGTAGGCTGCAGTGTGGGAACTTGACCCTGCAGGCATTGTAGAACCATGGGGGAGCCTGGGGCCAAGGCATGCGAAGACCTCCTGGTGGCTGGAGGCAGTGGCTGGGCTGGATGCTGGGAAACCTGTGAGGCTGTAATTGGGCCTGAAAAGGGTAAAGAGTGGCCCGGGGGTACTGAACAAGACGGGGCAGGCCTTGCAGCAAGAGAGACCCTTGTTGAAACGTATCTTCCTTGGGAGGCCGAGATGGGTGGATCGCTTGAGCCCAGGAGTTTGAGACCAGCCTGGGCAATACGGCGAAACCCCGTCTCTACAAAAAATACAAAAATTAGCTGAGTGTGGTGGTCCACTTGTAGTTACTCAGGAGGCTGAGGCATGAGAATCGCTTGAACTTGGGACGGGGAGATTATAGTGAGCCGAGATCGAGACACTGTAATCTGGCCTGGGTGGCAGAGTGAGACTCTATCTTAGAAAAAAAAGGGGGGGTGGCAGCGGGAAGAAAAGTATCTGTTCTGGTATGATGAAATAATATTCACGGCTTCTGTGTCTGAGGCACCTACTCAGTACCAGGCACTCGACAGGGGTTACCCCATCAGACTGACACACTCAGCCTGTGAATGCCTGTTGCCTGCTGGAGCCAGACTGTCTGGGTTTAAATCCAGGTCGTGACACTTAGTAGCCGGGTCACCTCGGGCACATTCTTTAACCGCCCTGGTCTTCAGTTTCCTCGAGTGTGCGTGGGTGTAACAGCGTTGCCCACCTCATAAGGCTGCTGTGAGGATCAAATGAGTTCACTCGTGTAAAGCCTTGAAATGCTACCTTGGCTCCCAGTAAGCATGATGGGAGCATCTGCAGCGATTGTTGGTGGTCTGCAAATGGGGAAACTGAGCCTCAGAGAGGTTAGGCTTCTGCTCAAGGTGACCAGCATTTTAAGAGGCAGAGCTGGGATTTGATCCAGGCCATCTGGCTCCAGAGCTGTTTTTCTTGATCATCCTCCACGGTGCTGAAGGTAGCCCTTTGGAAAGTCTGGGAGGTGCTACGTGCACGTGGGTGGCGAGGGTGGAGAGGGGACAGTGGCGGGAGGTGGCTCCTGGGTCTCTCACTTGGGGTTCCAGTCACCCAGGCCCCCAGTGGCTCTTCCTCTGACCCAGTCCCGGGAGGCCCTGGCGTTTCCCTTGGTGCCAGGGGATTGTTTTCAACTTGGTCTGGGCCCGCCTCAGGCTCCGGGAGACGGGCCCAGGCGTCACACTCCCTCCTGTCTCCCCATTCTCGTCTGTGGGGTGGGGGCGGCCAGGATTCGAAAAGGCCCCAAAATAAATGGACCTCTTATCTGATCTCCCCGCCAGGCCTGTTATCTGATCATTACATAATGGCCAGGCCTGTGGCCTCTCCCGTTGGCTGACGGCATGGAGGAGGCGGCCCCAGGCGGCCCCAGCAATCCAGGAGGAACTGGGGTTCCTGGAAGTCTGGAGAGGGGGCAGGGAAAATCCCAAAGGGAAGGAGGGAGGCGTTGCGATAATCTGCAGGCCAGACACTGGGTCATGTCGGGAGACGTGGGTCCGAGGCCCGGCCTGGTCAGCCATGTGCTGTGAGACTTTGACCTGTCCCGACCCTCCAGACCTCAGTCTCCCCATCTGAGTAGGAGGGTCTTAAACTAGGTAACGGCCAAGGAACCTGTGCTCAGTGATGAGGAAAGGAGAGGGTGGGGAGAACATGGGGGCTGGTGGGTCAGAGGGGCTGGAGACAGGAGATGGCACCAGCCTTTGATTTTGTTGGGGTGAGGGAGACCCCAGTGACCTCTCCATCCCAGAGGACCGTCACCTGGAGGCCACCCCATCCGGCCACTTCACCCCACCCCTTAGAACAGTCAATTCTACGGTGACTGAAGTCAGTCAAATAATTGTAATTAAGAGGAAACTGCCGGCCAGGCATGCTGGCTCACACATGGTGGCTCACACCTGTAATCCCAGCACTTTGGGAGGCTGAGGCGGGAGGATTGCTTGAGCTCAGGAGTTTGAGACCAGCCTGAGAAACATAGCGAGACCCAGTCTCTACTAAAAATTTAAAAATTTAGCCAGGCGTGGTGGCGCACAACTGTAGTCCCAACTACTAGGGAGGCTGAGGCAGGAGGATCGCTTGAACCCAGGAGCTCAAGGCTGCAGTGAGCTGTGGTCACACCACTGCACTCCAGCCCAGGAGACAGAGGGCAACCTTGTCTGAAAAATAAACAAATAGAAATTTAAGATAGAATTGCCATGTGCCCAGTCTCATGGAGTCCTCCCAACCACCTCTGTGGATCATGTGGGCTCTGTTGTCATTTTATAGACCAGGAATTGAAGCCCCAAGGGGTGAAATCGTTCACCAAAGCCACATAGCTGGTAAGCATTGGGCCTGAGAGGTAAACCAGGTCAGCCTGGTTCCAGGGAGCTTGCTTTGAACCCAAATGCCACTATGTCCAGGCACTCCAGAGTCCCTGGGACATGCAGGATAGGGCCAGAGAGAGGACATATAAGGCCTGTGCCCCCGTGGCAGCCAGAGGTCCTCATCCAGATCTTCTCCTTCCCAAGACAGAGCTGGGAATGGCGTTGCCATGGCAAGGGGTGACCATCTCACTTCCTTTGCTGACTTCTGGGGCCCAGGGCCCAACGTGCTGTGGGAAGGTGAGGAAGGAGGCCGGTGAGGCTCCAGACAGCCCAGGATTCAGAAGAAGCCTCCCTGCCCCCTCCTCCGAGCCGGCCTTGGCTGGACATGAAGCCAGTCTCTCCGCGCCCATCTTTGATCTCCAAGAAAACAGGAAGTGAGCGCGACAAGATGGAGACACAAACTTCCAAACAGTCTCCCCTTCTGTCCTCCTTCCCTCCTCCGGAGCCCCCTTCCCCCGGCACATTCCTCAGGACGAGGTGTAGGAGCCTCATTTCCTTTTCCGACCCTGCTGGGTCAGGGTGAAATTCCATTCCTTTCCCTCAGGACCTGTGTTTCCGGGCTCTGCGGTCTGCTCCGGCAGCCTCCCTCCAAACCTGGGCCGCCTTCTCGGCTTGCCCTGTCCCTTGGGGCTAGGGAACTCTCAACCCCTTCAGACCATTCCTCCCACCACCTTGAGGCAGAAGAGAGGAAGCTTTGTCTCCTGATCTCAGTTCCTGCCTTACCTGGAGGGAGACTTGGGTTCACACCTAGGCCCTGCTATGAAGTCAGGGTTGCCAGGTACATCAGATAAAAATAAGCTGGGTGTGGTGGCTCATGCTGGTAATCCCAACACTTTGGGAGGCCGACGTGGGAGGATCTCTTGAGTCCAGGAGTTCAATACCAGCTTGAGCAACAAGGTGAAACCTCATCTCTACAAAAATGCAAAAATTAGCTGGGTGTCGTGGTGCATGCCTGTAGTTCCAGCTACTCACGAGGCTGAGGTGGGAGGATCACTTGAGCCTGGGAGGTTGAGGCTGCAGTGAGCTATGATTTTGCCACTGCACTCCAGCCTGAGCAACAGAGCAGAGTCTGTCTCAAAAAAATAAAAAATAGGCCAGGCGCAGTGGCTCATGCCTGTAATCCTAGCACTTTGGGAGGCCGAGGCAGGCGGATCACCTGAGGTCGGGAGTTCGAGACGAGCCTGACCAACATGGAGAAGCCCCATCTTTACTAAAAATACAAAAAATTAGCCGGGCATGGTGGCGCATGCCTGTAATCCCAGCTACTCGGGAGGCTGAGGCAGGAGAATCACTTGAACCCAGGAGGCAGAGGTTGCAGTGAGCCGAGATCACACCGTTGCACTCCAGCCTGGGCAACAAGAGCAAAACTCCATCTCAAAAAAAAAAAATAATAATAATAATAATAATTTAAAAAAATAAATAAAAACAAAAATATAGGAGGCTGGCCGGGCACGGTGGCTCACGCCTGTAATCCCAGCACTTTGGGAGGCTGAAGCAGGCAGATCACCTGAGGTCGGGAGTTCGAGATCAACCTGACCAACATGGAGAAACCCTGTCGCTACTAAAAATACAAAATTAGCTGGGTGTGGTGGTGCATGCCTATAATCCCAGCAACTTGGGAGGCTGAGGCAGGAGAATCGTTTGAACCCGGGGGGTGGAGGTTGCGGTGAGCCAAGATCACACCATTGCACTCCAGCCTGGGCAAGAAGAGCAAAACTCCGTCTCAAAAAATATATATATATATGTGTGTATGTGTATATATATGTATATATGTTTATGTATATATGTGTGTGTGTGTATATATATACACACATATATACATGGGGCTCAGTGAAATCCGAATTCCAGAGAAACAATGAAAATTTAGTATAAGTATGTTCCAT
Source organism: Nomascus leucogenys (assembly GCF_006542625.1). Classification (NCBI taxonomy): domain Eukaryota; kingdom Metazoa; phylum Chordata; class Mammalia; order Primates; family Hylobatidae; genus Nomascus; species Nomascus leucogenys. The sequence goes on along the minus strand of NC_044388.1, from coordinate 103,980,572 downwards.
GCAATATTTGCAATATACTAATACTTAAAAAAATTTACTCATTGTTTATCTGAAATTTGAATTTTGCTGGGTGTCCTTCTATTCATCAGTCCTGTACGTAGTAGCACTGTGACCTTGGGCAGGAGACGTTTCCTCTCCTAGCCTTGGTTTGTTTAATCCATGTAATGGATATAATGATATCCACCTTGCAAGGTGGCTGTGATGATGCAGGAAAGCCCTTAGCTCATGTCAAGTCCCTAGGAGACATTTGGAAAGTAGGAGTCATTGTCATCACCTTATTCTCACCTGGCTTTTTCCGGATGTTTCTCCAACAGGTCTTGCGGAAACAGTCCATTGTGACCTTCAGCCTGTGGGCCCCGAGAGGGGCGAGGTGACATATACCACTAGCCAGGTCTCGAAGGGCTGCGTGGCTCAGGCCCCCAATGCCATCCTTGAAGTCCATGTCCTCTTCCTGGAGTTCCCAACGGTGAGTGTCCCATGGCAGGGTCGGGTGGGGGCTCAGAGGAAGCTCCAAGGCAGATGGGCTGAGGGGTGCCTTCCTTGTGGCTGTCCCTGGGGCAGTGGCTGAGTCCTCATTAGGCCCCCTGCCAAGAGAGTGATATGGGCATCTCACAGGGCCCATAAGAGGTGGCATTTCTAGGGGCAGGGTCTGGATCAGGGCAATCTTTCAGGTGCCAGCAGAAGACTCAGGTGGGAAGAGCTGAGCAGAGAAGAGCCAGACGGGTGGGGGGACCAGGTGAGTGTTGCTTATGCACCTCCGATGATGGAGACCTCACGGAATCTCAGAAGATGCAGCTCCTCTCTAGGGAGCTTGGACTTTGAAAAGTGCTTCTTGGGCCAGCCGCAGTGCCTCACGCCTGTAATCCCAGCACTTTAGGAGGCCGAGGCGGGTAGATCACGAGGTCAGGAGTTCGAGACCATCCTGGCCAACATGGTGAAACCCCATCTCTACTAAAAATACAAAAATTAGCTGGGCGTGGTGGTGAGTGCCTGTAATCCCAGCTACTCGGGAGGCTGAGGCAGGAGAATTGATTGAAACAGGGAGTTGGAGGTTGCAGTGAGCCGAGATTGCGCCAGTGCACTCCGGCCTGGTGACAGAGTGAGACTCCGTCTCAAAAAAAAATAAAAAATAATAAAATAAAATAAATAAATAAAAATACAAAAATTAGCTAGGCACGGTGGCGCATGCCTGTAATCCCAGCTGTACTTGGGAGGCTGAGGCAGGAGAATCGCTTGAACCCAGGAGGTGGAGGTTGCAGTGAGCCGACATTGCACCACTGCACTCCAGCCTGGGTGACAGAGACCCTGTCTCAAATAAAAAAGAAAGAATAAAGAAAAGTGCTTCTCAGTTGAGCCCAGATCTTTCTCCCTGGAATGTCCCCTATTGAATATCTGTGACCCTCAGAGATCCAAAGGCTGCTGCCGGCCTGGAGACGATTCTCCCCAGGAGACGCCCCCTCCCAGCCCACCATCAGTTAGTCTGATACGTTTGTCCTTAATAATAACAACACCTTTGTTAAGCGCTATGTGCTAGAGACTGTGCTAGGGCCAACTCTATGCCAGGAATTAAGCACCTCACATGTATTAAGCCTCCCGAGGCTCATCTGCCAGGGTCTGTTATTATCCCCACTTCTTGGAGAAGGAAACTGAGGCTGGCTAAGAACGATGGAGTGACATGCCCAGGGCCAGAGTTCACACCAGATCCCTGGGGAATGCCAGAGCCAGCCTGCCACTTGGTTCCCCAGGTGGATCTCAGTATTCAGGTGGCTTCTGGCCTGGTTGGACTGGAGATTACACCTGGTTGATGTGGCCTTAGGTCCTGATAATGACTTCGCCGTGTCAGCTCCGGGTAAACTTACGGCCAATCTGCCCCCAAAACTGTTAAGTTGCCTTGCGTTTGTGCAGTGATAAGAAAGTGCTCAGACCACCAATATCGGGGGACCCTGCTCCCCACTGCCCTGCCCTCCACGAGGACTGTGGACTTTGATAATTTCCAAATCATAGATAGTGCCAAACACACTTTGTGTGGTTTTCATAGGCATTGTCATTTTTTTTTTTCAAATTTGGTAATGATATTCAAAATACGACTGCCTCTGTTAGTTCACGTTGTTTGTTTTAATGTTCAGGTCCCTGTGCCTCCTCTGGGTGACTGGGATCCTCCAACACTCATTGCTCAATACTGGGCCAGGATGAGAGAAGGCCCCTAGGCAGGTGACTAGGTCTATGGGAGACAGGTGTGTAGATAGCCAGGATCCAGGGGACTGGTGCATTCTCAGGGGGCACAGGGCCAGGGCACTCCAGCTGCTACAGGATTAGGCATGGCTTGTTACAGCCACACCATCCTGAACACACCCGATCTCATCTGATCTCAGAAGCTAAGGAGACTTGGGCCTGGAGGAAGCAACATCATGGATGTCCAGGAGCTCACCAAGGAAGGAGGTGGTGTGGAAGAGCACAGAATAGAGCGAATGCGGAGGCAGAGGGAGCAGGCTCTGTCTGGGGTCATCAGGTGACAGGAGCTAGAGGTTCCCCAGGAGGACGGGGGAGATGGCAAAGGCCTGTCGCCATATTAAGAAGTTTGATCTTTATCCCGTGGGCAATGACAGTTCTTGGAGGGATTTTAGGGGCACGGCAGGGGGCCACCGTAACTCATGCCATATTCCAAGGATCCTTTTTTTTTTTGAGACAGCGTCTTGCTCTGTCGCCCAGGCTGGAGTACAGTGGCACGATCTCGGCTCACTGCAAGCTCTGCCTCCCGGGTTCACGCCATTCTCCTGCCTCAGCCTCCGGAGTAGCTGGGAATACAGGTGCCCACCACCACGCCCGGCTAATTTTTTGTATTTTTTTTTTTTAGTAGAGACGGGGTTTCATCGTGTTAGCCAGGATGGTCTCGATCTCCTGACCTTGTGATCCACCTGCCTCGGCCTCCCAAAGTGCTGGGATTACAGGTGTGAGCCACCGCGCCTGGCCTCCAACGATCCTTGAGTTCATGACAACAAAATCTCCCTGTTAGCCTCTGCCTCTTCTATAGAACTCGCTCCAGGGAGCTTCCAACTTTTAATTCAAGGAGCCAGGCTGCAGGCTCCAGGGCTTTCAGGGATGTTCATTTGAGGAGGTGGTAGAGACATCTGGGGTCCAGGAAACCCAGGGTTCAGTCCTGGATCTATCCCCGGCCAGCACCTCGCATAGCATCTGGTGTGCAGAGGGTGGTCCTTCTCCCCACTCGCTGGTAGACACACCTTTCTTGGACTCAGGAGCTCACCTGAGAACACAGAGTAGCAGAATCTGGCCCAGGGTCCTGGCTTACACCAAATCACTCTTTTTGTTTGCTTGTTTTTTGTTGTTTTCGTTTTTTGCCTCAGGCTCCCAGGTAGCTGGGATTACAGGCATCTGCCATCACGCCCAGCTAATTTTTGTATTTTTAGTAGAGACGGGGTTTCACCATGTTGGAGAGGCTAGTTTTGAACTCCTGACCTCAAATAATCCGCCCACCTCAGCCTCCCAAAGTGCTGGGATTACAGGCATGAGCCACTGCATCCGGCCCCAAATAACTCTTGAAGGTGTGAGTGAATGTACGCATGCGTGCACAAATGTGTGCACCTCTGTATGACCTTGATGCAGGGGTTGAGAACACAGGTTCTGGAGCCAGACAGCCCTCCAGTTGAACTGTGGCTCCATCTCTGAGAGCCACATAGGCTTGGGCCACCTCTGAGCTTTGATTTTCCAATGGGAAACCTAGAACCATTAACAGCACCTACCTCACAGGAGTGTTGTAAGAATCCAGCAGGATGGTGCAAGCAAAACACCAAGCACAGGACCTGCCTGGAGCGACGACTCAACGTATGGTGGCTACAGTTATTGTTATTATTATTTCTCTCTGGGCTCCATTTCTCGTCTGTGAACATCCTCATTTTGCCAGGGTTGTTACCGTTTACATAAAGTCTTCGCATCAGTTGAATAATTTGAACTTCAATGGTTATTGCTACAAGATCAATGGGGCAGGTCAGGTGCGGTGGCTCACACCTGTAATCCCAGCACTTTGCGAGGCTGAGGCGGGCAGATCACTTGAGGTCAAGAGTTTGAGACTAGCCTGGCCAACATGGCAAAACTGCATCTCCACTAAAAATACAAAAATTAGCCAGGCGTGGTGGCAGGTGCCTGTAATCCCAGCTACTAGGGAGGCTGAGGCAAGAGAATCGCTTGAACCCAGGAGGCGGAGATTGCAGTGAGCCAAGTTCGCACCACTGCACTCCAGCCTGAGCGACAGAGCAAGACCCTGTCTCAAAAAAAAAAAAAAAAAAATCAATGGGGCAGGCCTGTGAATCATTTTCAGCAGGGCAAGCTGAGGTCCAGCCTCACGGAGCTGGGCCTTCCTCCTCCTGGTGCTTCTTTCTTGTCTCCCTGCTCTGAGGGTTAAGCCCATGATCCTGCCAGCCCCTACTGCTGTGACCACTGAGGAAACTGTAGTTTCCCTGGGAGGCACCTTCCTCCCCAGGCATCCCCTAAGAGTGGGGTCTAGAGCTCACAGTCCCCATTGCACAGCTCTCACCAGGTGCCCACTCTGTGCCCAGCCTGTGTTGATGTGCAGACAGAAGGTAGAGCCAGGGAGGCAGAGGTGGCATCAGCAGCCCTGGTATGAGTGGTGGTTTCAGCAAGTGGGGCTTCAGGGGGCCGTGGGTGATGGGGCGATGAGCACTGAAGGTAGAGGAGGGAGGGGCATTAGGGAAAAGGCTCCTGGTGTCTAGCCCAAGAGCAGGGTAGAGGGCATTCCAGGCAGAAGCCAGTGCATAGCAAAGGCCTAGTGGCACGGGGCTAGACATGGTAGTGAGGGTGGCGGCTCTTAGCGGCCAGCCCGATCCCTCCTGACCTATGGCCGGCTTCTTCGATCCCTGGCACAGAGAAGTGGCTTTCCCGTCCATCCCTCAGAATCCTCAGATTTCCTGTGGGTGGGTGGTAGATGGGCGGTGGCAGCCGAGAGCCTTGGGGAAGTGCCGCTCAGTGCGTGTGCTGGGCAGGTCTGCAGACAGCCCCGCTGGGCAGGGGCTGGATCTCACTGGGTCCCTGAAGGGCAGGCCGGAGCCTGGATTCCGGGAGGGGGCCTAGGGTCACATCCTGACCCTCAGAGACAGGAAACCAGCCTGGTGTCTCAGCAATTCCCGTCAGGCTGACTGGGCCTATCTGCTATCCTCCTAACAAATGCACAGGCAGCCAGGCCAGGGCAGAGCTGGGTCAGCACTGATTCACCCACTCCTGGGCAAACTTGGGGCAGCTGAGACCCCACCCACCCCTGAGCATACAGAGCCTGTCAGGCCCCAGCACTGACTCACTCTTGACCAGAGGGGCAGGCAACGCCACTCAGGCAGAGAGAGGGAGCTGGGAGGGACCTGAGCTCCCCCAGACTGTCCTGGGAGGCTGTGGGAGGCCATGGAAGGCAGTACAGCCCTCAGACTTGAGCAAAGGGGACCCCTGCCTGGGCTTGGGGGAAGCAGTCTCCCTCTGGCCCTCTGCCAATGGCAGCCCTCTCCTAGGGTGGGGAATCTGTGGGGCCAAAGGGATGCACCCCCCTGAAATCTGCACCCCTCCCTTCTAGACGATGCTCTGGGTACCCAGGACCCCAGAATCCCAAATGGCTCTGAGCCTCCTCTCAGGGCTGCAGGGATCTTAGGAGCACTGCATGGCTAGGTGAGCTCCCCCAGATCTGAAGGATGGTTGAGTTGACTACTTGGGGAAGCAGACATGGTGGAGTTTGGGTATCTGGGCTGAGCTGTCCACATGTGGACACATGAGCACCCTTGCTGGGCTGTCAGAACCACAGTGATGAGAAGGAGAAAGCACTGGGGCCAGAGGTTGCCATTTGTATTCTTGTCTCAGGCCTTGCAAATATTAGAGGTAGGCTTACTGAAGGGGCAGGATTGGGGGTTGCGGCGAGGGGGGGGTCAGATGGGCTGAGCAGGGATTGTGCCTGCCCTTACTGCTGAATCCTTGGTGTTAAGCTTGAAATCAGCCCAGGAATCAATATCTGTTGGATGGATGGATGGATGGATGGATGGATGGATGGATGGATGGATGGATGGGTGGGTGGGTGGATGGATGGGAGGATGGATGGATGGGTGAGAGGATGGATGGATGAGTGAGAGGATGGATGGATGGATGGATAAGAGGATGGATGGATGGATGAGAGGATGGATGGATGGATGGATGGATGGATGGGAGGATGAATGGATAGATGGATGAATGGATGGATGAGAGGATGGATGGATGGATGCATGGATGCATGGATGAGAAGGTGGATGGATAAGAGAAGGGAGGGAGGAAGGGAGAGATGATAAAAGAAAGGAAGGAAAAACTGTACATTCTTATAAGCATTTGGTGATTGGCTATTCCCAAGGGGGCCGATGGTGTTCCTTGCTGTTTATGTCTGGTCGTTCGGAGGTGTTGGCTTGTTCTCTGCCAAGCTCTTGAGGACAGAGTTATGCCTTTTCTATCCTTCTTTGAGAACACAGAAGCCGGCCAGGCGTGGTGGCTCATGCTTGTAATCCCAGCACTTTGGGAGGCTGAGGCGGGCGAATCACGAGGTCAGGAGATCGAGACCACGGTGAAACCCCGTCTCTACTAAAAATACAAAAAAGTTAGCCGAGCGTGGTGGCGGGCGCCTGTAGTCCCAGCTACTCGGAGAGGCTGAGGCAGGAGAATGGCGTGAACCCAGGAGGCGGAGCTTGCAGTGAGCCGAGATTGCGCCACTGCACTCCAGCCTGGGCGACAGAGCGAGACTCCGTCTCAAAAGAGAACACAGAAGCCCCAGGCTGGGCCCAGTGCCAGCCTCTCAGACAGGCAAATGAGTTGGAGAGGTGAGGACACATGGGCTGACCACCAGAAGGGCTGGAGGTACCAGGGGCCCCCTCAGCTGAGGAAGAAGCATATCTCTCCAGGGGATTCTGGAAACCCACTCTGTGGCCATCTGGCTGGAGACCAGGACTCCTAGATGTAAAATGCTGGGACCCCCAGAAGGCAGCCTGGGATCTAGGGGCCACACAATTCTAGAACATCACTGAGCTCAACTCCTCCCTGCACAGATGGGGAGGCTGAGGCTCAGAGATAGGGTGCCACAGCGAGGCATGGCTGAGAGATTTGTAGTTCTCACCAGCTGCAGCCCACCTCTAACTGGACCCATGCTTCCCAGCCCCTAAACCATGGATGGCTCTCCTTGGATGACTGTGCAAGGGGAGAATCAGAGGGATTAAAAAACCAACCAGGCCAGGCGTGGTGTCTCACACGTGTAATCTCAGCACTTTGGGAGGCCGAGGTGGGTGGATCATTTGAGGTCAGGAGTGCGAGACCAGCCTAGCTGACATGGGCGAAACCCCGTCTCTACTAAAAATACAAAAATTAGCTGAGCATGGTGGCGGGTGCCTGTAGTCTCAGCTACTCTGGAGGCTGAACCAGGAGAATTACTTGAACCCAGGAGGTGGAGGTTGCAGAGATCGTGCCACTGCACTCCAGCCTGAGTGACGGAGCAAGACTCTGTCTCAAAAAAAAAAAAAAAGCCAAACTACTCCCACATGTTTAGCTGGGCACTGGACAACCTACTTTGCAGGCGGAATTGCACTGAAACCTCATAAGTCTATGAAGTGGGAATACCATTTTCCAAATCAGGAAACTGAGGCCCAGAGCGGCATAGTGACTGTCCAAGGTCATAGGCTAATGACTGAGCCCCCATCTGAATTCAGGTCGGTCTGGCTTTGATCCCTTCCCCTGCCACCCTGCCTATAGGACCATCTGAGTTTTCTGGGGTGGACAGAGGGATGGCTGGCTCCAATCTGACCGCCTCCGGTCAGGCCCTGGGAGGGTGGGGGCTGCAGGCAGCCCTGAGGCTCCACTCCTAGAAGAATTGCTGGAAGCGACTTTCTATAAGTGGCTACTAGCACTCAGGGCCTCCTCACCGAAATCCCCCCTTCCCGCCACCAACTGCTGGGCAACAATGGCATCTGTGGGACATTGGCACAAAAATAGAAACGCAGTCTCCCGCCTACCCACTCAGGGAGGGGGCCGCGTAGGCACAGGCTGGCCAGGCTAGGGGTGAGGGGCTGGCCAGACTGCGGAATTCCCAGGGCCCCATGAGGAAGGCTGGGAGCTTGGGGTTGGGGTCAAGGCTGGCGCCATCGTTCTTTGCCTCTGGGGCCCCCGGCCGGGAGAGAAGGGGGAAGTCGGTGTGCGTGTGAGTGGCCGTGGCGGTGAGTCAGGGCCGTGGGGAGGGAAATGTTTGCTGTAGAAACCCTGACTGGGTTTTTCTGGTAACCAGCTGTCTTTCAGCTTGGCCCCACGGCTCAGAGAACCTGAGCACCCAGCTTTCCAGCCCCCCTGAGTTTCCCAACTACTCACTTGCCCTGTGACTCAAGGCCCCCACCTCCTACCTGCCCTCAAGCCTGCAGGGAAGGACTTGGTGACAGCTGAGTAGTAGCTTTGGTTCGTGAGGTCTGGGATGAGAGCTGAGTGTCCCAAGAAACATCCCGAAGTTCCAGCCTCCTCATCACCCCTCACACCCGGCATGACCAGGCTGTGACCTGCACTTCCCTTTTTTTTCACTTCCTTTATCCATAGCCCAACCTGGTACTGGTTCCCAACCCTGTCCTACCCCCATTTCACAGATGAGGAAACTGAGGCATAGAGGAACAGGGACAGTGGCGGAGCAGCAGCAGGACTGGGTGGCCACGGGGCTCCTTCCTCCCCACTCAGGGCTGGGCCACCAGACTGCACTCTGGCTTCTGCGGCACGCTTGGCCTGTGGGTGTCACCATGGGATGGCGGATGGATGTCCTCATCCACCACAGGCTGTGCTGTGTCCTGGCCATGATCTGACTATCCAGAGGGCCCATCTCTTCATTGTGTGGGCCTTGCAGTTCTTTCCCCCAGGTGGGGACAAGCAGATGGGGCTGCACAGCAATGGACTGTTAGGGCAATCTGGGAGAGAGGTGCAGTTGAGAGGGAGGACATGGTCCAGGGAAAGCAGGCCCCGCTCTGGCACCACGCCCAGCCTAGAAAGCATAATATTTTTTAAAACTGCCAGGCATGGTGGCTCACGCATGTAATCCCGGCACTTTGGGAGGCCGAGGTGGGTGGATCGTTTGAGTCCAAGAGTTCAACACCAGCCTGGGCAAGATAGTGAAACCCCATCTCTACAAAAAATACAAAAATTAGCCAGGCATACTGGTGTATGCCTGTAGTCCCAGCTACTTGGGAGGCTAAGGTGGGAGGATCACTTGAGCCTGAGGGGCGGAAGTTGCAATGAGCAATCACGCCACTGCACTCCAGCCTGGGCAACAGAGGGAGACCCTGTCTTAAAAGAAAAAAAAATTTTATACATATATATATATTTTTTATTCAAAACTGATGAAACAATATATTTGGAAAACCAAAAGTTATAAACCCACTAGAAAACATTAATCAAAACATGAACTTATACAAACATAAATTTGAAACATATCTTATCCCATAAATTAGCATAAAATAATTATTTAAAAATAACCAACCTAACTGGGCGCAGTGGCTCACACCTATAATCCCAGCACTTTGGGAGGCTGAGGCAGGCAGATCACAGGTCAAGAGATTGAGACCATTGTGGCCAAAAAGGTGAAACCCCATTTTCCACTAAAAATACAAAAATTAGGCCGGGTGTGGTGGCACACGCCTGTAATCCCAGCACTTTGGGAGGCCAAGGCATGTGGATCATGAGGTCAGGAGTTCGAGACCAGCCTGGCCAAGATGGTGAAACCCCGTCTCTACTAAAAATACAAAAACTAGCCAGGCGCAGTGGCAGGTGCCTGTAATCCCAGCTACTCGGGAGTCTGAGGCAGGAGAATCACGTGAACCCAGGGGGTGGAGGTTGCGGTGAGCAGAGATCACTGTACTTTAGCCTGGGTGACAGAGCAAGACTCTATCTCAAAAGAAAAAAAAAAGAAAAAATTACAAAAATTAGCTGGGCATGGTGGCACACACCTGTAGTCCCAGCTGCTCGGGAGGCTGAGGCAGAAGAATCGCTTGAATCCAGGAGGTGGAGGTTGCAGTGAGCAGAGATCGCTGTACTCTAGCCTAGGCGACAGAGCAAGACTCCATCTCAAAAATATATATATACAAAAATTAGCCGGGCTTGGTGGCGCACGCCTGTAGTCCCAGCTACTCAGGGGGCTGAGGCAGGAGAATCGCTTGAACCCGGGAGGCGGAGGTGGCAGTGAGCCGAGATCATGCCATGGCACCCCAGCCTGGCAATAGAGCAAGACTCCATCTCAAAAAAATAATAATAAATAGAAAAAAAACTAAATGGCACACTAAAATGAAAAAAAAAATTTGTGTTTACAAGTAATTGATCACAACCAGTTACAGATTGCTTTGTTCCTTCTCCGCTCTCACTGCTTCACTTGAGGAGCCTAAAAAAAAGAAACGAAATATTTGTGACACATTGAAAATGAAATACTATTATTTGTTCTTTTTGTGTTTTAAAGAGGAAACTTAAAAGCAAAGAGTAATTATGGTATCATTATTGCATAACAGAAATATTTCTGGGCAGATTTTTCCAGTGGCTGAAACACTGTCTCTGGCTTTGTGACGTCAGTTGGGGAAATGGCAAGATGATTAAAAGTTCAATCTCAAAATTTTCCACTGGTGTCTTCATCTTGAAATATCCTTCCCCTTTTTCATAACTTTGAAAAGAGCTTTTGGATCATCTTTTAGACTGGCAGCTTTTGTATGAGAGCACTGGGAGTCTGTGTTTCAGCAAATTACATTTGTCTTTGTCTTCGTGAGTTGGTGGCAGGGCTTCTGAGGCATTTATCTGTCTTTTTTTTTTTTTTTTTTTTTTTTGAGGCGTAGTTTCACTCTTGTTGCCCAGGCTGGAGCTCAATGGCGCGATCTCTGCTCACCGCAACCTCTGCCTCCTGGGGTTTAAGCGATTCTCCTGCCTCAGCCTCCCGAGTAGCTAGGATTACAGGCATGTGCCACCACACCTGGCTAATTTAGTATTTTTAGTAGAGATGGGGTTTCTCCATGTTGGTCAGGTTGGTCTTGAACTCCCAACCTCAGGTGATCCGCCCACCTCAGCCTCCCAAAGTGCTGGGATTACAGGCGTGAGCCACCATGCCTGGCCTACCTGTCTTAGTCTCAGCACTCACCTGTTCACATGCCACTAGTTCAGAAAGTCTTTGAGGTCATTCTTTCAATAGACACTGCCTTGTAGGTCGCTATGTTCTTTTTCTTCTTGGGAATAAGGTTAGAAAAATGTGCTAGGGAAGGATGTGCTACACAAAAATGTGTAGAAAAATGTGAGAGCGGCCAGGTGTGGTGGCTCACGCCTATAATCCTAGCACTTTGGGAGGCCAAGGCGGGTGGATCACCAGAGTCAGGAGTTTGAGCCCATCCTGGCCAACATGGCAAAACCCCATCTTTACTAAAAATACAAAAATTAGCTGGGCGTGGTGGCATGCACCTGTAGTCCCAGCTACTTGGGAGGCTGAGGCAGGAGAATCGCTTGAACCAAGGAGGTGGAGGTTGCAGTGAGCCAAGATCGTGCCACTGCACTCCAGCCTGGCAACAGAGCAAGACTCCATCTCAAAAAATAATAATAAATAGAAAAAAACTAAATGGCACACTAAAATGAAAAAAAAAGTTGTGTTTACAAGTAATTGATCACAGCCAGTTACAGATTGCTTTGTTCCTTCTCCACTCTCACTGCTTCACTTGAGGAGCCTTAAAAAAAAGACAAACAGTCAGCCGGAATCGCACCATTGCACTCCAGCCTGGGCAGGAAGAGTGAAACTCCATCTCAAAAAAAAAAAAAAAAAAAAAAAAAAAAAAGGTAAAAAGAAAAATGTGAGAGCACAGGACTGCCTGGGCATGAATCTCAGCCCCTGGCTGACTTCCTGTGTCATCAAAGGCAAATGACTTCACCTCTCAGGGTCTTGGTTCCCTCATCTGTAAGTGAAAATAAGAATGATGGCCGGGTGCAGTGGCTCATGCCTGTAGTTCCAGCACTTTGGGAGGCCGAGGCGGGCGGATCATTTGAGGTCAAGAGTTTGAGACCAGTCTGGCCAACATGCTGAAACCCCGTCTCTACTAAAAATAGAAAAATTAGCTGGGCATGGTGGCAATCGCCTGTAGTCCCAGTTACTCAGGACGCTGAGGCAGGAGAATTGTTTGACCCAGAAGGCAGAGGTTGCAGTGAGCCGAGGTTGTGCCACTGCACTCCAGCCTGGGCAACAGAGCAAGACTCTGTCTCAAAAAAAAAAAGAATGGTAGCTCATGTCTGATATTCCAGCACTTTGGGAAGCCGAGGTGGGAGGATTGCTTGAGGCTGCAGTGAGCCGTGATTACACCACTGCACTCTAGCCTGGACAACAGAGCAAGACCCTGTCTCAAAAAACAAAGAAAAGCCAGCCTGGCCAACATAGTGAAACCCCATCTCTGTGAAAAAATACAAAAAATTAATCTGGTGTGGTGGCACATGCCTGTAGTCCTAGCTACTCAGGAGGCTGAGGCAGGAGAATTGCTTGAACCCAGGAGGCAGAGGTTGTAGTGAGCCAAGATCGTGCCACTGCACTCCAGCCTGGGCAACAGAGCAAGACCCTGTCTCAAAAAAAAAAAAAAAAAAAAAAAAAAACCAGGCAGGGTGGTTCACGCCTGTAATCCCAGCACTTTGGGAGGCCGAGGCAGGTGGATCACAAGGTCAGAGTTCGAGACCAGCCTGACCAACATGGTGAAACCCCATCTCTACTAAAAATACAAAAATTAGCCAGGTGTGGTAGCAGGCGCCTATAGTCCCAGCCTATAGTCCCAGCTACTGGGAGACTGAGGCAGGAGAATGACTTGAACCTGGAACGCGAAGGTTGCAGTGAGCCAAGATCGCGCCACTGCACTCCAGCCTGGGCGACAGAGCGAGACTCTGCCTCAGAGAAAAAAAAGAAAAAAAAAAAGCCAACCTGGCCAACATGGTGAAACTCCATCTCTAGTAAAAATACAAAAAATTAGCCATGCGTAGTGGTGGGCACCTGCAGTTCCAGCTACTCGGGAGGCTGAGGCAGGATAATTGCTTGAACGTGGGAGGCAGAGGTTGCAGTGGGCTGAGATCGCGTCATTGCACTCCAGCCTGGACAGCAGAGGGAGACCTCTGTCTCTTAAAAAAAAAAAAAAAAAAAAAAAAAAAAAAAAAAAAAAAAAAAAAAAAATGGTATTTACGTCTTAAGATTGTTGAAAGGATTAAATGAGTTAATGTGTAAAGCACTTAGAACAGTGCTGGGATTTAATAGGCCCTATTTACATGGTAGGTAGGTATTGTTGTTGTTATAAAAACATTCTAGGCCGGGCGCGGTGGCTCATGCCTGTAATCCTAGCACTTTGGGAGGCCGAGGCGGGCGGATCACAAGGTCAAGAGATCGAGACCATCCTGGCCAACATGGTGAAACCCCGTCTCTATTTAAAAAAGTATAAAAATTAGCTGGGTGTGGTGGCGGGCGCCTGTAGTCCCAGCATACTTGGGAGGCTGAGGCAGGAGAATCGCTTGAACCTGGGAGGTGGAGGTTGCAGTGAGCCGAGATCACGCCATTGCACTCCAGCCTGGGTGACAGAGCGAGATGCCGTCTCAAAAAAAAAAAAAAAAAAAAAAAAATTCTAAATGTATACACCATTGAACAATTAAAAATTTTAATGCAGTGGGTACGTCTCAAGACATAAATGATTTCAACTTCACATTCTTATATCAAAATAATGGCATTATACCAAAAACAACCCCCCAGGATTTTAGTACTTTAAAATGGTAAGACAAGCAGGAATACTGCAAACTGGGAGAGTAATTGTGACTGTCTCATGTGGGCTGGAAGCAGAGCTGTCACTCAGGGACAGCAGTAAAGGTGGTGGGGACGATGGGGCAGGGGATGGCTGCCTCTACGCACAGGACGCTCCCTAAGGCCCAGTACACAACAGGTTCTCATTCGATCCTTGATGGATGAAGTTCAGGCTCATCCCCTTTTTTTTTTTTTTTTTTTTTTTTTTTTTTTGAGACGGAGCTTCATTCTTGTTGCCGAGGCTGGAGTGCAATGGCACAATCTCAGCTCACTGTAACCTCTACCTCCTGGCTTCAAGAGATTCTCCTGCCTCAGCCTCCCAAGTAGCTGGACACCACCCCACCTGGCTAATTTTTTGTATTTTTAGTAAAGACGGGGTTTCACCATGTTGGACAGGCTAGTCTCGAACTCCTGACCTCAGGTGATCCACCTGCCTCAGCCTCCCAGAGTGCTGAGATTACAGATGTGAACCACCGTACCCAGCCTTTTTTAAGATGGAGTCTCACTCTGTTGCCCAGGCTAGAATGCAGTGGTACCATCTCAGCTCAATGCCACCTCTGCCCCCAGGGTTCAAGCAATTCTTGTGTCTCAGCCTCCCGAGTAGCTGAGATTATAGGTGCCCACCACCACGCCTGGCTAATTTTTGTATTTTTAGTACAGATGGGGTTTCACCATGTTGGTCAGGCTGGTCTTGAACTCCTGACCTCAGGTGATCCGCCCACCTCAGCTTCCCAAAGTGTTGGGATTACAGACGTGAGCCACCGCGCCCAGCCTAATTTTTTTTCTCTCTTCAGATTTGTCAGGTTTACCTCCTTCATTTGTTTAGTGTGAATTCCCTGAGGATGGCCAGAGGGCCAGGCACTACCCTGGGCACTGGGAGGTGAGGGTGGACAGAGCGGGCAAGGAGAGTGGAGTGGAAGCATCCAAATCATCACTGCCTATCTGGGTGGCACAACCTATACAAATCTGACTGGACTGTGTGTGTCTCTCCTCTGTGTCCCCCAGGGACCGTCACAGCTGGAGCTGACTCTCCAGGCATCCAAGCAAAATGGCACCCGGCCCCGAGAGGTGCTTCTGGTCCTCAATGTAAACAGCAGTGTCTTCCTGCATCTCCAGGCCCTGGGAATCCCACTGCACTTGGCCTACGTGAGTGTGTTCCCTCCAACCCCAGGCTGAGGCTCTGGCCATGGGAGGTCCCTGCTGTCCATCTCTGTGGGTCAGGGTCTCCCACCCCAGTGGCCCGGCCCTGCTTCTCCCTTTCATCCTGACATTATTCACCAGGGTCCTGCCTGGTGAATCCAATGGCCTCTACCAGAGAGAACCCAGAGGGCAGCAGGACTACAGTAAAGAGTCTAGACCAAGAGGTGGGAGTCAGGTTGATGTGCAGCCCTGGCCAACTCTGATCCTCTGCATAGCCTCAGTTTGCCTCTCTGTCCAGTGGGACAACTGAACTCAATATTTTATATGATAATCTTTTCATTGTCTTTGAAAAACTTACACGACATATATTTGAAAATATTTAAAGACAGAAGAAAAGGGCCAGGAGAAAACCTAACAATGTGTTAACAGTGGTTATGGCTGGGAAGTGGGATTAGGAGAGACATTTAGTTGGTTCTTCACACTTTGTTTGCAAGAGTTGCTCTAAATGGATTTGGCCTATTTTGGAGAAAAAAATATTTTTAAAAAACTCAAGTTTTCAGGTCAGCTGTGGATTTGGGAAAAAAAATTAAAAACAAACAACCAAAAGCCTCAAGTTTTAAAAGTGTTAGATATATCCACCAGAGAGAGGAGGTCAGGGAGCTGGGACCCACTGCCAGAGGGCAGGGCTGGAGGAGGTGGGGTGGCTTGCCAGCACTGCCTCCTCCATGTGGAATGTCTGGGAGGTGGCCCCCAGATGTGAGCAGCTGTTGTTGACAACAGAGACGGCAGAGGGCAGGAAGGGGAGAACCCGGCGGGGAGAGCAAAGATAGCAAAGGGGAGAGAGGCATAGAAAGAAACATGCCCATTGAGGGAGGGAGGCAGGCTTGAGCGAAGTTGGGCGTGGGGGACAGGGGAGAAGCTTCCGGACTGGTGACAGGGACAGCACAGAGACAGTCAGACACGACCAAGCTAGCATGCCAAAGTCCTAGGAGGGAGGGGGTCAAATCCAACCACCAGGGCCAAGAGGATTTGACTCCTTGCAGCCCATCCCTCGGCCGCCCAAAAGGGGAATCGAGGTCCCAGAGGGGGCGTGGCCTTTGCCATGGATCCTCCCCCTTCCCGATCTGAGTCCAGGCAGCCCAGGGTGAGGCAGGAACATGAAACGCGCCCGCCAGTCGGAAGGTCGCAGCAGCCGCCGGCTCTGACCTCGGCTGCACCGCCTTCCTCCTGGGGCCGCGCTGCTTCCCAAGCGGGCTCCCTGGGGCCAGTGGCCAGAGGGGACAAAGAGGCCAAGGCGCGGCCTCGGTGCCGGACCCAGTGCCAGGCGACCAACAGACGTCGTGCCCTGCTGTATCCCCATTTTACAGGGGATGACTCAAGGATCAGATCCCTTTCCCAACCCAGCTGTAAAGCCAGTGTCCCAGCCCTTTCCCATTCCGTGGGCTGGGTTCCTCACCCAAGGTGCCCATCACTTTGCCCCCTTGTTGAATCCCTGCAGAGAAGGTATCTGCTTCCTTCTAGATGGGCCATTCTAGGGTGTCTTGTCTACTGTTGCCATCTGGCAATCCTCAATATCTAGCTTGGGCCAGGTGACCTGGCTTATGTCTGTAATCCCAACACTTTGGTAAGCCGAGGCAGGAGGGTCTCCTTTTTTTTTTTTTTTTTTTTTTGAGATCCACTCTTGTTGCCCAGGCTGGAGTGCAATGGCCCCATCTCGCCTCACTGCAACCTTCGCCTCCTGGGTTCAAGTAATTCTCCTGCCTCAGCCTCCCGAGTAGCTGGGATTACAGGCACCTGCCACCACCCCCACCTAATTTTTTGTATTTTTAGTAGAGACAGGGTTTCATACCATGTTGGTTAGGCTGGTCTTGAACTCCTGACCTCAGGGGATCCACCCGCCTCGGCCTCCCAAAGTGCTGGTTTACAGGCGTGAGCCACCGTGCCTGGCCAGGAGGGTCTCTTGAGGCCAGGAGTTGGAGACCAGCCTGGGCAACATAGTGAGACCCTCATCTCTAAAAAATAACAATAAAAAATATTTTTAAATCCAACCCGAAGCCCTTTTGCCCTTCTGCTGCTGCTGCTTCATTCAGCTCAATGCCCCTGGCTTTGGAGACTATACACTAAGGAGCTCAGTCAGTGGCCCCAACAGCTTCCTCTAAATCCTTCAGCTTTCCAGAGTCACTCCTCCAGGAAGTCTTCCCTGTCTGCTTTCCTCCTCACCCCCGACCCCCATTTCTTCTGAGGCAATGGCAGGGTAGGCAGTGAGATGCTGGAGCCACCCAGATTCCCCATCCCTGTCCAACCAGGAGATCTGTCTGGCTCCTTTGTTTCTTATTAAATAAAATTCTGTCTTCTATTGCTTCAAATGACTTGATGCATGTCTAGTTTCTGAATGGTAATATCCCCTAGGGCAGGGACCACTGATTATCTGTCTTTAATTCATTAATTCATTCATCCATCCCTTTCTTCTTTCCTCCCTTTCTTCCCATAGGCAGGGAGCACCCACCACATGCTGGGTGTCAGGGTGACGCTGGCGTGTCAGGATCCTGTGACGGGCCCAGGGCCCAGCGCAAAGTCAGACAAATATTTCTCAGTGCGTACTGTGTGTCAAGCACTGTGCAAGGATGGGCAAGGTAGACGTTGCCCCTGTGGACCCTCAGAGTGTAGGGAGATCCAGAGCCTCAGGGTGTAGGGAAAGACAGCCGCATGATGGCATAGATGTGGGTTGAATGAGAACAGCTCTGGAGGGGTGGGTGATGTTTGGACAGGTGGATGAACAAGGTGGTGTGTTCATCTGGCCCCCCAGGTATGGAAGGGAGAAGGGGCTGATCTGACTGCTAGGGGGCTCTGGGCTGACTGCAGATCCACCAGCCAGCATTCTCAGCTCTGGCCTCTTTCTCTCAGCCAATGGGCTGACTCCACAAATTAACTTCCTGACCTCCTACATGGGATGGAGAGGGCACAGGGCCAGGAACAGCGTGCTGAGCCTCCACATGTCTCCCCAGAATTCCAGCCTGGTCACCTTCCAAGAGCCCCCAGGAGTCAACACTACAGAGCTGCCATCCTTCCCCAAGACCCAGATCCTCGAGTGGGCAGCTGAGAGGGGCCCCATCACCTCTGCTGCCGAGCTGAATGACCCTCAGAGCATCCTCCTCCGACTGGGCCAAGGTCAGTTTCCCCAGCAACCTCTCTGGGCTCACGACACTGCTCCGGAGGAATCTGAGCTCCTCTGGCCCACACCTCAAACTTGGGCACCAAGAGTGCAAGATGGGACATGATGTGCCACAGTTCACATACCACAAGCCAGGGCTGCCTTGGGACAGTGATGGCTCCTCCACCAAATATCAGATTGAAACGTGAAATATGCCAGTTTTTGACCTAAAAAAACCCCAGCATTTTCATATGATTTATTGTGCATCTACTATGTGCCAAAGCCCTATTATGCTAGGCACTTGGGGACACTTTGGGGACACACTCAGGCCCTGCCCTCCTGAAGCTGATACTGTGATGAGGGAGGTGACAATAAACATGTACATGTACACAGATAAATCTATAATCTCAGGTCTTGCTGGGTGGTTTCGGGGCGGCAGCTTAATGTGTGTCATGGGCTCATCCCTTATGTTAACCCTGTGTTGACAGATGAAACGGAGGCCCGGGTACTTGCACAGGGTCACTTGGCAGGTAAGTGGTGGAAGGGAAGTTCGAACCTAGGTCCTCTGACGCCTCTCCCCCTCTGCAGCACTGTCCTGCCTGCCCCACCACTACCTTTGGCTGTGGGTGAGGGTGGGGCTCTGTTAGGTGCAGGGCTGCTGGGTGAAGGGACTGAGGTGCGCGTGTCTCTGCAGCCCAGGGGTCACTGTCCTTCTGCATGCTGGAAGCCAGCCAGGACATGGGCCGCACACTCGAGTGGCGGCCGCGTACTCCAGCCTTGGTCCGGGGCTGCCGCTTGGAAGGCGTGGCCGGCCACAAGGAGGCGCACATCCTGAGGGTCCTGCCGGGCCACTCGGCTGGGTATGGGTCTCGCCCCACCCCTGACACTAGTCCCCACCCCGAGAGACCCCCCTCCACCCCCCGCCCCCCCTCCGGTCCCAGCCCCAGCCCCGCGAGAGCAGTCGCCTTCCCCTACTCTAGGCTACGCCCCCTAGGGGCCCCTTCCCTTTGGGCACAAGCCTGGCCCCAGTCCCATCCCTATCCCATAGACCCACACCTGGCCAGGTAAGAGTGCAGCCGCCGCCCACCCGACGCCAGGCCTCGCTCCCCGCCTGGCTTGTCCGCTTCAGTGTTCCATCCGCGTCTGTCTCCCCGCAGGCCCCAGACGGTGACGGTGAAGGTAGAACTGAGCTGTGCACCTGGGGATCTCGATGCTGTCCTCATCCTGCAGGGTCCCCCCTACGTGTCCTGGCTCATCGACGCCAACCACAACATGCAGATCTGGGTGAGTTTTGCGCAGCTCCTGGGACACAAAACCCAAACTCCCAACCTCTGGATCAGGGAAGTTTCCTGGAAAGGTGAACCCCCGAGCTGAGTTGAAGGACAAATCACCTATGCCCATACGTGAGGGAAGGGGCCAGGCAGAGGATGCAGCAGGAGTGGGGACACAGCAGGACCCAGGCCTGGCATAACCCTGGCTGGCCTGCTGTGGCACAGACTGTGTCCATGGCCCCCTGTTCTGCCTCTCTCCCCACCATTAGACCACTGGAGAATACTCCTTCAAGATCTTTCCAGAGAAAAACATTCGTGGCTTCAAGCTCCCAGACACACCTCAAGGCCTCCTGGGGGAGGCCCGGATGCTCAATGCCAGCGTTGTGGCATCCTTCGTGGAGCTACCGCTGGCCAGCGTTGTCTCACTTCGCGCCTCCAGCTGCGGTGAGCACCCTTCCCCTGCCCTTCCCTTCCCTTCCCCTCCCTTGGATCAGTGGCCACACTGTTGGTGAAGCACCTCTGTGTGAGCTTGGGCAAGGTACATCAGCCTCTCTGAGCCTCATTTTTCTCATCTGCACGTGGGAACAATGGGAGTAGCTAATCATAGAAGAGCCTGAGAATTGCTTGAAACCAGGAGACGGAGGTTGCAATGAGCCGAGATCGTGCCACTGCACTCCAGCCCGGGTAACAGAGCAAAACTCTGTCTCAAAAAAAAAAGAAAAAAGCCTGGTGTGGGCGCCCTGTGATCACACAGTGACCATCTGCCTGGCCTGCCTCTGCTACCCCACAGGTGGTAGTCTGCAGACCTCACCCGCACCGATCCAGACCACTCCTCCCAAGGACACTTGCAGCCCGGAGCTGCTCATGTCCCTGATCCAGACAAAGTGTGCCGATGACGCCATGACCCTGGTACTAAAGAAAGAGCTTGTTGCGGTAAGGGAACTCCTGCCCCTCTGGCTCAGGATGACATGGACATCTCGTTCCTCCCCTAGCCCAAGACTCTTGGGGTCCTAGCCCAGGCAGGGGGGCAAGTCACATCCCTCTGCAAGCCTTAGTTTTCCCACTTGTA
This sequence comes from Nomascus leucogenys, assembly GCF_006542625.1. Taxonomy (NCBI): domain Eukaryota; kingdom Metazoa; phylum Chordata; class Mammalia; order Primates; family Hylobatidae; genus Nomascus; species Nomascus leucogenys. The sequence goes on along the minus strand of NC_044388.1, from coordinate 103,960,116 downwards.
TAATGGAATTTATAATGGTACCTACCACGTGGTGAGAATTAAAGGCGGTCTGACAGGCCGATCACGTGGCACAGTAAGATGTGGTACATAGTAAGTGCTTGGTAAATAATGCCAGCACTAGGTAGTTGTCATTATTAATCCTAAATGCTCCCTGAGCTGGCTGGTCACTTAGCAGAATACCTACGCAGGCCGGGCATGGTGGTTCAAGCCTGTAATCTCAGCACTTTGGGAGGCCAAGATGAGCAGATCACTTGAGGTCAGGAGTTCAAGACCAGCCTGGCCACCATGGTGAAACCCTGTCTTTACTAAAATACAAAAATTAGCCAGAGGTGATGGGACACACCTGTAGTCCCAGCTACTTGGGAGGCTGAGGCACAAGAATCGCTTGAACCCAGGAGGCAGAAACTGTAGTGAGCCGAGATCACACCACTACACTTCAGCCTGGGCAAGAGTGAGACTCTGTCTTGAAAAAAAAGAAAAAAAAAAGCCGGGCGCGGTGGCTTACGCCTGTAATCCCAGCACTTTGGGAGGCCGAGGCGGGTGGATCACAAGGTCAGGAGATCGAGACCATCCTGGCTAACACAGTGAAACCCCGTCTCTACTAAAAATACAAAAAATTATCCGGGTGTGGTGGCGGGCGCCTGTAGTCCCAGCTACTCAGGAGGCTGAGGCAGGAGAATGGCGTGAACCCAGGAGGTGGAGCTTGCAGTGAGCTGAGATCGCGCCACTGCACTCCAGCTTGGGCGAGAGAGAGAGACTCCATCTCAAAAAAAAAAAAAAAAAAAAAAAAAAAAAAAAAGCCTATACAATATGATCACTGCCTGGTTGACAAACAAATATATTTGTTATAAAAGTAACACATGATGAATACAAAATATTAGCCAGGCGTGGTGGTGGGCACCTGTAGTCCCAGCTACTTGGGAGGCTGAGGCAGGAGAATGGCCTGAACCCGGGAGGCGGAGCTTGCAGTGAGCCAAGATCATGCCACTGCACTCCAGCCTGGGCGACAGAGTGAGACTCGTCTCAAAATAACACGTGCTGGCCAGGCACAGTGGCTCACACCTGTAACCCTAGCGCTTTGGAGGCCAAGGCAGGCAGATTGCCGGAGCTCAGGAGTTTGAGACCAGCCTGGGGCAACACGGTGAAACCCCATCTCTACTAAAATAGAAAAAATTAGCCGGACGTGGTGGTTTTATGTCTGTAATCCCAGCTACTCAGTAGGCTGAGGCAGGAGAATCACTTGAACCCGGTAGAGGGAGATTGCAGTGAGCTGAGATTGCGCCACTGCACTCCAGCCTGGGCGACAGTGAGACTGCGTTTCAAACAAACAAACAAAAAACATGCTTTAAAAAATATGTGCAAATTAGAAAATCTTAATCTTCTGACCCAAAGACAATGGCTGCCAACATTTTGGTGTGCTTCTTTCTGGAGTGTTTTCTCTGTGTATTTCTTATATTGATGTAATCATAAGGGATGTGTTCATTTGTCTCTTGCTATTTCACTTAATGTATTTTTAGAGCTTTGACAGCTGTACCTAATATCATGTTTAATAAGCACATATTATTCCATCATATTGACATGCTATAATTAACTCCTCTTCCCTTGTTACACATTTAAGTTGTTTCCAACTCTGTAGTATTATAAATATGCAAAAAATGTCATTGTGCGTGAAACATTACTTCATATAGGATTATTTTCTCAGGATAGATTTCCACATTAGTGGAATTACTGAGTCAAAATGAATGAAGTTTCAATACCTGTTGCCAACCCACTTTCCCAAAGATGATTTTAATTTTCACTGCTGATTTATGAGAACACCTCAACCTCTTCTCTCTCTCCAGACTATAATTCAAAAAAAGAAAAGAAAAACCTTTGCCAGTGTGGAAAGAGGCACATGGCATTCCATTCTTGTTTTAGTTAATAATTCTCTGGTTAGTAGTGAGTGTGGGCTTGGCTCCATGTGAGTGATGAGAACCTCAGTCTCTTTATCATTGAGGCTTCGTACTTTTCTTGATGATTTTTATAAGTTTTAATTAAAAAAAGGTTGCCCCTTTGGCCACCACTTCCCTTGATTTGCTGTAATTCTTTCCATTTTGGCTACAGTGGTTTTTCTTTTCTTTTTTCTTTTTTTTTTTTTTTTTGAGACAGAGTCTTGCTCTGTCACCCAGGCTGGAGTTCAGTGGTACGATCTCGGCTCACTGCAACCTCTACCTCCCAGGTTCAAGTGATTCTCCTGCCTCAGCCTCCTGAGTAGATGGGAATACAGGCATGCGCCACCACGCCTGGCTACTTTTTTTTTTTTTTAGACAGTCTCACACTATTGCCTGGGCTGGAGTACAATGGCACAATCTCGTCTCACTGCAACCTCTTCCTCCTGGGTTCAAGCAATTCTCCTGCCTCAGCCTCCTGAGTAGCTGGGATTACAGGTGCCCACCACCACTCGGCTTATTTTTTGTATTTTTTTTTAGCAGAGATGGGGTTTCACTATGTTGGCCAGGCTGGTCTCAAACTCGTGACCTTGTGATCCACCCAGCTCGGCCTCCCAAAGTGCTGAGATTACAGGCGTGAATCAGGTGCCTGGCCCGCAGCCTAGCTACTTTTTTGTATTTTTAGTAGAGATGGGATTTCACCATATTGGCCAGGCTGGTCTCGAACTTCTGACCTCAGGTGATCTGCCTACCTCAGCCTCCTAAAGTGCTGGGATTACAGGCTTGAGCCACTGCAACTGGCCTTCTTTTTCTTGTTTTAGAGACGAGGTCTCGCTCTGTCACCAAGGCTGGAGTGCAATGATGCGATCTCGGCTCACTGCAGCCTCCTCCTCCCAGGTTCAAGCGATTCTTGTGCCTCAGCCTTCCCAGTAGCTGGGACTATGGGCGTGTGCCACCACACCTGGCTAATTTTTATAATTTCAGTAGAGTCGGGTTTCACTATGTTGGCTAGGCAGGTCTCGAACTTCTGGCCTCATGTGATCTGCCTGCCTCCACCTTCCAAAGTGCTGGGATTACAGGCGTGAGCCACCACGCCCGGCCTTGAAGGAATATTTTTAATTTTAATAGTTCTGTATTTATTTTGATAGATATGAGAAGAAAATTTGGCCAGGCGCGGTGGCTCACGCCTGTAATCCCAGCACTTTGGGAGGCCGGGGTGGGTGGATCACGAGGTCAGGAGATCGAGACCATCCTGGCTAACACGGTGAAACCCCGTCTCTACTAAAAATACAAAAAATTAGCTGAGCGTGGTGGCGGGTGCCTGTAGTCCCAGCTACTCAGGAGGCTGAGACAGAAGAATGGCGTGAACCTGGGAGGCAGAGCTTGCAGTGAGCCGAGATTACACCACTGCACTCCAGCCTGGGCGACAGAGTGAGACTCCGTCCCCCCGCCAACCAAAAAAAAAAAAAAAGAAGAAAATTTATGATCCGACAGCTATTATTGCTTAGGACAAGGCTTAGTGCAAAAGCGAGCAAGTTCAAGAAGTCTTAAGTGGGCCAGGCATGGTGGCTCATGCCTGTAATCCCAGCACTTTGGGAGGCCAAGGCAGGTGGATCACCTGAGGTCAGGAGTTCAAGACTAGCCTGGCCAGCATGGTGAAACCCCGTCTCTACTAAAAATACAAAAAAATGGCCGGGTACAGTGGCTCACACCTGTAATCCCTGCACTGGGAGGCCGAGGCAGGTGGATCACCTGAGGTCAGGAGTTTGAGACCAGCCTGGCCAACACGGTGAAACCCTATCTCTACTAAAAATACAAAAAATTAGCCGGGCATGGTGGCATGTGCCTGTAATCCCAGCAACTCAGGAGGCCAAGGCAGGAGAATCGCTTTAACCCAGGTGGTGGAGGTTGCAGTGAGCCGAGATTGAGCCACTGCACCTGGGCAAAAAGAGTGAGACTCTGTCTCAAAGAAAAAGTTTTAAGTGGTGTAGGATGATGACATCTAACAAAAATGAAGAGGGAGCAGGGCAGGGGAATGGCTGTGACTTGGGACCCCTGGGTTGTGGTCATTCCTTGGTGCTGGAGTGTGGCAGGCCACAGAGATCCCAGTGCCTCCTGATGGTGCCCCTCTCTTCCAACCCAGCATTTGAAGTGCACCATCACGGGCCTGACCTTCTGGGACTCCAGCTGTGAGGCCGAGGACAGGGGTGACAAGTTTGTCTTGCGCAGCGCTTACTCCAGCTGTGGCATGCAAGTGTCAGCAAGTATGATCAGCAATGAGGTAAGAGCTGGGGCCAAAATGGTATCAGGACCAGCCTGGTTGGTGCCCCGTCAAGTGCCTCCCTGATCCCCCCCAGGGCGGAGGTGTGTTTGGGAGAGCAGGGTACAGGGGCTCAACACAAGACAAGCTTGGCCATTGGCTGGCTCAGTCTCCCCATCTGCAAAAATGGGTGTATGGGGTGGGATACCCTCTGGGGTCCTTTCTGGCTCTGACCAGCTCCCTGGCTTTATCCTCGCAGGCGGTGGTCAATATCCTGTCGAGCTCATCGCCACAGCGGGTGAGATGGACAGTCACGTGCTAACCCACCTGGCCCAGGGGCTGCTGCTGGGCCGGGGCCTCTTCCTGGCTTGGGAGGGAGCTTGAGAGGCCTCGGGAAACTCCTGGCAAGCCATGTGGCTGGCAAGCCATGTGGCTGGCATGCCTCGGTCTCCCCTTCTGTAGGACCGGAGCAGGACTGCTGAGGGTGACGCTCTCAGTCTCTCAAGTCAGAGGGCTTAGCACATACTGGCTGTGTGGCCTTGGGCAAGTCACTTTAGTTTTCTGGGCCCAAAGGTGGCCTAAGAAAGGACTCTGCACCACAGGGTGCTTCTGGGCAGCCAATGAGGTGCTGTGTGGAAGCTCTTCACACAGCCTGGCAGCTGGTGCCTCCTTGATAAATGTTAGTTTAAAAAAAAAAATGGGCCGCGCAGTGGCTCACACCTGTAATCCCAGCACTTTGGGAGGCCGAGGCAGGCAGATCACGAGGTCGAGAGATTGAGACCATCCTGGCTAACATGGTGAAACCCCGTCTCCACTAAAAATACAAAAATTAGCTGGGCGTGGTGGCAGGCGCCTGTAATCCCAGCTACTCAGGAGGCTGAGGTAGGAGAATGGCATGAACCCGGGAGGCGGAGCTTGCAGTGAGCCGAGATCGCACCACTGCACTGCAGCCTGGGTGACAGAGCGAGACTCCGTCTCAAAGAAAAAAAAAAAAAAAAAGATGAGGAAGAGAGTCAGGCAACTCCACAGGGCCATGACGCCTGTTCCTCCCCACACCCCTTGCCCTTCTGGCTGATGCTGCCAGACTGACCAAGTCTCCCTCCCGTCCTCCCCCAGAAAAAGGTGCACTGCCTCAACATGGACAGCCTCTCTTTCCAGCTGGGCCTCTACCTCAGCCCACACTTCCTCCAGGCCTCCAACACCATTGAGCCGGGGCAGCAGAGCTTTGTGCAGGTACCTGGCATGCCTGTCACCCCTCAGGCCTCCCAGCTCCTGGAACTTCCTCTCCGCCTTTCTTCCCACCATGACTCCAGAGGAGATAAGAATCCCAGAGTCAGGAGGGAGACAGCCTGGGTGCATGGGAGAGGGAGAGACAGAGAAGGCATTGCTCAGGGATGCTGACAAGGATGTGGCCCTGTCCTCCTCCTCTGCCCCAGACAGATCCGTGTCTTTCCTTCCACCGTGAGGACTCACGGGTGGGAACTCTTAATTCTAGCCGGTATTTCAAGGCAGCAGGTGGGGTGGGGTGAAGAGCAGCTGCCCATGCCGCGTGGCCCTACCTACCCATGCAGGTCAGAGTGTCCCCATCCATCTCCGAGTTCCTGCTCCAGCTAGACAGCTGCCACCTGGACTTGGGGCCTGAGGGAGGCACCGTGGAACTCATCCAGGGCCGGGCGGCCAAGGGCAACTGTGTGAACCTGCTGTCCCCAAGCCCCGAGGGCGACCCGCGCTTCAGCTTCCTCCTCCACTTCTACACAGTACCCATACCCAAAACCGGCACCCTCAGCTGCACTGTAGCCCTGCGTCCCAAGACCGGGTCTCAAGACCAGGTGAGTGGGGCCTGGGCCGGCCCCAGCTTCAAGTGGGAGCTTCCAGGTCTGTGGTTTGTAGGAAGGGACATGGCAGCCCACAGGGATGTGGGGCCAGCTGGTGAGGGGCGGAGCCTTAGTCAGGCATGTGGCCTGGCAGTCTGGCTGCCAGCAGCACTTTCTGCCACCTGAGAGCTTTCTGGTGGGACTGCTGTGTCTGGGGCACTGGCAGACTATGCAGCTGCAACTGTCCATCTATCCATCCATCTATCCTTCCACTTATTCACCCGTCCGTCCATCCATCCACCCTCCCACCCAGGAATCTAGCCACCCGCACATCCATGTAGTATGGTCACCAGTGTAATCTCAAAGAACAGGAGACCTGAGGGAAGAGAGGCGGGCAAAGGACACACACTCCTGGCTTTCTGTATTTGCCAGTCACAACACTTCACCATCTGGTGACCCCCACTCTCAGGCAATCTGTCCTGGACGCCCCCAGAGTCACCCCCAGGCCCTTGCACAGACAGGCCTCCAGGATTACAAACTTCTCTGGTCGTATGAAGCTAGGGAAGCCTTCAAGGCTCCCCGAAGTGGGCCTCTCCCTCCAGCCACAGTGAGCTTGGGACTCTGGGCTGACCTGGCTCATAGCTCCAAAGTGTTCACGAGGGTGAGGGATGCATAGTGCTCCCACAGTGCTCCCGGGCATCAAGGCCTCCAGGAACTCACAGGAAACATTGCGGCAGCAGCTAGGATCATCCACTAGGCACCCTCCCACAGCACAGATCTTCCAGGACTCACCCACAGGCATCCAGCTACGAAGCGGTGGAGATGGGATTCAAAGCCAAGGCTCTAGGGTGGGCTGGGGTCACAGAGCCAGGGAGTAAACCTGGAAGCCACCTCCCAAAGGTGCCACATACTGCTCTCTCTTCCTCCTCCAGGAAGTCCATAGGACTGTCTTCATGCGCTTGAACATCATCAGCCCTGACCTGTCTGGTGAGCTCCCTCCAGGTCTCTCGGGTTTGTTCTAGTGGCTGGGGTCACAGTAGGACCCAGCGGGCAGCCCTGAGAAACGGCCTGGGCACACAGCACATGGCAAGGGGGACCCCAGAGAAAGCGGCCCAGAAGGGGCAGGAGGAGGGCTTCCCAGAGCCATAGCAGCCTAGAGCAGGGGCCAGAGCTGCACTTTGCAGATGGAGAGCCCTTGCCCGAGACCGCCCTGTGGGGTGGGAGTCTAGGCTCTGCCCCCACTCACAGCTCCACTCCATCCCCCCAGTTATTGGCTGACCTTGCTGGGAGGATGGAGCCTCCTGGGTGGGACAGAGGCCCTTTGGGGTGGGGGTGCTGGCCTCGCCTTCCTTGAGGCCTCTGCCTGCAGGACACCCCCTCTAGCCTCTCCATCAGTTCCCCCAGACCCAGGCCTACCCCAGGCAGAAGAGTCCCGACACTGGCAGCAGAGGCAGGGGTGAGGGATAGGGGCACCTACCTCTTTGCCACCCCATCCAGGCCGGGATAGAGCCTCCACTCCCAGCCCAGGACCGAGAAGGCAGGGCTGATAACCCCATGACACAGAATTGGATGTCAGAGGCTCAAGGGAAGACTGCTTGGCCCATAGTCACACAGGAGTCAGAAATGTGGAGGGAATGAGGCTTGAGTAATCCGAGAGCAGAGCTGCAGGGCACTCAGAGCTGCTCTGGCCCAATTCTCTACCTGCTAAAGGCCTCAGAGAGGGGCAGAGTTGACCTAAGGTCACGCAGCAGGTGGGGCAGGCTCTGTACTCCCGAGCCTCAGTTTCCTCACGTTACCCCATCCATCCTCCCTGAAAACGCATCTCCATCAGCCTTGAGGGGCAGAGGCATGACCCAGAAGGCTTGGCTGGGCCCTCTAGGTGGACAGTCCTAGCAACCATGGCTCAATGCTAGGCCTGGCTGTGATGAGCCCGTTTGCTACAAGAGACTGAGGTTCAGAGAAGTCGAGGGTCCATGGCTGAGCGGGGCTGGCACCAAAGCCCACGCGGGCCAGCACAACAGGGTAGGGGATGGGGCAGGGGCAGAGGTGGCAGTGCTGATGGCATCGGCCCTCTCTAGGTTGCACAAGCAAAGGCCTCGTCCTGCCCGCCGTGCTGGGCATCACCTTTGGTGCCTTCCTCATCGGGGCCCTGCTCACTGCCGCACTCTGGTACATCTACTCGCACACGCGTGAGTACCCCGGGCCCCCACAGTGAACATGCTGGGCCCCTCCATCCACCCGGGGGAGCCCAGTGAAGCCTCTGAGGGATTGAGGGGCCCTGGCCGGGACCCTGACCTCCGCCCCTGCCCCTGCTCCCAGGTTCCCCCAGCAAGCGGGAGCCCGTGGTGGCGGTGGCTGCCCCGGCCTCCTCGGAGAGCAGCAGCACCAACCACAGCATCGGGAGCACCCAGAGCACCCCCTGCTCCACCAGCAGCATGGCATAGCCCCGGCCCCCCGCGCTCGCCCAGCAGGAGAGACTGAGCAGCTGCCAGCTGGGAGCACTGGTGTGAACTCATCCTGGGAGTCAGTCCTCCACTCGACCCAGGATGGAGCCTGCTTTCCGTGCCCACCCTTCCCGCCTCCCTCTCAAGAGGCCTGCTGCCAGTGCAGCCACTGGCTTGGAACACCTTGGGGTCCCCCCACCCCACAGAACCTTCAACCCAGTGGTTCTGGGATATGGCTGCCCAGGAGAGAGACCACTTGCCATGCTGTTGTAAAAACCCAAGTCCCTGTCATTTGAACCTGGATCCAGCACATGTGAACTGAGCTGGGCAGGAAGGGAGAACTTGAAACAGATCCAGGCCAGCCCAGCCAGGCCGACAGCACCTCCCCCCTGGGAACAGAAGAGGGCCCAGCCCAGAGCCACCTGGATCTATCCGTGCGGTCTCCACACCTGGACTTGCCTAACTGGCAGGGGAGACAGGAGCCTAGCGGAGCCCAGCCTGGGAGCCCAGAGGGTGGCAAGAACAGTGGGCGTTGGGAGCCTAGCTCCTGCCACATGGAGCCCTCTCTGCCGGTCAGACAGCCAGCAGAGGGGGAGTAGCCAAGCTGCTTGTCCTGGGCCCGCCCCTGTGTATTCACCACCAATAAATCAGACCATGAAACCGGTGATGGGTTGGGCTGGGAAAAGGGCAGTGACATTCAAAGCCAGGGTGGGGTGAGGGCACAGGACAGGGCTGCTTTTGTACTTGGCCCCCACTGGGCTGGCCTGGTGGCAGGGGTGGCATCTTGAACAGTAGCAGCAGCCAGGGCACAGCAGGTTTTCATTCAGCCAGTTCCCCTCTGCCACTCACCCCCTCGGCAGCACACCCCAGGGTCTAGGCTGCAAGAAAGCAAACACCAGGAGGCCCCATCCACACTCTCACTCTGGGGTTCTGAACACAGGCCCTCGACTGCTCTAAGTTCAAATCCTGGACCTGCCACTTGTTGGCTTGTGACTGTAGGCAGGTCCCGTGGCTTTTTTTTTTTTTTTTTGAGACGGAGTCTTGCTCTGTCGCCCAGGCTGGAGTACAGTGGCACTATCTCGGCTCGCTGCAACCTCCGCCACCCGGGTTCAAGCAATTCTCCTGCCTCAGCCTCCCGCCACTACGTCCAGCTAATTTTTGTATTTTTAGTAGAGACAGGGTTTCACCATGTTGGCCAGATGGTCTCGACCTCTTGACCTCATGATCTGCCCGCCTCAGCCTCCCAAAGTGCTGGGATTACAGGCGTGAGCCACCGTGCCCAGCCCCCATGGCTTCTTGAAACCAGCCACAGTTCCCTCATCTGTCAAATGGGTATAATTCTCCATCATAAGGTCGCTGCAAGGGGGTCTGCAGAAAGCACTACCTGGCATATGGTCGACAGGCGTCAGTCCGGTCTCATCTCACAGACAGGCTACCTGAGGCGCACAGGGAGGGAGGGACTTGTCCCAGGCCACACAGCCAGGCTCCCTCTACACAGTGCAGGTCCCTGACCACCAGCAGTCCCTCTCTGTGTCTGCTGAGGGAGCAGGGGGTCAAGGGTCAGTCGAAGGCTTTGCCAGTTCTTTAAAAAACAAAGGCTTTAATTCACTCCAGCCACCCTCTGTCCCACAGTGTCCCAGGCAGAGGCCCTCTCCCTTCCCAGAAGGCACAGGGAGGAGGAAATCTACCACCCAGCACGTGGCAGGACCCGGGGCCTGGCCAGGCAGCGCACACAATAAGCTGGGCCTGAGCCAGGAGGCAGGCGGGGTGTTGGGGGAGACAGGCTGAACAGCCAGGCCACTGCAACAGTGAGAGACCCGGGGAGCCCCCCTGCTATCTCGGCCGGGAGGAAGGAGAGACCAACGCACAGAGCCTTAAAAAAGAGGACATCCTCTCCCAGCCTCCCGTCCCAGAGCCCTGGTCCCTAGGCCAGTCTAGACAGAACCAGGAAAGCAGAAAACAAAAGGCACCTAGTATGTAAGTTCACGGGGAGAACGCAGGCAGGTGTGGGAGGCTCCCACCTCCAAGCCCGGGCCTTGGCTACTGGGACAGTGCGGGCTCCAGAAGCTTCAGGACACCACCCACCAGGTGCAGGCTGCCAGTGACTAGCACATGGATGGCAGCAGCCTCACGGAGTATGCTGGCCCCACTGTGAGCCACGGCGTGGGTGAGGAGGCCCTTTGGGGGACTGGGTGGCTGGAAGATGGGGTCTCGGCCTTGGCTGATCCATTGCAAGGCATGTGAAATGCAGCTGAAGACGAGGGAACTGGCACTGCAGGTGTGGGGTGGGTGGGGCGCCAGAAGCAGGGATGCAGACCCACCAGGCTCTGGGCTGGGGGCACTCCAGAGGTCCGGGCTGGCCTGCTCTTCGTCCAGGTGGTTCCAGTGCTGCTGGTGTTCCAGGCAGCGGAGCAGAACCTGGTCCAGTGTCACCGTGAAGTTCTGTTGGTCTGTGGGGCACAGAGACAGGCATATCAGCGAAGGGGAGACGGAGTAAGGGACAGGGGTGGAGAAAGGGGCGGGTGCATTGTGAGCACCTGCTTAGCACCAAGCCCTTTACATCATCAGGCCCCCAGTCTCGGCTAGTGGTCTTCTCCATGGACACGATAAAGAAACTGAGGCTCAGGCAGGTTCAGTGACTTCACCAAGGTCACGAGAGGCAGAGCCAGACACTCTGGCCCCAAAGCTTTTGCCCACTAGGTACCCCTTCCCCACTCTGGCCTCATTGTCTCCATCTATAAAATGTACATCCAGCTGGGGACCATCACCAGGTGGGCATAGTTATTTCTGGGGACGCTGGTTAAAAACGCAGATTCCAGGCTGGGCACGGTGGCTCACGCCTGTAATCCCAGCACCTTGGGAGGCCAAAGCAGGCGGATCACCTGAGGTCAGTTCAAGATCAGCCTGGCCAACATGGTGAAACACCGTCTCTTAAAAAAAAACACACACACACACAAAAATTAGCCAGGTATGGTGGCACACGCCTGTAATCCCAGCTACTTGGAAGGCTGAGGCAAGAGTATCGCTTGAACCCAGGAGGAGGAGACTGCAGTGAGCTGAGATCATACCACTGCACTCCAGCCTGGGCGACAGAGCAAGACTCCATCTTATAAACAAACAAACAAAAAACAAAAATTAGCTGGGTATAGTGGCGCACGCCTGTAGTCCCAGCTACTCGCGAGGCTGAGGCAGGAGAATCATTTGAACCTGGGAGGCAGAAGTTGCAGTGAGCCGAGATGGCACCACTGCACTCCAGCCTGGGCAGCCTGAGTGACAGAACGAGACTGTCTCAAGAAAAAAATAAATAAATAAAATGCAGATTCCAGAACTCTCCCCAGCCAGACTGATGTGAGGACTGGAGATTTTTTTTTTTAGACAGGGTCCAGGGTCTTGCTCTGTCACCCAGGCTGGAGTGCAGTGATGCAATCACAACTTCATGACACTGCAGCCTCCACCTTCCAGGCTCAATCGATCCTTCCACTTCAGCCTCCTGAGTAGCTAGGACCACAGGTGTACACAACCACACCTGGCTAATTCTTCTATTTTTTTTTTATAGAGATGAGGTCTGGCTTTTAACTCCTGAGCTCAAATGATCCTCCTGCCAAAGTGCTGGGATTACAGGTGTGAGCCACCAAGTCCAGCCTGGGATCTGTATTTTTTACACGATTTCAAACTTTTTTAACATGATGCATAGTAAAAAACACATTTTACATTGCAACCCAGTACTCACATACTTATACATATGCCTGGAACAGAATAATCTTCACCAAACAGGACCTACCCTTACTCTGTGCAATGTACACTGATATTTTCTACTCTATTTCATATAAAATGAAAAATGCTGGCTGGGCGTGGTGGCTCACACCTGTAATCCCAGCACTTTGGAAAGCTGAGGTGGGCAGATCATTTGAGGCCAGGAGTTTGACACCAGCCTGGCCAACACGGAGAAACCCTGTCTCTACTAAAAATACAAAAATTAGCTGGGCATGTTGGCACACGCCTGTAATCCCAGCTGTTCCAGAGGCTGAGACATGAGAAGCATTTGAACCTAGGAGGCAGAGGTTGCAGTGAGCCGAGATTGTGCCACTACATTCCAGCCTGGGTGACAGAGTGAGACTCTGTCTCAAAAATTAAATAATTTTTTTTTTTTTTTTTTTTTTTTTTTTTTTGAGACAGTCTTGCTCTGTCGCCCAGGCTAGAGTGCAGTGGCGCGATCTTGGCCTACTGCCAGCTCCACCTCCTGAGTTCATGCCATTCTCCTGCCTCAGCCTCCCGAGTAGCTGGGACTACAGGCGCCCACCACCACGCCCGGCTAATTTTTTGTATTTTTTTTTTTTTTTGTAGAGACGGGGTTTCACCACATTAGCCAGGATGGTCTCGATCTCCTGACCTTGTGATCCGCCCGCCTCGGCCTCCCAAAGTGCTGGGATTACAGGTGTGAGCTACCGTGCCCAGCCAAAAATTTTTAAAATAAAATTAAATAAAGTATACTTTGGTGTATAAAAGAGTATAAGTACACTAAAACAAATTTATTTCCTACCCCAAACCTCCAGTTTGGAAGCCCCCACTGTCTACCTCAGGGACCCCTGCTCATCCCCAGGGTCCGTGCCTGCCACCACTCACCTGCGTTGCCTGTGGATGACACCTCTGTCAGGTTAGGGCAGAAGACGGCATAGTCAAACTGGCAGGGCTAGAAGGCCAAGGGAAAGACTTGGTGTCAGACCCCTGAAAGGACGTCCACCAACTCCCATATGGCCCCCTGAGCCCACATCTCTGGAGATGCAGCCTCCCTGACAACTAGAATGATGCTGTGTAAACCTAGCCAAGGTACGTCAGCACCCTGCCCCATCTGCCTCAGTATACCCTGCCTGGCCTGCGGCCTGAGCAGCGAAGCCCCAACCTACTGTACAGAGGGGGGAACAGAGGCCACAGGTCAAGAGGACTTGCTGAAGGTCACTCAGATAGTGAGGGGGCCCCAAATCCAGGCTGGAAAAAGGCTGTGGGTAAATGGGAGAGGTTCTGGATACAGCCTCAGCCTCCTGGTCTGTGAAACGGGAGATGATACCTACGGGCCACTTCAGCCCGGACAGCTTGGGCAGCCTCAGTTTCCCCAAGCAGAGAAAGGCCCAGTGATTCCTTCAACCAAACGTGAGAAGCAGGTACCTTTAGCAGCAACCCCATTTTATGGAGAGGCAAACTGAGGCTCAGGGAAATGCCAGTTCTCATCCAGGGCGATAAAGGGGCATGACAAGCGAGTCCAGAGTCTACACCTTTAGCCACGATGTGGTCCATCTCTTAAGCCTGGACTTGAGTCTGGACACGCGGGAAAATGAGTAACGACCCATGACTGGACTCCCCGCGGCCCTGCAGCACCTGGCGGAACCAGCACAGGCACCTTGTCACATCTAATCCTCAATACGACTCAAGGGGGAGGGGATTCGCACCCCCCAGGGTCATACCGCCAGACCCAGGGCTTCACGACTGCCTGCTGCCCACCCCCAAGTCGGCCCCTCACCTGCAGCAGCTTCAGCAGGGCCGCCGGGTCCCGGTCCCCGGTAGCATTGAAGAGCAAGACTCGAACCTCTGGGCCACTGCGACACGGGTGAGGAGCTGGGTCAAAGGGCCACGCCCGTTCTCCCTGCCGTCCCAATCCCGTCCCCTCCCACGACCTCGTCCCTCCCCGTGGGCCCGCCCCCGCCCTTCCCCACGACCCCGCCCCGCCCTTCCTCAAGATCCCGCCCCTCCTCGTGGGCCCGCCCCGGCCCCAACCCCAGCCCCGCCCCTCACCCGCTCGGCCTCTCGCGGCCCTGCAGCGCTTGGCGGAACCAGCGCACGCAGGCCTGCACGCTGCTGGCGGTGTGCGCCCCGTCCAGGTACCAGGTGAGGGGCCCGCGCCGCAGCACCTGCGTCCGGCCCGGCCACTCCGTGTTACGAAGCCCTGGGGGAGGGCAGCAAGGCAGTCCTCCAGGCCCTCTCCCACCCCCGTCCTCAACTCCACACACACACACTCCTGAGCCAGGTCTCCCCTGCAGGCTGCGCCCGCCCTCAACACTCAGGACCCCCGGCAGCCCAGGAACTTTTTTACTAGCACCAGTCAATGGCTTGGGCTTTTCGGCTATCTCATCTAGTGGAATCTTTCAGGCAACCCTGAAAGGGCCTGCTATACCCGTTTGACAGCCCGAGAGCCCTTAGCTGGGGCCAGGATGTGATGGCGAGGTCAGCCTGTCTCCAGGACCTTGTCACTTGCCCCTGACAACAGGCGTGGCACACAGTGGGCCCAACATTTGTTGAAGGGGCTTAACAGCATGAGCACCTGCTGGGTGCTGAAAGCTTTGGGGAAGGCAAGAAGCAGATGACTGGATCACCGTCCTCCAGAACCTCAGGCTCTGATGACGATGATAATGACAGTGACAGCAGCTACCACTGGCTGGCACTTTATCCCACATTGGCCAGGCTCTGCACTCAGCACCTTAGTGATGTCACCTCAGCGAATCCCCACAACAGCCCTTGGCAGTGGCTCCTATCATCATCCACTTTGGCAGATGAGAAGACAGGCTCAGAAAGAGTTCATGAGCTCAAGGTGGGGGAGGTTTGCTGACATCAGAGTCCTTTCTCTTAAGCACCACTTCAAATTGTCTCTATCTCCCAAACAGAAACCCCCCCAAAAAAAAAAAATCTGAAGGGGAACAGACACACGCAGTGGTCCCAGCTGGGCAGGAAGGTCTAACTCACCAAGCCGCATGTGGGATGTGGGCTGGAACACGGGTGCCAGGGGCAGCTGCCACAGGAGCCCTGGCCTGGATGCCTTCGGCTCCCCAGCACCTGTGGGGTGTGTGAGACCAAGTGTGCCCGGGACCCTCCTAGGCAGGCTCCACAGGTGCCACCCACCTGCCTGCTCACTCAGCTGCCCACTCACCATGGGGGTCCTGCCGCTGCAGCCAGCAGTGGGCCAGCTGCAAGGCCAAGGCGGCGTTGGACCGCTGGTGCTCCCCCTCCAGGCCCAGGGTCAGCGGCGGCCCCCCTTCCTCCAGGGCCTCCAGCGTCGGACACAGGTATAGAGGACACTGGGGGAGACAGGCAGGAGCGGGTCAGCAGAGGCCCTCCCTGACCACATCAGCCCTCGCATCTCTCCCCTCCCCCAGCCACCAAGCCCTGCTCCCAGAACTGAGATGTGTTCCAGCAGGCCCGGCAGCTGGCCCAGCGTCCTCACTGCACAGATGAGCAAACTGAGGCCCCAGAGGATGCAGTGCCTCCTCAAACAGGATGGACACACGCCCACCCTGCTGCTGCCCCATTCCAATCAGACTTACTGAGATCTGCTGGGCTCGGTCCCTCAGCACTGCCAGGGGACCTTCAGGTTGGAGTACAGTGAAGGCAGGGACACCTTGCTGTGGAGGGAAGAAGGAGAAAGGGCTACCTAGCGTCCTCCACACTCCTACCTCTGGCCCCCACATCCCTGGGTCTGGGCTACCACTGTCTCTCATCCCTCATGTTTCTTTTCTTTTTCGAGATGAAGTCTCACTCTGTCACCCAGGCTGGAATGCTGTGGCGCAATCTCGGCTCACTGCAACGTCTGCCTCCCGGGTTCGAGTGATTCTCCTGCCTCAGTCTCCCCAGTAGCTGGAACTACAGGCGTACACCACCACACCTGGCTAATTTTTGTATTTTTAGTAGAGACAGAGTTTCACCATATTGGTCAGGCTGGTCTCAAACTCCTGATCTCAGGTGATCCTCCCGCCTCGACCTCCTGAAATGCTGGGATTGCAAGCATATAAGCCACCATGCCCAGCCATCCCTCACGTTTCAATGGGGAAACAGTCTGGAGAGGAGACTCAACTTGTTCCAGTCACACAGTGAAGCCAGGATGAAAACGTAGACGCCCAGGCCTTCCATGTCTCTCCCTTCCCCCAGTCTGCCTGGTCACCTTAAAGATGCCCCCTTTCTGCCATGCGATCTTCTCCACCGTATCCCCCAGGAGGCTGGTGTGGTCGATGCCAAGAGAGGAGACTCCGCACACCACAGGCTTCCTGCAGGGGAGGAAAAGGCCATGAGGCCCTGCCCTGAGCCACCAGGCGGCAGGTGAGGCTGTGCTCCTGGCTGCCACCCCACGTCCCAAGCAACTGTGCTCACCTGATGATGTTGGTGCAGTCATAAGCCCCGCCAATGCCCACCTCCACCACTGCCAGGTCCACCTGCCAAAGACCAGAGGGCATGGCAGGGGATATGAGGGTGCCCAGAGGCCACATGGAAGCAGGGAGCCCCCAGGCCTGCTGAGGTTCCTGTTCCCAAGGCCTCAGATGCAGGGTTCTAGGGAGAGGGCACACACCTTCTCTTGGAGGAAGACGTGGAAGGCCATGAGTGTCAGGAAGCGGAAGTAGGGGGGCATGGAGACACAGCTGCCATCCTGTGGCACAGGGAGATGTCAAGGCCCAGAGCCCGTGCAGCCCCTCTTCTGGGGAGATGGGGAGCTGGAACATGTAGCACCCCCAACCACACCCACCCGCCAGCCCTCCTGCATGGGGCACCTTGGTCTCCTCCAGCCGGTGGTAGAGGCGCCAGAAGTACTTGGTGAAGAGCTCAGGACTGATGGGCTGCCCATTGATGCGGATCCGCTCCCGAACCTGCACCAGGTGGGGAGAGCTGCCGGGACAGCTGGGGTCGTCAGGACTCCCTTCCCGAGCGTTCTGGCCTTCCCCACCCTGCAGGGGCTTATGCTACTGGCCTCTGTGCCTCACCTCTCCTGTGTCCCTCGGTTTGTTCCTGGTGCCCCATCCCGCCGGACTATCTGTAGCCGCCCCCCAGTCCTCCCCCTCTTCTATCTCCAGGCCTCTGCACCTGGCTCACCCTATTCACCACGTTGGTCTCAACTAAGACAGCTCCTCCTCCTTTGGACCCTCACCCAGAATGCTCTTGCACATTCTATGGGCTCCAACAGTCCCATACCAATCAGTCACTCTGCTGACATCTGTCCCACAATGTCATCTGTCTTACAGCTCTCAGAGACAAAGCCCACAAGCAGTGTTCAAGCTGCAGCCCTGGGCTGGCCCTCAAGGCCATATGGGCCCAAGTTGAAGGGTAGGTTTTTATCCCAAAAATGATTGTAGTTTTTATTTTTATTTATTTTTGAGACAGGGTCTTGCTCTGTCGCCCAGGCTGGAGTGCAGTGGTGCAATCTTGGCTCACTGCAACCTCTGCCTCCCAGGTTCAAGCGTTTCTCATGCCTCGGCCTCCCAAGTAGCTGGGATTACAGGCACACACCACCATGCCTTGCTGATTTTTGTATTTTTAGTAGAGACAGGGTTACGCCATGTTAGCCAGGCTGGTCTGGAACTCCTGACCTCAGGTGATCCGCCCGCCTCAGCCTCCCAAAGTGCTGGGATTACAGGCATAAGCCACCGTGCCCAGCCAATTTTTTTGTATTTTTAGTGGAGACAGGGTTTCGCCATGTTGGCCAGGCTGCTCTTGAACTCCTGGCCTCAAGTGATCTGCCCGCCTTGGCCTCCCAAAGTGCTGCGATTACAGGCATGAGCCACCACGCCTGGCCCAAAAAATGATTTTAGAAGACAGGTTTGTGCCTTATGTTTCAATCCTCAAAGCTACTCAGGTAGTAAGTCCTCCTCTCCATCTCTTTATTTGAACAAGAACTGTTTAGGGAAAACATATCAGCTTGAAATGACCTTAGGCAGCTGATTTCAGAAGTTCCTGGTGATGGGCTTAGGAGACATGCGTGGCACAAAAAGAGTGATCCCGGGTCTACCTGGCCATCCTCTTGTGTAAGTCTAGACAAGTGAGACCAAGAGGGGGCGCTGCCTCCAGGGCAAAGCCACAGCGCAGACCGGCCAAGCAGAAGGGCTCCTATCTGTAGCCCGCCCGGGAGACCTTAACGTGGACGGCACAAGCCACCCTTATCGTTTAAGCCCTTGCAAGGCAATTTTCTCCTTACTCTAAAGACATACTAATTGATAAATATCTCTATGTGATTTTAAAGTTATATATGGACTTTAAAATTTCTTTTTTTTTTTTTTAATAGAGATGAAGTCTCACTATGTTGCCCAGGCTGGTCTCAAACTCCTGAGCTCCAGTGATCCTCCCACCTTGGCCTCCCAAAGTGCTAGGATTACAGTTGTGAGCCACCACACTCAACCTGGACTTTAATTTATTAAAGAGACATCTGACCATCTGACTATTCCAGCTATGTAATTTTCTTTTTTTTTTTTAAGACAGCATCTTGCTCTGTCGCCCAGGCTGAAGTGCAATGGCGTGATCACTGCTAACTGCAGCCTTGGGCTCCCGGGCTCAGGTGATCCTCCCATGTCAGCCGCCCAAAGTGCTGGGATTATAGGCATGAGCCACCACACTGGGCCTCCCGCTACATATTTATACATTAAAGTGGCTGCCCCTTCCCCAATTTTTTTTATTATGAAAACTTTTTTTTTTTTTTTTTTTTTTTGAGACGGAGTCTTGCTCTGTCGCCCAGGCTGGAGTGCAGTGGCACGATCTCGGCTCACTGCAAGCTCCGCCTCCCGGGTTCACGCCATTCTCCTGCCTCAGCCTCTCCGAGTAGCTGGGACTACAGGCGTCCGCCACCACACCCAGCTAATTTTTTGTATTTTTTAGTAGAGACGGGGTTTCACCGTGGTCTCAACCTCCTGACCTCGTGATCCGCCCGCCTCAGCCTCCCAGAGTGCTGGGATTACAAGCGTGAGCCACCGCGCCCGGCCTTTATTATGAAAATTAAGGCCAGCCACAGTGGCTCACATCTGTAATCCCAGCACTTTAGGAGGCCGAGGTGGGCAGATCACTTGAGGTCAGGAGTTCAAGAACAGCCTGGCCAACAGGTGAAATTCCCATCTCTACTAAAAATACAAAAATTAGCCTGGTGTGGTGGCAGGTGCCTGTAATCCGAGCTACTCGGGAGGCTGAAGCAGGAGAATTGCTTGAACCTGGCAGGCGGGGGTTGCAGTGAGCCAAGATCGTGCCATTGTACTCCAGCCTGGGCGATAGAGTGGGACTCAGTCTCAAAAAAAAAAAAAAAAAAATTAAAGGTTGCTATAAACATGGGCCAATATGGTAAGTGCTAACTGAATGTTTATTGAATAAATAAACATTGGGCAGAGAGACATTCAGCTGACCTCCTGGGGGTGACCCTGGTCCTGAAGCACTGGCTGGTTCCATAGCCCCCCAGGGTCCATTGGGACAGAGACACCACATCCCCCCACAACCTGGTACCTAAAGAATCCTGTCTTCAGGCCATAGCTTCGGAGGATACATTCCGTGAAGGCACAGGTGGAGCCCTTGAAAGAAAAGGGATTGTCTGGGCAGGCTCTACCCCACCAGCCACTTAATAGACCCTCTACCCCAGGGTCCTGCCCCTCACCTTCCCCTTCGTCCCAGTGACGTGGATGATGTTCAGCCGGTCCAAGTCCTCCACCTGGGACAGACAGACAAGGTCCCTGCCTCAGCTACGGGAATCACAAATGGGGGTGGGAGGTGGTCACAGGCCCTCTCTACCTTACCTGCAGCCCACTCCGTGCCAGGTACCGTTCCATGGCTTCCAGCTGTGTCTGGGGGTCACCCCGCTGGCGCTTCACCTGCTCCAGGTAGCCGGCATTGGTCTGCAGGGTATTGAGCATGCGCACAGCATCCTGGCAACCACAGTGCCCAGGTAGCAGGTTAAGGCTCACTCAGGGTCCACAGGCACAGAGACAGCCAGCAGACCAGTGGCCAAGCCAGGGCAACAAGGCCAGTACCAGGCCTGCCTGCCGTGCCAGCACTGTTAGCCTAGCCTGTAGGTTAAGCAACAGAGAGTATGGCATCTTTCCAGCCCTGGCAAAAATGGGAGTCTGAGGCAGTTCAGCCCCACCCAGGGAGTGCTACACAAAGAAGGTGGCATGACTAACGGGCTAGCCTTGCTTCCTGCCCAGGCTCCCCCGACTTCACTCCTGGGCCTTTGCCCTCATTCTCTCCAATGGGGTCCATTGCTATATTGCTCCCTGCCAGGGAGGGGCCAGAACTACAGAAAGTTGGGGTATTCGAATTCTGGAGTTCCCCGAAGCTCCACCCCAACCCTCATGACTCTGGGGTTCCAGATTCCAACCCACAGAAGAGCAACTCAGAGGGAGGAGAGGTGTGCCAGGGGTCACTCAGCCAGGAAGGCAGGTAGGTACGGCTTCAGGAGGGTTCACAATGGAAGTGGGAGTGGGGGTGCTATTTCATTCCCCTTAGGCCTCATATTCTGTGCCTCCCACCCTCAGGACCTCAAGGCTGGTTGGAGGCCCCACCCTCATCAAACCAGTGCCACCCGCCTGACTGGCAACAGGGTCTGGTCTAGGGCAACCGGCTCTTGGCACAACGCCCGCGGACATTTTCTGTTTTCCAGGTTCTAGGGCCTTCCACTACCCCTGATTCTTGCCTCTCCCCCAAATCCAGGCCCTTGGATCCCCCATCTTCTGAATCCTGGACACCCCACCCCCAGATCAATACTCCTGGATTTTTCAAGCCTGAATTCCTGAGTCTCTTCCCTACCCTCTTTCCCCACTCTCACTGCCAGTTCAGACTCCGGGATCACTGGAACTCCAGAAGCACCGCTGAGCCTCTGGGCTTCTGGATCCTAGCTCCAGTGCCCCTTCCCACTCCCCAACCCGGGGCGGGGACGCTATAGTCTCCGAATTCCCAGACCCGGCGGCCCGGGCCCAACTTCCTGGTCCCTGTCCCCACCCCCAGCCTCCAGGATGTTCCGCCCCTTGAATCCCCCAGTACAGGGCTCCCGATACCCTCTGGGCTAGCGGAGCCCGGATGTTCTGCGGCAGAGCGCAGGCCCACTTGTCGCGCCCCGGCCCGCTGGCCCGCCGGCCCGCCTGATACCTGGTACTCCATGCTGGGCTCCTGCGGCACCGGCCACGCGCTCAAGCCCCGCCGCGCCGCGACCTGGGTCGTTACGCCGCGCGCAGACGCCGCTGCCAGTAATAGAGCGGCGCGCAGGTGGCTCCGCGCCCGCGACATAGTCCCGGCGCCCCCGGCAGCGCTCTAGGCCCGGGCGGGAGACGCCCCGCCCCGCCCCCAGCCAATCAGCGCAGCGCTGCCTCACCCCGCCCCCCGCCAATCCACCGCCCCGCCCCGCCCGCCATCAATCAGCACCGCCCCAAACTCCCCCCGACCAGCCGCCTTGCACCACTAAAAAGCCGCCCCTGCCGCGTGCACCATCCTGGTGAGGGGCAGGCCTCGGGACCATGTTTATGAGTGGCACGCTCCGGGGCGTCCCCTCCCTTAGCGGGCACGCACTCCTTTCGTCACCAACCTCCCAAGGCCCCCCCACAGCACGTCCCAAAATAGCCGGTCCGGGTCAGCAGCCCTCAGTCTCTGCTGCGAACAGGAATAGGATGACAGAGCTGCGGACACCTGGTGGACATCTGTAAACAGCTGCTGCAGTTTAGAGAACGGATTTCAGGGCCACCTAGGGATGGTGGGGCAGTAATTCTTCTCTTCTGTGAGGAGGACACCTATTTGTCGTCCTGGAGTTTTCAGAGCTTTTTCCCATCTATTAGCTTCTTGGCCCCAGCTGCTAGCATGAAAAAGTTGCATGGTGAAATCCTTTTGACAGCTGAGGCCCAGAACTGGGGAGGAGGAAGCTGCAAACAACCCACTACGGAAAATCAGTCTGATAAAAGGCAGTCCTTCAAATGATTGATGGAGTTTCCGTACCTCCTTCCCCTCTCCCTCTTCCCAGCATTGGGAGAAAATATTTATGAGAAATCGTTTGATTTCGAAGTAAGCAAGTGATGTTTTGGGAAGTGTCTGTCATTGGCTGGACTTCTGCTCTTCACACACTGCTGGGGTGCCCCGACCCTGGCCCCGTGGGAGATAAAGAAGTTCTTTCTTGGTTTCCTTATTTTTAGTCATTGAAACTTTCTCTATACATATGCATGTATATAGTTTAATGACTGCATAAAAATAATCAAGAGACTGGACACAGTGGCTCACGCCTGTAATCCCAACACTTTGGGAGGCCACAGCGGGCGTATCATGAGGTAAGGAGTTCGAGACCAGCCTGGCCAAGATGGTGAAACTCCCTCTCTACTAAAAATACAAAAATTAGCCGGGTGTGGTAGCAGGTGCCTGTAATCCCAGCTACTCGGGAGGCTGAGGCAGGAGAATTGCTTGAACCCGGGAGGCGGAGGTTTCAGTGAGCTGAGATCGCACCACTGCACTCCAGCCTGGGTGACAGAGCAAGACTTTGTCTCAAAAAAAATAATATTCATGAGGCTTTAAATATTTTTATTTTGCTTATTCCCTTCCCACTCCCCCCATACACACACAAACAGTTCCTCCTCTGGCAATCCTGTTGACAACTAAGTATGTGTCCCATAGTCTTCTATGCTCATGAAACCAGACACACCTAGACATCTACACGGTCTTGCCAATGCAGGTGACAATATTTTTGCATCTTAGCTTTTCAAAAATGTTTATTTTTAGAGACAGGGTCCCAATCTATAACTCAAGCTGGAGTGCAGTGGCACAATCATAGCTCACTGCAGCCTTAAACTCCTGCCCTCAAGCAATCCTCTCACCTAGGCCTACCAAAGTGCTGGGATCACAGGCATGAGTCACCATGCCTGGCTGCAACTTAACTTTCTTACTCAATGACAAGCTTATTATTTTTTAAGACATTTACTTAGCAAACACTTTTTTTTTTTTTGAGATGGAGTTTTGCTCTGTCACCCAGGCTGGAGTACAGTGGTGCCATCTTGGCTCACTGCAACCTCCACCTCCCAGGTTCAAGCAATTCTCCTGCCTCAGCCTCCCAAGTAGCTGGGACTACAGGTGCATGCCATCACACCTGGCTAATTTTTGTATTTTTAGTAGAGACGGGGTTTCGCCATGTTAGCCAGTCTGGTCTTGAACCCCTGACCTCAGGTGATCCACCCACCTCGGCCTCCCAAAGTGCTGGGATTACATGCTTGGGCCACCATGCCCAGCCCTTCGCAAAGGGCTTTAAGTAGTAAAACTAGTAAAACTAGTACCTCTCTAGATTCAGACACTGCTATAAACACTTCTGACACAGTTGCTTAATCTTCATCACAAACCCATGAAATAGGTACTAATAATATCATATAGGCCCAAAGGAGTAAAAGCATATGCTCAAGTCACAAAACCAAGATTTGATGTCTGGCCCCAGAGTCCTTATTCTTAGCCTCTGCGCCTCCTTCCCTGTCTCCCCAGGGACACTGCTAATTCAGCGTCTTTAATGGCCGTATGGCCTTCCCAGGAGCATCCTGGATTCGCCTGTGGAAGGGCATTCATTCTGCCTTCAGTGTTTTGCTGCTATGGATATGCGTTTACATTGAAGGGCTTGATTTCTGTGAGTTGGATTGCATGGAGGGGTCGGGTTGGGTCCAGGGATGTTTGCAATCCTTTTCCCCAATGCTGCTGTAGTCTTGGCATCCCAGCAGCTGTGTGTGAAGGAGGCGCCCCTCTCCCAGGATGCCCCCAGACCACAGGGTGCAGAGAACCATCTCAGTGTTTCTGTCATTCCCCCACTGCAGTGAACTTGAGCATCTTCCCATGCATTTATTTCAGTGAACTGCCTAACCCATCCTTGGCCCATTTTTGTAATGTCTGATTAGCTTTTTCATGTCAGTTATAATAGCCCTTTGTGGGCTGGGAGCAGTGGCTCACACCTGTAATCCTAGCACTTTGGAAGACTGAGGCGGGAAGATTGCTTGAAGCCTAGAGTTCTAGATCAGCCTGGGCAACATGGTGAAACCTTCTCTACAAAAAGCAAAAATTGCCGGGCATGCTGGTGCACATCTGTGGTCCCAGTTATTTGGAGGCTGAGGCAGGAGGATTTTTTTTTTTTTTTTTTGAGAGTCTCACTCCGTTGCCCAGGCTGAAGTGCAGTGGCACAATCTCGGCTCACTGCAACATCCGCCTCCTGGGTTCAAGCAATTCTGCTTCAGCCTCCCAAGTAGCTGGGACTACAGGCACGTGCCACCATGCCCAGCTAATTTTTGTATTTTTAGTAGAGATGGGATTTCACCATGTTGGGCAGGCTGCTCTCAAACTCCTGACCTCAGGTGAATCCACCTGCCTCGGCCTCCCAAAGTGCTGGGATCACAGGCGTGAGCTACTGCGCCCGGCCAAGGAGGATTATTTGAGCCCAGGAGCTCGAGGCTGCAGTGAGCTATGATAGCACCACTGTACTCCAGCCTGGGTGACATAGCGAGACCCCCATCTTTTTAAATAAATAAATGTTTTAAAAGTTTTAAAAAAAGAAAAAAAGGCACTTTGTGTAGTACTGATATTATCCCTCAGTTTCTGTCCTCTGTAGGGCAAGTATTTTTTCCAGATCTACTATTGGTGGCCTCAGTGGACTCATCTGTAGGAGGTGGCATACGCGCTCTAAGCCATTCCTCCAAGAATGAGATCCCAGAGCCGGACTCCCTCCCCCGGTGTAAGGTGGAAAGCTTGTCCACATAGCTGAAAAAAACACTTTTCTTATGTTTTCTTTTTAAATTCTGGTGTTTTTTGGATAATATATCATTCAAATAGTTCAAAGATTGGCTGGGCGTGGTGGCTCACGCCTATAATCCTAGCACTTTGGGAGGCCAAGGCGGGTGGATCACTTGAGGTCAGGAGTTTGAGACCAGCCTGGGCAACGTGATGAAACCCTGTCTTTACTAAAAATACAAAAATTAGCCAAGCTTGGTGATGCGCGCCTGTAATCCCAGCTACTTTGGAGGCTGAGGCACAAGAATCACTTGAACCCGGGAGGCGAAGATTGCAGTGAGCCAAGATTGTGCCACTGCACTCCAGCCTAGGTGAAAGAGCAAGACTCTGTCTCAAAACAAACAAAAAACAACAAATAGTTAAAGGGTCAAAACTGTGTACAGCAAAAAGCCTCCCTCTCTGGGAGCTGAGATTCCAGCACCCTAATCCTCCTTCCTCAAAGCAGTCAATGTTATGTTTCTTGTCACCTTTCCAGAGATATGTTATGCATTTACAAGCAAATACAAATATATATTGATTTCCCTTTTATACCCACAGATAGCAGCAGACTGTAAGGCAAGCCTGCCTTGTACTTTCTCCATGTCCCTTTTTAACCAGGGCCCTATTCTGGACTGTGTCGGTACATAAGGGCCACTCCGTTGGCTAATTTGTTTTGAAGCTGTGTGGTACTCCATGGTGTGGAAGTACTACTGTGTATTCAGCCAGCTGCCTATTGATGGACATTTGGGTTGTTTCCAATATTTTGCTGTTACAAGCAATGGATAACATTTTACCCAAGCTACAGTGGGTAACATTTACCTTCATCATTTCTTCCTTGTGTGGGATATTTCATGGATAAATTCCAAGAAGTGCAATTGCTGGGTCGAAGGTGACCTGCACTTGACATTTTTTGTTGTTGTTGTTTCTGAGACAGAGTCTCACACTGTCACCTAGGCTAAAGTGCAGTGGTGCCATCTCGGCTCACTGCAACCTCCACCTCCTAGGTTCAAGCAATTCTGCCTCAGCCTCTTGAGTAGTTGGGATTACAGGTGTGCGTCAGCACGTCTGGCTAATTTTTGTATTTTGTAAAGACAGGGTTTCACCATATTGGGCAGACTGATCTTGAACTCCTGACCTTGTGATCCACCTGCCTCGGCCTCCCAAAGTGCTGGGATTACAGGCGTGAGCCACTGTGCCCAGCTGACATTTTTATACACACGGCCACACTGTCCCCCAGAGGGGTACAAGTTTCCCCGACTCCAGCAGTGCATGAGCCAGCATTTCCTCACATCTTCAGCAACACAGCCAGCTTTGATCCTTGCCAATCGTAAGGTGGAAAAATGGATTATCTGACTAGTTATCATTTATACTTATTTTATCGTGAAGGAGGCTGAACACTTTTTTGTGTTTAACAGCCGTTTGTGGCCGGCCACAGTGGCTCTTGCCTGTAATCACAGTACTTTGGGAGGCTGAGGCAGGTGGATCACCTCAGGTTCAAAATCAGTCAACATGGTGAAACCCTGTGTCTACTAAAAATACAAAAGTTAGCCAGGTGTGGTGGCACCTGCCTGTAATCCCAGTTACTTGGGAGGCTGAGGCAGAAGAATCGGTTGAACCTGGGAGGTGGAGGCTGCAGTGAGCCAAGATCGCACCACTGCACTCCAACGTGAGGGACAGCAAGGCTCCATCTCAAAAAAAGAAAAAAACAAAACAAAACAAAAAGCTGGCTGGGCGCAATGGCTCACACCTACAATCCCAGCTCTTTGGGAGGCTAAGGCAGGCGGATCATGAGGTGAGGAGTTCAAGACCAGCCTGACCAACATGATGAAACCCCATCTCTACTCAAAATACAAAAATTAGCCAGGCATGGTCATCCGTGCCTGTAATCCCAGCTACTAGGGAGGCTGAGGCAGGAGAATCACTTAAACCCGGGAGGCAGAGGTTGCAGTGAGCCCAGATCGCGCCACTGCACTTCAGCCTGGGCGACAGAGTGAGACTCAATCTCAAAAAAAAAAAAAAAAAAAGCTGTTTTCTTTCTTTTACAGCCCACTCACCTCCTTTGTGGCTTTTTATTTGAAAAGCCACAAATATTTATAGAAGGAACTAGAAGTGTAAAGGGAAAAATCAAAGGGATCTTCATCATGCAGCTGGAGAGGGAATCGCCGTTGGCCTTTTGGTGACCACGAAGGCACTGCGTTCTCTCTCTCCAGGACGAACGATAGAAACACAGTCATTGTTGGAGACAAAACAAAGGGGGCAGGGGAACCAGTAAGTGGGCCAGTGCCCACTCATGCGGGCAGATCTGCAGGTACGTGTGGAGGGAAGGAGGGGCTGGGGTAGGAGCAGACTGAGGAACTCTGCCTTAACCCCCACCTTCCCACAGGGAAATGATGTCATTCATTCACTTATTCACTGGGAAGAAATTATCTCTGCCAGACCCTGGGCTAGATGCTGGGGTCACTGTGGAGAACAGAAGACAAGGTACTGCTCACAGAGCACCCAGTCCTGGGGGTGAAAGGGCAGCAAAGAAAGAAATTCACAAAGGAATATACAGATTTACAAACCCTGATCAGGTCAGAGGGTAACTACCCACTGTAGAGTGGCAGGCTAAGGCTGAGAGACAGACAGCTGGGGCCTCACAGTGGGTCAGGTCTTTCTAAACTCAGATCTGCCTGGGATACTACACTCTCTCCTGCCCTGTCATATACTCGGGATTAATAAAATCCACAAGTTCACTGTGGCCTGGTCCCTGCCTGCTTCTGGACTCATCCCCCACTTACAGGGCACAGTCCCTGCCAGCTGGTAAGGACTTCAGCAATTGGCCTTGGCCTCTCCCACCTGCAAGGTTTTGCTCGCAATGTTTGCCTCTGCTGAAACACCCTTACCTTGTGTTTGTCCTCTTTCCTTTTTTGGGGTGGGTTATTTTTTGTTAACATTTATTAAGTAGGCACTCGGCTGGGAGCAGTGGCTCAAGCCTGTAATCCCAGCACTTTGGGAAGCCACGGTGGGTCAGTCACTTGAGGCCAGGAGTTTCAGACCAGCCTGGCCACAACAGTGAAACCGCATCTTTACTAAAATTACAAAAATTTGTTGGGCCTGGTGACACTCCGGTAGTCCCACTACTTGGGAGGCTGAAGCAGGAGAATCTCTTGAACTAGGGAGGCGGAAGTTGCAGTGAGCCGAGATGGCGCCACTGCGCTACAGCCTGGGCAACAGAGTGACAGAGTAAGACGCTGTTTGAAAACAAATAAACATTTATTAAGCACTTATCCCTGTGTTTGGCACCTGGAATCTCATGAAAATTGTGTGAATTACAGATGATCCCTATTTTACAGATGGAAAAATGGAAGCTCAGAAAGGTTAATCAACTCACCCAGGAATACAGCAGGCACATGGACGTGGCAGAGCCAATTCAAACCCAGATTACTGACTTTAATGTTGGTCCTTGCACCTTACCACCACCTGTCTGGTCACCCTGGCCCTCTCTGCTGTCGAACTGCTGTGTGACCATGGGCAAGACACTTCCCTCTCTGATCCTGTCTGACTCTTAGTTTCCTCTTTAGGAGGATGAGGATTTTTTTTTTTTTTTTGAGATGGAGTCTCGCTCTGTCGCCCAGGCTGGAGTGCAGTGGGAGACCTCAGCTCACTGCGAGCTCCGCCTCCCGGGTTCACGCCATTCTCCTGCCTCAGCCTCCCTAGTAGCTGGGACTACAGGCGCCCGCCACCACGCCTGGCTATTTTTTTGTATTTTTAGTAGAGACGGGGTTTCACCTTGTTAACCAGGATGGTCTCAATCTCCTGACCTCGTGATCCGCCCGCCTTGGCCTACCAAAGTGCTGGGATTACAGGTATGAGCCACCGGTGCCCAGCTTTTTTTTTTTTTTTTTTTTTTGAGACAGAGTCTCACTCTGTTGCCCAAGCTGGAGTGCAGGGGCCTGATCTCGGCTCACTGCAACCTCCACATCCCGGGTTCAAGAGATTCTCCTGCCGCAGCCTCCAGAGTAGTTGGGATTACAGACATGCGCCACCATGCCTGGTTGTCTCTTCTTTTTCTTTTTTTTTTTTGAGACGGAGTCTCGCTCTGTTGCCCAGGCTGGAGTGCGGTAGTGTGATATTGGTTCACCGCAACCTCTGCCTCCCAGGTTCAAGTGATTCTCCTGCCTCAGCCTCCCAAGTAACTTGGACTACAGGTGCCCACCATCACGCCCGGCTAATTTTTGTATTTTTAGTAGAGACAGGGCTTCGTCATCTTAGCCAGGCTGGTCTCGAACTCCTGACCTCATGATCCACCCGCCTCGGCCTCCCCAAGAGCTGGGATTACAGGCATGAGCCACTGCGCCTGGCCGTCTTTACCAGAATTTTCAGAGGAAAAAAATGTAGGATTTTTTTTCAATTTGTTCTCACCCTCCACGCATGCTAGGTGCTGAGCTGAGCCCTGTGAGGGGCTGGCAGCATCGCCCCCAAGAAACTGAGGCTTAGACAGAAAAGGCCACCTGCCTGGTCACCGGGTTCTCCTACCTGGAAGGAGGCAGTTTTAGCTGAGGAAGGATGTCCAGATGGGCCCTCCATGGTTCCTTCCCACCAGAACTTCTCAGCCATGGGCAATGAGGTAGTCAGGGACCTGGCACCTTTCATCCCTTGGTTTCCTGCTCCCCTTCTGGGTAGGGCACAAAGTGACACACAAGTGTGGGCACCTCTGCTAAGCCAGCTGTGCTCAGGATTTAACTAGAGCTGTGAGGCTGCCTGACCCAGAAAACGTGATTTGGGAGACGCCAAGGCCTTCCCTCCCCTGACGGGACTGGGGGTGCAGGGAGAAAGGTTTTACCTGATAGGTTCCCGCCCTCATCCTAGGGTCAGCCCAGGGACTTAGCCTCCCTGGCGGGTTTCCGGAGTGGAGCATGGGACTGGTCAGAACCTCACCGCGAGTTAAATAACAACTGGGTGGAGGTTAAAGGTAAGCACGCAGACAGGCAGGTGGGTGGGAGGGGAGGGGAGAGGGCTATGCTTGGGAGGCTTCCAGACCTTGGGGCTGGCTTTATGTGGCCTCTTCCAGGCCTCCTTATCCCAGCCCACCCACCTTACAGTTAGGGCCCGTCTTGCCCTTGCCCTGCCAGGGTGAGATCCTGGCCAGGGAGAGAAGTACATAAAGTACAGCGTGGACGCAGGACACCCTTGACTTAAGAGTCCAAGTCCGCTGGAGGAAGAGGCTTTGTTTCACCAAATCACTTGGGCAAAAAGCAGCCAGGTAGCCGGGAGTGAGTGGCAGGCACCTGTAATCCCAGCTATTCGGGAGGCTGAGGCAGGAAAATCACTTGACCCCAGGAGGAGGACATTGTAGTGAGCCGAGATCACGCCACTGCAATCCAGCCTGGGCGACAAGGCCAGACTCTGTCTTAAAAAGATAATAATAAAATAAAAATTATACAGAGGTTAAAGGTTAAGCTGTAACATACTTGATTCCCTCAGCCCTTTTTGGCTGTTTTACTATAATCCCTATTTTGATCGTTATGCTAATATTTGTGGAAAGAGGTCTTGTATTTGCTGAATCATAATGAGATCAGTACTACTTTGCCTGGTTTAAGTACAAATGAATAAAACCACCATTTTTCCTTTAAAAAAAAAAAAGCCAGGATGTGACTCCAGGCTCTTAAAAAAACAAACAAAAGCCAGGACACAGAACTCATTCCCCTGCCTGAGCTCATCCCCGCAAGCTGGCGAAGGCTTTTCCCATCTACGCAGCCTCTTCGGCCATCTGTTCACTGCACTCACGCTACTGTATCCCAGAGACTCACGTGTGCCAGGAACTATCTAGGTGCTGGGAACATGGTAAAAGCCCCACAAGGCCCTGCCCTCTGGGGAGCCTTTATTCCAGGCGACATACCTCCCTCCACAGGTGGAAACAGCACCCATGTCACACCAGAGCTTGAGGCCAAAGCTAGAGAAGCCTCACCTGACTGGCCAGTCCCTGTTCCTCCCTGGGAAGAGGGGTGAGGATGAGCTTGGGTCAGCAGCTCCAAGGTTTAGGGCCTGTCTTGGTTGTTTTAAAATGTAGCTTAATTGGCTGGGCCTGGTGGCTCACACCTGTAATCCCAGCACTTTGGGAGGCCAAGGCAAGAGGATCCCTTGAGCTGAGGAGCTGGAGACCAGCCTAGGCAACAAAGTGAGACTCCATCTCTAAAAAACATATGTATTTTTTAAAAATGTTTTAAAATGAAAAGATGGCTTAATTGCATGAACAAATGTATTAGTTAACCAACTATGAGGAAACACCAAGAAACATAAGAACCACACACTCTACAAAGCTCCCCAAAGGCTCCCCGGCCCTTGGCACTTGTACCCACACACCCACCCCACAAAGCCTTGTCTCGATTTCTGCTTCCACGTCATGCTGAACCCCTCAGTTCCCCCCTACTTTTCCCCTTATCCCACTTTGTTGTTTTCCATGGAACTCAATCAAACCAGTTTGGACCTACTGGAAGGTGAGCTCCACTGGGGTGGGGGTGGGCCACCACTATTTCCAGCTGTATTAAGTCCCGAAGAGGGTGACCCTTGGAAGACGCACCTAATAAATATGCTCAATGAACAAATGAGACCATCAAAATTGCAGTGAGGGTTCAATGAGATAAAGACTATCATTGACTATCATTGTGTAATTGCTTTTAAAAAATTACTGTAAGTGGAATTGCTGAGTCAAAGAATATGAATCTTTTAATCCTACAAAGAAAATACAATTAGGCCAGCCCTGTGTTTATCCACACTCAATTCCTAGCGACTGCTGTCAGGACAGCACACAATAGCTTTAATTTCGATTTTTTTTTTTTTTTATAAGTCTTGCTCTGTTGCCCAGGCTGGCATGCAGTGGTGTCATCTCAGCTCACTGCAATCTCTTGCCTCCTGGGTTCAAGCGATTCTCCCCTCTGCCTCCCAAGTAGCTGGGATTACAGGCATGCACCACCACACTGGGCTAATTTTTTTTAGTAGAGATGGAGTTTCGCCTTATTGGCCAGGCTGGTCTTGAACTCCTGTCCTCAGGTGATACACCCACCTTGGCCTCCCAGTGTTGGGATTACAGTCCTGAGCCACCACGCCCAGCCCTGATTTGGATTTTTTTTTTTTTTTTTTTTTTTTTTTTTGAGACAGGAGTCTCACTCTGTTACCAGGCTGGAGTGCAGTGACTCGATCTCAGCTCACTGCAACCTCCACCTCCCTTGTTCAAGTGATTCTCCTGCCTCAGCCTCCCAAGCAGCTGGGACTACAGGTGTGCACCACCATGCCCAGCTATTTTTTTTTTTTTTTTTTTTTTGAGACAGTCTCTCGCTGTGTCACCCAGGCTGGAGTATTTGGCTCACTGCAACCTCCACCTCCTGACCTCATCATCCGCCCGTCTTGGCCTCCCAAAGTGCTGGGATTATAGGCGTGAGCTGCTGCACCTGGCCAATTTGGATTTATTTGACTAGTTATACTGGGTTGAAGTGTGCCCCCCGAATTCATGTCCTCTCCAAGCCTCAGAATGTGACCTTATTTGGAAAGAGGGTCTTTGCAGACGTAATCAGTTAAGATGAGGTTGAACTGGGTCAGGGTGGCCCCTAAATCCAGACTGGTGTCCGTACAAGACAGACACATAGGCCGGGTGTGGTGGCTCATGCCTATAATCGCAGCACTTTGGGAGGCCAAGGCAGGTGGATCACCTGAGGTCAGGAGTTTGAGACTAGCCTGGCCAACATGGTGAAACCCATCTCTACTAAAAATACAAAAATTAGCCAGGCGTGGTGGCAGGCACCTGTAATCTCACCTACTAGGGAGGCTGAGGCAGGTGAATCGCTTGAACCCAGGAGGCGGAGGTTGCAGTGAGCCAAGATCATGCCGTTGCACTCCAGCTTGGGCAACAAGAGCAAAACTCCATCTCAAAAAAAAAAAAGACACACACAGAAGGAAGAATGCCATGTGAACACAGGCAGAGACCAGAGTGACGCCTCTACAAGCCTAAGGGATACAAGGACTGCCAGCAGCCACCAGGAGTCACGGGAAGGATTCTCCCTCCTTCAGATCCTCCAGAAGGAACCAACCCTGCCACCAATGACTTTTGGAACCAACAGAATAAATCTGTTACTTTAAGTTAGCATGCTTGTAGCAATTAGAGAAGTCTCAGGAAAACAAATACACCAATCAAGAATTTTTTCCTTGGCTGGATGCAGTGGCTCACACCTGTAATCCCAGCACTTTGGGAGGCTGAGGTTGGCGGATCACCTGAGGTTAGAAGTTCGAGACCAGCCTGGCTAAGATGGCAAAACCCCATCTCTACTAAACATACAATTAGCTGGGTGTGGTGGTGGGCGGTAATCCCAGCTACTCAGGAGGCTGAGAAAGGAGAATCGCTTGAACCAGGGAAGCAGAAGTCGCAGTGAGCCGAGATCTCACCACTGCACTTCAGCCTGGGAAACAGAGTGAGACTCTGTCTCAAAAAAAAAAAAAAAAAATTTTTTTTTTCTTACTTTCACTGGCCTTTTGTGTTGTGGTCTGGGTCAGTTTCTGTAAACGAAGGACAGTTCTGGTCAAAGGTTTTGCCAACCTTCCTTCCTGGCCTCACTTCAAGGTCTCTGCCTGTAAGAGGATGTAGGAAATTGACCTCCAGAATGTCTCTTCCTAACTTCAGGCTCACAGAAAACGTGCCTGCCAGAATGTGCCACTCCTTAAAGGTTCCCAGGGATTCTACCTTCAGTCTGTTTTTTTCTCCCACATACTCCCCACCCCCATCCAAACTACTGCCACCTTCCAAGACCCCTGTGATCCCTTCACCCTCTGCCCACTTTCTGTCTCCAGCCTTCCCCAGGCCCTCTACCCAGCAGTCTGAGGGACCATCCTTCTCAGGTGACAGGCCAAATTGTCACTCCAGTGATTTGCCCAGCTGGGTGACCACCACAGCCACAGCAGCTCGCAGCAGGCCCTCACCAATTCCCTCACTAGGGACATGAGATGTGTCCTGGAAGGCACCCAAGAGGAAAAACAGACAAAGGTCCTTTCCAATTATGTAAGAGAACATGAACTGAGATAAAAAAGTCAAGACCTCCAGTGACTTGCCAATCAAGTACCAATGGTCAGGCCCAACCCGCTGCTGACTGTAGGGGAAGAGCTGGTGGTGTGTGCGCAGAACAAAACACACATCAGGTCCTGGAGGAAAAAAAAAACAAAAAAAAACAAAAAAAAAAAACCTCAACTTTTAATTCTAACGGACCAAACTGTGCCCAGGAATGTCTCCAAACAATGGAACCAAAAGAAACACGATAAAATTATCCTGCTGAAGAAACCAAGAGTTTGTGCCAGCCCCAGTGCTTCTGAGGGTTAGGCCAAAAACAGCCCATTCCTGGGGCCAGCCCTGTCCCCACACAGGGTTCTCAGCCCGAGAATAGGATTGTGGGTGGGTGAGGGACCTGTCCCCTCTTCCACCATGCTGGGAGCTCTTAGAAAAAGTCAGTGGTGGGCGAGCCCGTCCTCCTACCCCATGGAAACCCTCTGGGAACCATCCAGAAAGCCAGCGAGGACAGGACAGCTCCAGTGCCCTCCTGGCCTCTCAGCCAATGCTCCACTCCAGTCCACTCAGCGGGCTGCTTCCAGAGCCCAGGGTGGGGATTAAATAAAATATGCATGAGAGATATAAACTCAAATGCCCCGTCTCCACGACGCAAGTCACATAGCAGAAGGGAAAACACAAGAGCCCTAGTGGCAGCGCCGGCCCTCAGAAGACGCGCTCAAACTCCGTCTGGTTGGTGGTGGCGGGATTGCGACTCTGGTTGGTGGACTGCTGGGTGATCTGGCTGCCCTTCCGGCGCGGTGGTGCCAGGTACTCGAACATGGATGTCAGGTGGGTGGAGAGCATGCCCTTGAGGTCGGAGGGCATGGGGTCGGACCAGAAGAAGTCATGGTTGAGGGCGTCGTCGCTGTCGATGCGCTGGGCAGGGTCCAGCACCAGCAGCTTGTCGATGAGGTCCAGGGCGTATGGGTCACGCACATAGGCCTTCAGCCTGTCCTTCACCTTCCGCTTCTGGCCCTTGACCAACTCCAGCTTTTCATACAGCTCATAGTTGTCCACGTTTGGCCACACCTGGGAGGGAGGGGGCGTTGAGAGAGGATGGAGTCTGGTCAGGAGGTGCGTGGCTTATCCCTTCGTCGAGGCCTAAAAGGACTAAAATACTTGCTCCACTCGGAGGCTCCCAGACCGCTACTCGACCCCTCCCAGGAGAAGCAGTGCCCGTCATGGATTGGCACATACCACGTGCCAGGTCCTTCTACCCACATCACCTGGAATATGGGCTCCAACCCTGATACACGTCACATTTCTGGTTCACAGAAGAGAAACCCAGCGCTGACTCAGATGTTCTGCCCAAGGCCACAGAACGGCTGATGGAACCGAGACTGACGCACAGCCTGTGTCAGGTGTTTTTTTCTCCCACGCACTCCCCACCCCAGGACATGCCCTGTCACCAAACCAGCCTCCCTTCCAGAGAGGAGCGCTCCTTCCATTCTACTCCCCACTCCTTCTCTGCCGGGGGACCTCGATCTCTGCACTCCATGGGGACCGGGGCCCCGTACCTCAGGGGTGATGGAGCCACAGAGCTGACTGATGAGGGCGAGTTGGTGCTGCTCCGTGTTGCCCTGCATGATGGGGCTGCGGGTCCACATCTCTGCCATGATGCACCCAGCACCCCACAGGTCAATGGGGGGGCCGTAGTCCCGCTCCCCTGGGAAGAAGAGCGTACCAGGAGGGCCCCTTGAGCCCGAGGGCCTCCTGAGGCTCAATGCCCCAGGGCCGGCAGCTCAAGAAGCCCTGGCAGTTGGGGGGAAGGGGCCAGGTAGATGCCTGGCCCTCACCCCCCTTGGCCCGCTCGGGAGTCCTCACCGAGCAACAGCTCCGGGGGCCGGTACCAGAGTGTCACCACACGGTTGGTGTAGCGGTTGGGCTGGCTGTTCTTGGCCAGGCTGAAGGCCCGGGCCAGCCCAAAGTCTGCCAGCTTCAGGACCCCATCACGAGTGATAAGCACATTAGCAGCCTTCATGTCCCTATGCAGAATCTGCAGGAAGGGCAAGAATGGGTCCTTTAGCGACATCCACCCGGGAGTGGGAGCCAAGGCCAGCCCAAGCCTGGGTCCTCCTCCCAGCTCTGGCCCCCACCTTATTCCTGTGGATGTAGTAGAGGCCGTTAAGCAGCATCTGCATCACCCTCTTGATCTCAGACAGCGTGAACTTGACCAAAACGTTGCTCAACAGCCCAGCAAGGTCATGCTCGCAGAAGTCAAACACCAGGTATATACTACCCTTGCAGCGGTTATAGGGGGAAGCTGAGGCAGGAAGAGAAGGAAAAAAAAGTCAAGAAAACCACACCCAACACACTTTCCCACAACCAGCTTCTTTCTTCCTGCTCCAACCCACGGGCGCCCATGCCCTCCAGAGCATCTGTCTGTTCCTTCCTTCACTGGTCAAATATTTTCTGAGTGCCTCTTCTGGGCCAGGGCAGGCCCCGAGGAAGCACCAGCTAAGATGAAAGAGGACCACAAAAAGCAGTCACCATGGGTCCATCTGAGTTAAGAGGAGGCAGTTTAGGTGTGTCTAGTTCCAACTTTACAAACAAAACCTTACGCTACAAGTGTCATCTTCTCGTAAGAACCAAACAACTTACCTTTGGTTCGACAAATCTCAATCAAGTTGACCACATTCTCGTGTTTTAGAAGCTGAAGGATCTTGATCTCCCGCAAGGCTGTAATGGGGAACTGGGTGGGAGAGAGGGGAAAGTGGTCAAGAGTGAGCGCAGTATAGAGCCTAGCCCTGGGGTCTGTACTAAGAGGCAAGTTGGGAGACAGAGCAAGATCATGGGCTCTGAAACCAGCTGTCTCAGAGGGCTTGTCTGTAAAATGGATATAGTAGTAGCATGCACACTTCAAGGTGATGGTTTGAGACAACAAACTGAAACAGCAATACTTTGCTATTAGCCACTAAATGCTCGGTGGTTTCAGTCTTCAAACTTCAGCTCTATGTCTGTTTCGTTGGCAACAAACATGATTTAAAAACGTCCTTGCTGAAGCACATTAGGCAAAAGAAGGTTTACGGGAAGTTGTACTAGAGCTAAGATGGGGTGGAGAAGAGACTGCTCCTTTTAAATACATCAAATAATTGAGTATTAGACACCTTTCAAAAAGCAGACATATGTATCTTCCTTTTACATTAAGCAAAATTTAACACTAAAAAAAGGTGTTTAAAGGCTTCCTAACTTCGTAAGATAAAGTGCACACGATGCATGCATCAACTCCCCCTCCTGGCCTCACCCATAACTGCCTAAGAATGAAACATTTAGTTTTAGGATGGAGGTCAAATTCCCTGGAAATTTCTGCACTACTACAAAAAAATTAAATCTCAACCTGAGACTCCCAGAAGCAGCAGGGTGGAAAACGGACCCGGGGTCCCGGGCAGTTAGCCGGCCAGCCCGCACGCCCGATCCGTACTCACCCCCTCCTTCTCGTTTTCCATCAGTACCTTCTTCAGAGCCACCTTCTGGCCGGTCTTGCGGTGCCTGGCCTTAAACACCTCCCTGCAGGCGGAAAGGGAGACCGGAGAACTCATCAGGCCATTTCCGCAGGGCCCGCCCCTCCCCCACTACAGGAGGAGAGGCGGCAGCAAAGAGATTCCCGGGCGGGGCTGGGCTAGGTACCCAGGGCACGCGGCTACCCGGCCACCCGGCACCCTGTCTCGTTCGGGGCCTTTGCTTCCTTCCCTCAGTCCCTTCTCCTCACTTGGGCGTCCCTTGGAGAAGTCCCGCTCCCCTCACGGGCGCCTCTCTGCAGCCTCTCCCCGCCCCCACCAAGGGCCTCAGGCTCCTCCCCACCAGCCGGCTCCGTCAGGCCGGGGCGGGGTGCGGCGCGGCCTAGAGACCAGCGGGCAAGCCCGGAGACAGACGACTTCTCTGCCAACTCGGGCGGGGCCCCGGGCATCCCGACGTCGGCCCTACGGGTTTAGGCCCAGGGCTCCAGGCCCCGAGGGGCCCAGCCTTACCCGAAGGTGCCTTGGCCGATCTTGGCGAGCTTCTCGTATTTGGAAACTTCATCACAAAAGGGGCACTCCACCGAGTCGTACTGCTTTGCCATGGCCGCCTCCAACGCGCCGCCGCCGCCCCCAGTCGCTGCTGCTGCCGCTCCTGCTCCGGGTCCCGCCGCCGCCGCACTCCAGGCCCCTCCGCGGCCGCGCCACTTCCGCCTCCACGGCCACTTCCGGCCTCGCGGAGCCGACCCCGCCTCTTCCGCCCGCCGCCCGCCGCCAGGCCCCCTGGGACTTGTAGTTCCCGAGAGGCCAGGGGGAGCCGGAGCTGCAGAGGCGCCTCCGCCGCCGCCGCTGCCCCCGCCTCCGCCGCCGCCACTACTGGCGGCGGCCCCGATCGGGGGCGCGGGGAGCCGGGGCGCCGGAGCTGGGGCTCGGGGTGGCGCGTCCCGCTGCATGGGCCCGGGCCGCCGCTGCTGCCGAAGCTGCTGCCGCTCTGGCGCCCGATCCGGGGCCAGCCGCAGTGCCCTGCTCCTCCTCCTCCGACGGCGCCGCCTCCGCCGGGCTGCGCGGGGCGGCGGGCGGGGGGGCGGCCCCCGAGCCGCGGCCTGGGGGCTCCCTGGCCGGACCCGGGCCCGGGGCGGCCGGGCGAGGGGGCGAGACGGAAAGAGCCGACTAGGAGACGGCCCGAGAGCCCGGGAGGGGGCGCGTTATAAAGGGGGAGGTGCCCGGCCTCGCCCTCCTCTCCTCCTCCGCCCGCCCCCGCCCTCCTCCCTCCCACCCTCCGCGGCCGCACCTGCCGCCGCCGCCACCGCCCGCCCGCTGTCCGCCGGCCGCCCTCGTCGCGTCACCGCCCGCGGCCCCTCCTCCGCCTTCGGAGGTGGGGCCCCGCGCTCGGCACCTGGCTGCGGGCGCCCCGCCGCGTGCCTCAGTTTACCCCCACATGCCGGCTGCCGCGGAGAGCCCCTTCCTCTCCGGCTCGGAGTGCCCCCCCCCCAACAGGCGAAGGCGGGAGGCGCGGAGGGAGCGTCCTGCGGCCCTAGGAGGAGAGAACGGCCCCCGCCTCCGCCTCCCCAGGTCCCCGCCACCCTCCGTTGACATGGCAACCGACGGCCGCCAGGGGGCGCGGCGGCACTGGAGGCGACGAGCAAGCAACGCCCGGGCCTTCTATCGCTGGGGCCTGGCTCTCCGGGAGGCAGGGATGGGACCCGCAGGACTCCCGCCTCCAGTGAGTCGTGCCAGAGCTGGTCGGGCCCCGGGTCAGTAATCGCAAAAAACAGCTACCATTTTCTCAGCACTCTTGTGTACTCAGGAAGTGCTGGGCGTTCCCGCCGAATCCTGAATCAACAGCCCATAGGATCACTAACCCATTTTGCAGAAGAGGACGTTGAGGCTCAGAAGTGAGGTCATTTGCCCAAGGTCACACGGCGACAAAGCTGGGACCCGAACCTGGATGTCTGAATGAAGGGGATTCTCTTGACTCACGCTATTCGCGGTTGGGCCAGGAGGATAGCAGTGGGGAGGCCTGCTGTCCTTATGCAGGCGCGAGCTCACCGTTCACCGCCCCCCATCTCCCTCCCCCATCGCGCCCATCCCTTCCCTCGCATCTTTCTGGCTCCAGCGGCCCCCAGATTCTCCCTCCAGCTCTGCCCAAGGACAGCCTCCAGCAAAGCCGTCTTTTCTGCCTCCTCTGCCCCGCTTCAATCTGCCCCCTCCTCTCCAGCCCTCTGCGGGTGGATCCTGAGACCTAGCCCCCCAGTCGGGCCTCTCTGTCCCCCAAGAACCTGAATGTGACATTGGAGGCTCTTTCCAGTTCACACCCCACCCCCCAGGCTGTGGCCATGCAAATCTCTCTACTGTCTCCCCAAGCCTTCCTGCGTTCAGGGTTCAGGGCGGTGCTCCCCTGATCCCACACTCCCCCAGACTCTCGGTACCCTCTCTTCCTGCAAGAAGCCATTGGGGTGGGCGCGGTGGCTCACGCCTGTAATCCCAGCACTTTGGGAGGCCAAGGCAGGCGGATCACAAGGTCAGAAGTTCGAGCCAGCCTGGCCAATATGTTGAAACCCCGTCTCTACTAAAAAGACAAAAATTAGCCAGGTGTGGTGTTGGGCGCCTGTAGTCCCAGCTACTCGGGAGGCTAAGGCAGGAGAAATGCTTGAACCCAGGAGGTGGAGGTTGCAGTGAGCCGAGGTCTTGCCACTGCACTCCAGCCTGGTGACAGAGTGAGACTCCGTCTCAAAAAAAAGCCCTCGGGGTGGCTCCCAGCTCTCACCCCACACTGCTTAGCCTCAAAGCCTCCTAGGAGGAGGCAGGAATGGCTTTGGTGACCTCGATGTCACAAGAGGTCTTGTTCTGGGGAAGGGCACTACCAGGGAGGGGCTGGAAGGTCAGGCTGAGGAGGAAGGAGCCCTCTCCTGAGAATAATGTGGAGCCAGAGAGGGGTTTAGGCAGGGAGTGACGTAGGGTCGGCTTCATGGGTACACTATTAGAAGCAGGAGGCTGTTTGCTAAATTGGAGGTGGGGAGGATAAGGAGTGAGACCATAAAAATTGTAGTAATGACAACTTCTTGACGGAAAATAAATGGTCCAAGCCCTACACTTGGCACTTGATGGGAATTATCTCAGTTGCCACTCAGCCACATGGGTATTGTTGTCACCTCCATTGTACACATCAGGATCCTGAGACCCAGCGGTGACATCACTTGGCCTGGGTCAAATAGCTGGTCAGTGACCATATTGGTATTTGAACCAGGTCAGTCTGGCACAAACCCCAGCACTTCCCCATCTCAGGGCCCTGCCCATCTGGCCTAGGGGTGGAGCCACGGCATTGCTGGGGCACAGCACCACCGGTCTGAGCAGTAGTGCGGTGGGCGGGGATCTGCGGTGGGCTTGTGTGGTCTCCACTATCCCACTACAGCTCAAGCCAGGGCCTGCCGTTTCCCATGAGCCCTCCGTAAGTCACATCCTGTGGGCAAAGGCCCTAGCAGAAGTTCCGGTGGAGTTGTCACCTACACCCCGCCATCCCTGGTCTGAACCCCAACATCCGCCGTCACTTCCCCTTGGGGCCTCGGGGCCTCAGTCCCCACTGTGGGATGCAGGCAGGCAAGAGAGGCAGGAAAGGCCGGAAGCCTGTCAGAAGGCTACCCAGGCTGCCCAGGTCCAGGGCCCCAGATCACCAAGCTGGCAAAACCCAGGCAGAAATAAGAAGAAATGAGTGATTTCTCACTGACTGGAAACGTTTCCTGCTTCCCAGGGATCAGCTAAGCTGGCAAGGCTGGGCATGTGGCCAGTCCTTGGTAGATGTCTGCCCCAAGAGAGCCGCTGGTCCTGCTGCCATTTAACAGAGAAGGTGAGGGCAGCACAGGAAAGGGAGGCGCTGGGCAGCTGTCTGACCCCGGCCTGGACCCCCTGTTTTCCTCTGAGCAGAGACAGATGGGAAGCATAGGAGGGAAGGAGAAGATGGGTTCATGGAATGGGCTGCTCTTGGCTGCTGGTGCATCTGAAGAGACAGTGGGTCAACTGGATAGCAGGGGTACAGGACAGAGAACAGCCTGTGATACCCACGACCCTCTAAGTCACAAAAGTTGCCTGTTCGCAGTGGCTCACACCTG
This sequence comes from Nomascus leucogenys, assembly GCF_006542625.1. Lineage (NCBI taxonomy): Eukaryota > Metazoa > Chordata > Mammalia > Primates > Hylobatidae > Nomascus > Nomascus leucogenys. Next base: position 103,918,554 of record NC_044388.1, on the reverse strand, counting down.
TAATCCCCACTTTTGGAGGAGGAGGCAGGTGAATCACCTGAGGTCAAGAGTTCGAGACCAGCCTGGCCAACATGGCGAAACCCCATCTCTACTAAAAATAGGAAAATTAGCTGGGCGTGATGGCACGTGCCTGTAATCCCAGCTACTCGGGAGGCTGAGGCAGGAGAATCACTCGAACCTGGGAGGTGGAGGTTGCAGTGAGCCAGGACTGCGCCACTGCACTCCAGTCTGGGCAAAAGAGTGAGACTCCATCTCAAAAAAAAACGGCCGGGTGCGGTGGCTCATGCCTGTAATCCTTGCACTTTGGGAGGCCGAGGCAAGTGGATCACCTGAGGTCAGGAGTTCGAGACCAACCTGGCAAACATGATGAAACCCTGTCTGTAATAAAAATACAAAAAATTAGCCGGACGTGGTGGCGCCTGTAATCCCAGCTACTCAGGAGGCCTGAGGCAGAAGAATCACTTGAGTCCGGGAGTGAGTGCAGAGTCCGGGCAGGTTGCAGTTAGCTGAGATCCGGCGACTGCACCCAGCCTGGGCAACAAGAGCGAAACCGTCTCCAATCAATCCATCAATTAATCACAGAAATTCTGCCCACACTAGCCAGGAACTGACTCGGTGCCTGGCCTGGGGTTGACTTGCGTTGTCTCCCTGAAACTCTCCAGCAGCCCTATTAGGAGGTTGCTATTATTAGACCCAAGTTATAAAAGGGGAAATTGAGGCCCAGATTGGTGTGGCCTGCCCTAGGCTACACAGCCAGGAAGCTATGAAGCTGGGATTCAAAGCCAGGTCTCTTTACTCTCAAAGCCCAGGGTCAGTTGCCATCATCCCACACTGTCCCCAATGTCAGGTCAACTGAGGGAGAAGCATCTATTGAGCACCCATGATCCAGTCCTCATATGGAAGGGGGCTAGTGTGGATGGGTAAGGCCCTGGCCTCTCTCAGAAGGCTTCAGGTCTGTTTGGAACATGCAAATAATGACACAAGGGGATTAAATCAAAATGATACTCTTGGTATAAATATTTTATTTTGCTGCTATGAGATCATGTAAGGGATGTTATATTTATCCTATTTTACTGATGGAGAAAAAAAAAAAAGAGGCTCAGAGAGGTGACATGACTTGCCCAAGGTCATGGAGGTGAGGATTGAACCCAGGATTGCGTGGGCCTGATGCCTTTAATGATGAAGTTTAAGGTCTCCAACTCTGCCCTGTCTGTGAGCCTGTCTTCTCCCTCCTCTCCATAGGCCCCCCCACACACTGTCCCTGCTTGAGTCACAGACTGAGGAAGAGGGGCAAGGATAGGGGACAGAAGTGAGAGCAGGGGGCTGGGTGTGGTGGCTCACGCCTGTAATCCCAGCTCTTTGGGAGGCTGAGGCTAGAGGATCACCTGAGGTCAGGAGTTCAAGACCAGCCTGAGCAACATGGTGAAAACCCGTCTCTACTAATAAATAAATAAATAAATAAATAAGCCGGGCGTGGTGGGGCGTGCCTGTAATCTCAGCTACTTGGGAGGCTTAAACTCGGGAGGTGGAGGTTGCGGTACTAAGATTGCACCACTGAACTCTATCCTGGGTGACGAGTTTTTTTTTTTAAGTCTCTGTCTTAAGTTTTTTTAAGACTCTGTCTCAAAAAAAAAAAAAAAAAAGAAAAAAAGAAAAAAAAAAAGAAATGAGTTCAGGGATCCTGGGGCACTATAGCCTCAAGCCAACCTGCAGGGATCCAAAGGAGGTAAAAGCCTGAGGCGGGGAGGGCAGAGCTGCATTCCCGGTGGTGTGAGGCCAGCCTGAGCGAAGGCCTGGAGGCAGGAAAGTACTCAGGGGTGTTCAAGGCGGGGGACCGCGGGCCGGGCTGGCCTGCCCTCCAGTGCAAGCTGAAGAGCTCCTGCAGGACAGCCACCCGCCGGCAGGTCCTCAGCCGCACTCCTAACGGCCACTCCAGGCAGCACAAAGGGGGCTCTGAGCTCAGCGGAGCCACCACACTGAGCCCTATTCATTCTCCTAGGGTTGCCAGAAACTGCCCTGGCGCTCGGGCCAAGAGCAGACAGGCCCCAGCACTGACGAGGCGCCTCTGCCGCAGCAACACAGCATCTCTGTGGCTGAGACTCCCAGGTCTCGTGCCTTGTGCCTGCCCGTCAGGATTCCCTGTCCTGTGCCAATCTGCCCCTTATCTGTGCCCATCTCTCAGCAACCACAGCCAGGGCTCGCGGAGGCCCACGGTGTGCTGGCTTGGACCAGTGTTTGCTTCTCTCACCCTCCCAACAACCCCAGGAAAGGGGAGCTGCTGTGGCTCCATTTAACAGATGAGGAAACCGTGGCCCGGAGAAGCAAAGTGTCTTGTGTGGGATCACACAGCAAGTCGGGAGCAGGCCTGGCCAGGAAGCAGCACAGCCTTGGCAGCTAACCCAAGTCACACTGCAACCCCCTCCTGGGACAGAAGCCTCGGACCTACTTTCTATCTTCCGCTAGGGGACACCAGCCAGGGAGTTAGGACACCTGGTTGTCAGTCTGTCCAGTGTCTGCCTCTGCTTTTTTTTTTTTTTTTTTTTTTTTTTGAGATAGGGTCTCCCTCTGTTGCCAGGCTGGAGTGCAGTGGCGCGATCTCGGCTCACTGCAAGCTCCGCTTCCCTGGTTCAATTCTCCTGCCTCAGCCTCCCGAGTAGCTGGGAATGCAGGTGCACACCACCACACCCGGCTAATTTTTTAAAATGTGTTTTTAGTAGAGACTAGGTTTCACTATGTTGGCCAGGCTGTGCTCGAACCCCTGACCTCAGGCGATCTACCTACCTCGGCCTCCCAAGATGCTGGGATTACAGGCATGAGCCACCGCACCCACCCTGGGGCTGTTACTGTTAATGGAGGATGCAGGAAGTGCCCTATCAGATGGCAGTGGACTCCTCTCACAGCCTGGGTTGCCAGCCTGGGGTCCAGGATAAAACACCGAACCCCGCAGGTCAGCAGGTTGGCTGCATACCTCCCACTTCTCCCCATTCTAGAAATTAGGTGACTGAGGCTTGGGAGGTGGAAGTAGCTGGGATTGGCAGCCCTGGGTCTTGGGCCCCACCCCCAGCCCCAGCAGCTGCTGACACCCTTTGCAGATGTCCAGGATGACCCGTGGAGGGGAGGTTGCATTTCCTCATCTCGGTCTGCCCACCTGAGCATGCACACGCGGGAAGTTTGTAGGGTGGAAAGGCACCAGCTCGTGGGTTAAGGGGCCTAGAAGGGAGAGTTGTGACCCAGTCTGGGCCAGCAACCAGCTGTGTTACCTGGGGAAATCCCTCTGCCTCTCTGTGCCTTGGTTTCACCATCTCTGTCCAGTGGGTATATGATGACATCTCCCTGATAGCTTGGAAAGCGGTGACTCTGCTTTGGTAGGCACCGATTCTGTGCCAGGCCCTACACCAACGGCTGAACCCAGTGAAGTGGGCACCGCGAGTACCCCTGGTTCACGGGAGGACATCACACGGTGGCAAAATGGCCAGCCAAGAGTGGAACTTGGGTCTGGGCGGCCCAGAGTCCTCAGGCCTGACCACAGCACTCTCCCATCTGCGGCTGCCAGTCCCTCTCCTGGGTACAGAGGCTGAGAAGCGACTGCCCTGCACACAGGCCTGACTCCCCTCACCTTCCCAGCCTGACGGCCAGGCCCCCTGACAGCTGTTGGCAGGTCCCCAGCGGCCCCCAGCCCACTGGGCTCCGTTCCCAGAGCCTGCGGCTTGCTCCTTAGACCTTCCAGGTCCCACGGGCTTACGGTCTGCCCCCTGCCCCTGCTGCTGAGGCCAAGGAGGCGGCCCATAGGGGCTGGGGCTAGGAGAGGCCCCAGCCCCCGCCTCCTGCGGAGAGGGTGGGGAGGGTGGAGCTGTGGGAGTTTCACTGGTTTAAAAATACACAGAGGAAGTGAGTGAGAGAAAGGGGAAGGGGAGGTGGGAGAGGCACCTCAACTTTGATGTCCAGAGCCTTGAGTGGCCACTCGCAAGCTGGCCAAGGGCTTCACACAACTTGCCAAGATGACAGAGGGGACCAAGAAGACCAGCAGAAAGTTCAGTGAGTGCGGGGTGCCATCTGCACTGTCCTCCATCCCTGGCTCTCCTCTGGGCCTCTCTCTGCATCTGTTTCTTCATCACTGTCTCATTTCTGTTTCTCTCTCTCTCACTCTTTTCCTTTTTTTTTGTTTTTTACTTCTGGACACCAGTGTCTCTGTCACCCAGGCTGGAGTGCAGTGGCACAATCTCGGCTCACCGCAGCCTTGACCTCCCAGGCTCAAGTGATCCTCCCACCTCAGCCTCCTAAGAAGCTAGGCAAGTAGCTAGGACTCCAGGCACAATTAATTTTTTTTTTTTTTGGCCAGGTGCGGTGGTGGCTCACGCCTGTAATCTCAGCACTTTGGGAGGCTGAGGCTGGTGGATCACCTGAGGTCAGGAGTTCGAGAGCCTGGCCAACATGGTGAAACCCCTCTCTACTAAAAATACAAAAAATTAGCCGGGTATGGTGGCACGCATCTGTAATCCCAGCTACTCAGGAGGCTGAGGCAGAAGAACCCGGGAGGTGGAGATTGCAGTGAGCCGAGATTGCACCACTGCACTCCAGTCTGTGCGACACAGCGAGACTGCATCTCAAAAAATAAGTAAATAAATAAAGTAAAATAAAACTGATTTTTTTTTTCTAGAGACCGGGGTGGGGTCTCACTTTGTTGCCCAGGCTGGTCTTGATCTCCTGGGCTCAAGCGATCCTCCTGTTTCCGGCCTTGTTTCTGTTTCTCTTTGTCCATCACTGTCTCTCTGCAGATGTCTCCGCTTCTGGGCATCCCGTGGCTTTCTGGCTGCCACTCTGGCCCAGCATCTCTGTCTCTCTCTCTGACTGACTTCGTTTTCCATCTCTGTGCTTCTCTTGTCTCTGTCTCTTTGTCTCCCCACCATGTCTCTCAATCTCTGCATTCTACTGTGTCTCTGGCTGTCTCTGACCTCGAGGCCGGGCAGGGGAGGCGTTCGCACACTCCATCCCCTGCCCAAAGGCCTGGGCTCACATGGGATCCCAGGTGGGGAGTTACTGGGGTGGCAGGGGGATGGGGGCGTCATGGGATCCCAGGTAGGGAGTTACTGGGGCAGCAGGGGGATGGGGGCGTCATGGGATCCCAGGTGCGGAGTTACTGGGGCGGCAGGGGATGGGGGTGTCATGGGATACTGTCCCACATTCCCAACAGCAGTGAGGCTGGGACCCAACACTTGGGTGGGGAAAGAGCCCAGAGCTACTAGAACCAGGCTCCAGGGTGAGGGGCCACACTCGTCCCCTGCTCTGTTTTCCTGTGTCTGTCCTTCCCAGTCCCAGCAAACTTTTTCTGTCTCCTGATTCCTTTGATCTGACCCCACCAGGGTTGGGGACGGGTGGTATAAAGGGCAGTGATTGTGACTGCATTTCCCAGATGGCAATGCTGAGGCCCGGAGACTTGCCTGAGGTCACACGGGCTATTGAGCAGGGTCCAATCCCAGACTCTGGACTCTGGACCTCAGTTTCCCTCCCGGCCCCCACTATCTCCTCCAAACATCTGGTGCCCAGGAGACAAAACCAGTGGTGCTGAGAAAGAAGGCGGTTGGGGGTCCTCCCTCTGGCCACCGATGCAATTTCCACCCCTACCACATGCAGCGGAAGGGCAGAGCGGCCACATTTGCCGACCGACCATGTTTCTCAGGAGACCAAGGCAATAACCAAATAGGGCCCGCAGGGCTGGGAAGCAAACCCCTGAGCACTGACCCAGCGGTGCCGAGCCCTGGGCCTGTGTCCAGGCTCAGCCATGGCCTTGCTGTGTGACCCTGGGGGAGTCCCTCCCCATTGCTGGGCCTCAGTTTCCTCCCTTGTCAACTGGGGGCATCCTACCTGCATCCCAGCATGGGTGCGAACAGCTGAGGAGGTAGAGGATGCTGAGGATGTGGAAAACGCCAGAGTTTTTCCTTTTTTGCTCATCTGGAGGCTGTGGGGAAGTCAGTTGGTGGTGGCTGTGAGAAGGGACAGTCCCACAGCTGGGGGCAGGGGGAGGGAACTCGCATGCACCCCCGCGGAAACCAGGAGATGGTATCACCCCGGCCGTTCCTCTTGAGTCTGGAGCCAGGCTCAGCTGACAGGAAGGAGAGAACCACAGACAGTGCGACCCTCAGGCTCGCAACAACCCCCTCCTCATTCCACCCCCACCCCAGGTGCACAGAGGCTGGCTGGAACACCCCCCAACCCCCAACACGAGCACAAAACACGCATACCTGCTCCACCTACCAGCAGTGTGACCTCGGTTCATTACACTGCTCTGAATATCAATTTTCGCATCTGGAAAATGGAGATTAAACTGTGTCACTGAGTTATGCTGAGAATTCATGCAGCACAGGTTTGGCAGATGCAGAATCATTTTCAGAAAATTTTAAATGATTATTATTAGTGGCCAGGCGCGGTGGCTCACCCCTATAATCTCAACACTTTGGGAGGCCGAGGTGGGTGGATCCCTTGAGGTCAGGAGTTTAAGACTAGCCTGGCCAGCATGGTGAAGCCCTGTCTCTACTAAAAATACAAAAACCAGCCGGGCGTGGTGGCACGTGCCTGTAATCCTAGCTACTCGGGAGGCTGAGGCAGGAGAATCGCTTGAACCCGGGAGGTGGAGGTTGCAGTGAGCCAAGATTGCACCACTGCACTCCAGCCTGGGCGACAGAGCGAGACGCTGTCTCAAAAGAAAAAATAATAAATAAATAATTATTACTATTAGGACAGGCTCTTGCTCTGTTGCTCAGGCTGGAGTGCAGTGGTGCCATCATAGTGCACGGCAACCTTGAACTCCTGGTTTCAAGCCATCCTCCTGCCTCAGCCTCCCAAGTAGCTGGGATTACAGGCATGCACCACGCCCAGCTAATTTTTGTATTTTTAGTAGAGACAGAGTTTCACCATGTTGACCAGGCTGGTCTCGAACTCCTGACCTCAGATGATCCGCCCGCCTCAGCCTCCCAAAGTGCTGGGATCACAGGCGTGAGCTACTGCACCAGGTCTTACTTTTTTATTTTTTTGTAGAGACAGGGTCTTGCTATGTTGCCGAGGCTGGTTTTGAACTCCTGACCTCAAGCAATCCTCCTGGCTCATCTTTCCAAAGTGTTGGGATGACAGGTGTGAGCCACCACACCCAGCCCAGAGACATTTATTGTCATCATCATCATCATCATCATCATCATCATAGTCTTTGCTAATTCTGATTGAGGCTATTCTGTGTGCCAAGCACCATGTCAAGCACGTTATTTATAAGCTTTTCTTCCTTTTTCTTTTTTTAATTTTGAGATGGAGTTTTGCTGTTATTGTCCAGGCTGGAGTGCAATGGTGCAGTCTCGGCTCACTGCAACCTCCGCCTCCCGGGTTCAAGCAATTCTCCTGCCTCAGCCTCCCAAGAAGCTGGGATTACAGGTGCGCCACCACACCCGGCTAATGTTTGTAGTTTTAGTAGAGAAGGGGTTTCATCATGTTGTCCAGGCTGGTCAAGAACTCCTGACCTCAGGTGATCCACCCGCCTCGGCCTCCCAAAGTGCTGGGATTACAGGAGTGAGCCACCATGCCTGGCCTAAGCTTTTCTGTAATTCTCACATTGCCTTAGTGGGTAGGTGCTAGAATCTCTATTTTACTGATGTGGAGAATGAGGCTCAGCTTAGAGAGGTCAAGTGACTTGCCTAAGGTCACACAGCTAGAATGTGAAAGAGCAGGAATTCAAGTCCAGGGCCACGTGATCCCAAAGCTCCCATCTTATACCACTTCTAGGGGTGTGTTAACAATTTTAGAAGGGGAGTCTGGGAAGCCCCCAGCCCTCTTTAGCCTCTCACCGAGTGAAACTGCAAGGAATTGTTCATTATTATTATTATTAATTTTTTTTTTTTTTTTGAGACGGAGTCTCGCTCTGTCACCCAGGCTGGAGTGCAGTGGCGCGATCTCTGCTCTCTGCTCACTGCAAGCTCCGCCTCCCGGGTTCACGCCATTCTCCTGCCTCAGCCTCTCTGAGTAGCTGGGACTACAGGCGCCCGCCACCACGCCCGGCTAATTTTTTGTATTTTTAGTAGAGACAGGGTTTCACCGTGGTCTCGATCTCCTGACCTCGTGATCCGCCCGTCTCGGCCTCCCAAAGTGCTGGGATTACAAGCGTGAGCCACCGCGCCCGGCCCATTATTATTATTGATGTTGACATTGTCATTAACTTCTTTTCCTTCCCTTCCCCTCTGCTAGAGTTCTTCAAGTTCAAGGGCTTTGGGAGTCTCTCCAACCTCCCTCGGTCCTTCACTCTGAGACGATCCTCAGCTCCCATCAGTAGGCAGTCCCATTTGGAGCCTGACACCTTTGAAGCCACGCAGGATGACATGGTGACGGTGCCCAAGAGTCCCCCAGCCTATGCCCGCTCCAGTGACATGTACAGCCACATGGGCACCATGCCTCGCCCCAGCATCAAGAAAGCACAGAACTCACAGGCTGCCCGGCAGGCCCAGGAGGTGGGTCCCAAGCCCAACCTGGTACCCCGAGGTCTACCCGACCCCCCAGGCTTGGAGGCAGCCAAAGAGGTGATGGTGAAGGCCATTGGCCCTCTAGAGGACACCCCAGCAATGGAACCCAACCCTTCAGCAGTGGAGGTAGACCCCATCAGAAAGCCTGAGGTCTCCACAGGAGACATAGAAGAGGAGAGACCTCCCAGGGACGTGCACTTAGAAAGGTAGGTGCCCAGGGGCTGGTTGGGACCTGCAGGGATGGCTTCTGTTTTTTTCTTTTTTTTTGACACAGAATGTTGCTCTGTCTCTCAGGCTGGAGTGCAGTCGTGTGATCCCGGTTCACTGCAACCTCTGCCTCCCGGGTTCAAGCAATTCTCCTGCCTCAGCCTCCTGAGTAGCTGGGACTACAGGCGCCCAACACCACGCCGGGCTAATTTTTGTATTTTTAGTAGAGACAGGATTTCACCATGTTGGCCAGGCTGGCCTCGAACTCCTGACCTCAGGTGATCTGCCTGCCTTGGCCTCCCAAAGTACTGGGATTATAGGCGTGAGCCACCGGGCCCGGGCTTCTTTTTAACCCAGTACACATCTGGGTTAAAAAGAAAAAAACCTACACATTGACCAAGTGCTTACTGTAGACCAGGTACTGTGCTAAACCCTTTACTTGTAATTAGCAAAAGAAAACTGGCAAGGAGAGACTGTTACTGTTTCCATAGGACAGATGAGGAAGCTGAGATTCACAGAGTGATGTCATCTGCCTCAGTCAGGGCACATATTTGCTAATGACAAAGCCAGCATGTGAACCGAGACCCCCCTGCCTCCAAAGCCCCAGTCAGCCTCTAGCATGGGCCCTCAGCTGCTGAATGGGTCCTAAACCCAGTCACTAGACCCCTGCCCTGAACCCCCTCACCCAAATCGTCACCATTAGTTCTGCTGGACAATACCTCCACCTAGTCTAGAAAACCATTTGTCAGCTTAATTTGGTTATAGGGTGAGTTGAGTTCATGTAAAAATACAAATTGTGATGATAGGACAATAGCTCCCATTTAGTAAGCATTTTTACTGGATATCAAAACAAATATCTCACTGAAAACTCCATATAAGATTCAATCATTAAGGCTGGGTGCAGTGGCTCATGCCTGTAATCCCAGTATTTTGGGAGGCTAGGAGTTTGAAAACAGCCTGGCCAACATGGTGAAACCTCGTCTCTACTAAAAATACAAAAACTAGCAGGGCGTGGTGGCGCGTGCCTGTGATCCCAGTTACTCAGGAGGTGGAGGCACGAGAATTGCTTGAACTTGGGAGGTGGAGGTTGCAGTGAGCCGAGATCACACCACTGTACTCCAGACTGGGCGACAGAGCAAGACTCAGTCTCAAAAAAAAAAAACAAAAAAAACCAGATTCAATTATTAGACCCACTTACAGATTGGGAAACTGAGACTCAGCCAAGGTTACACAGAACCGGGATTTGAGCAGGAATCTGCTTCCTTCCAGAGGCTGCACACTTATGTAGCACATTGGACTCACCACCTTCTCAATCCTAGGGCCATGTCTTTCACACCCGGGGAGACCCCTCAATCCCAGCCAAAGGAGTCCCCGGCTTTTCAATCCTTAGAACCTTTGTCTCAACCACACCAGTCACATGTGCCTGTCGAAATAAAGAAAAAAAGTCAGCTGGCCAGGCGCAGTGGCTCACGCCTGTAATCCCAACACTTTGGGTGGCCGAGGTAGGCAGATCACAAGGTCAGGAGTTCGACACCAGCCTGGCGAAAGAGACCAGCCTGACCAACACGGTGAAACCCTATCTCTACTAAAAATACAAAACTTAGCCAGGCGTGGTGGCAGGCACCTGTAATCCCAGCTACTCGGGAGGCTGAGGCAGCAGAATTGCTTGAACCTGGGAAGCAGAGGTTGCAGTGAGCCAAGATCGCGCCATTGCACTCCAGCCTGGGTGACAAAGTGAGACTCCAACTCAAAAAAAAAAAAAAAAAAAAGTCAGTTAACAAAAGTAATTGTAGGGCCAGAGTTCTGGGACCTTTCTTTCTTTTTTTTTTTCTGGTAACTTTCTTGAGAGCAGCTTTTTCCTGAGACACCAAGCACAGCCTCTGTCTTTGAGCTGTAATTGCCTAGACCCCTGATCAGTGAGGAGGACCATGTAAAGGGGTAGAGTGAATCCAGTCCAGATTCTGCTTCTTACTGGCTGCATGACTGGACAAATCTGTTCCTCTCTTGGAGCCTCAGTTTCTCATCTGATAAATGGACATAACAACAGCACCTACCTGGTCGGGTTGTGGTGAGGATTCAAGAATAACATACCTGTAAAATCTCAACACAGTGGCTGGCATGCTGCACTCAGTAAATGGGAATGCTATATTTACGGTTGATAGAACTCATGTTTTTCCACCATCCCCGGCTGCCTTCTGCCATCACCTCCTACATTCGTCCTCATTCGGGCGTAGAGGACCAAGGATTGTATGTAGCTGAGAGGGCCTGATGATGGGTCCTGGGGCGTTCTAAGACACCCCAAGGTATGAGACGGCACCAGAAGCCTGGCCCCTCCCACCCAGGGAAGCCGAGTTTCGCGGGAGCGGGGCGGGGCGGGGCGGGGTGGGGCGAGGCGAGGCGGAGTTGAGGGCGTGTCTAGGGGCGTGGCCTACCCCAGGCTGCGCGGAGAGCTGCTGGGGAAGCGAGCGCTGTAGCGGGGCGGGCGAGGCGGAAGGGTGTGCTAGGGCACGCGGCCTTCCCGACACTGACTGATGGGGAGGGGGCGGAGCGAGACCGCAGGCGAAGGGCCGTGTCCGAGGCGGAGAGCGTCCTTCCCTGCCGGTGGAGTAGGCGGTGGAGCGGGGCCAGGCAAGGAGCGCGGGGGCGTGTCCGGGGGCGTGGTCTACAGGTCAGTCTCCGCCCCCGGAGTCCGGCACTGAACTCCGCAGCTCCGTGGCCTGAGAAAGGAGGGAGCCGCTGGGTTTAGGAGGTCCCCGGGCTGCCGGCGGCGACAGCGGGGGAAGCATGACTGCTGTGGGCCGAAGGTGCCCCGCGCTGGGGTCCCGAGGGTGAGTGACCGAGCTGGGCCTGGGGAGGGCCAGCGGGGAGCAGGAGAGATCGAAAGGAGGAAATCTGCACCCCTGGGGCAACTGACAAATTTGGGGGGGGGGTTAGCATCAGGGACTTTTCTAAGCCAGCTTTCTTTGGGTGTAACTTTGTCACCGCAAGTCAGGCATCTGCTTATCTACTCTACACAACAGCCCCAGGAGAGAAGTACTACTATCACCCCCATTTTATAGATGAGGGAAGAAAGATTGCCTGCCGAGTTTGACACAGCCAGTAAGCGTCAGAACCAGGGTTTAATCCCAGCTTCCTGGCCCATGCTCTTAACACCTTGGCAGCACATTCCTCTCCAGCAGGGCCAGGGCCGCTGAGAAAGGTGGCCTTGAGAAACCTTGAGAATGGCAAGTCCAGGACCCAGCCCAAGCCTTCTTCGCCTGTGGACAGAGCCCTGGTGGGCCTAACAGTGCCTCTGGCATCATGCTTAGCCAGGAGCTGACCAAGGAAATGAAGAGACTCTTCCCCTCCAGCATCTGGAGTGTCCCGAGGAGGATGGGGTTAGCAGACCAGATTGAGCCCCCTTCTGGTGCCCCGGGACCCAGTGCTCCATCTGCCCCCCAGGGACTGTTGAACATTCTTTCCAGAAGTCCCTGAACCTCATCCCTGTGCCCTGGAGTCAGGGGAGCAGCCTGGCCCATGAGATCTCAGACTAGCCCTGCCCCATTCTGGTCTTTAGTCTCCCAAGTAGCCCAGATGGGCCTGAGATGGTCTCTGAGGATCCATCCAGTTTGGGGAGGAGGACATTTGGGAAATGCCAGTGAGCAAGTTCGGGGGCCCTGTTCCTGAGTGTCTAGAGGAGGCCGTCCCAGGCCTAAGCTGGGGAGACAGCGTCCCTCCCCCACCCCTGGGGAGGCAGGGTGCACCTGGAGCAGGAGGAAGGAAGGGGAAGAGGTGAGGCTGCAGGGGTTTCCTGGTGTCCTGTTCCCTGCTGAGATCATGGGGATGAAGAGGAAGGAGGGAGGAGGGACCTTTAGCTCCCCCCCAAAAAAGGAAAGCACCAGCCTAGCCTGCTCCCTACCTCCCAAGGACCCTCAGTCTTCTGCAGGTCCCAGAGAGGCACCCTCCCTCCTCAATCCGTCTTACAGAAGAGGAAGCAGAGGCCTGGAGAGGGACAGGAAGCCCCAGCACTCCCTATCCCACGCCCACCCACACTGGAATTGTCAGGCGAGCGTCCCACCAGGCATGATCACCAGCTGACAACCAGCAAGCACCTGACAGGTGTTGTCTAGCTCAACACTAGACTGGGGTGTGAGGTGGGAACCTCTACTCGCCCCATTTTGCCAGTGAGGAGACTGAGGCTTAGAGAGGGGAAGGGACTCTCCTGGGGTCACAGAGAAATTGGTGTCAGGCCTAACTATTTGATCCCAGGCCTGACTAGCTCCTAAGCCCAAGCTCTTAACCACTAGTTCACATTTCCCCTCTTGCAAGTAAAAATCTCAAAGCTTTTTCTTTTCTTTTTTCTTTCTTTCTTTTTTTTTTTTTTTTCCGAGATGGAGTTTTGCTCTTGTTGCCCAGGCTGGGGTGCAATGGTGTGATCTCGGCTCACTGCAACCTCCGCCTCCTGGGTTCAAGCGATTCTCCTGCCTCAGCCTCCCGAGTAGCTGGGATTACAGGCGTGCGCCACCACGCCTGGCTAATTTTTTTTTTTTTTTGTATTTTTAGTAGAGACGTAGTTTCTCCATGTTGGTCAGGCTGATCTCGAACTCCTGACCTCAGGTGATCCGCCCACCTCAGCCTCCCAAAATGCTGGGATTACAGGCGTGAGCCACCGCGCCCAGCCAGCTTTTTCTACCATTATTTCAAAGTACTTCCCATGACCCCCTGGAAAGGAGCCCATTTTACAGATGAAGATGTTGAGATTTTTGTGAGGCTAATAACTTGCTTGAGTTGATGCAGTTAGTTGAATGGGAATGATACTCATTTTCATTTTGACTGAGGTACAGCTATGCCTCAGACACTGTTCTAGGTTCTGGGAGATAGCAGTGAGCATGGCAGACAAAACCTTGCCCTCATGGAGTCCCCATTCCAGGGCAGGGGAGACAGATAACAGACAAGATAAATGAGTTCTGTGGTCGACTAGAAGAGAAAAGCCTTACCGAGAAAATTTAAAATCAGCTCTAGAATTGGTTGGCAAAAGTGGGGAGTGGCTGGTGGTGCCAATTTAAGAAGGTTAGCCAGGAAGAAAGGCTCAGCGAGGAAGTGGTGTTTGAACAAAGGAGATGAAGGGACAAACCCTCTTGCTGTCTGGAAAGGAGCATACCAGGCCAAGGGAACAGCGTGTATAAAGGCCCTGATGTGGCATGTTTGGGGAACAGCAGAGACCACTGTGGCTGGGGCAGAGCAAGGTGGGGAGGACAGGGAGGGGTGGGCTGGGAGGCTGGGATGGAAATGGGAGCAGATAACGTAGGGCCTGGAAGAGCCCAGCGAGGACCTGGCTTTGGCACTGAGCAAAACGGGAGCCGTTACTGGCCTTGAGCCGTGGCAGGCACCACTGTGACTTATGTTTTTAAAAGACCTCTTTTAGGAGAATCTTTTCTGTGTTTGATATTTTTTTGAGACAGGGGCTTTATTCTGTTGCCCAGGCTAGAGTGCAGCGGCTCAATCATAGCTTGCTGCAGCCTCGAACTTTTAGGAGGATCTGATTGCTGTTCTGTGTTGGTTTTTAGTGCCTCATCTGAGTGTCCTTTGCCTCCCACCTAGAGATCCAAGCCCCTACCCTCACTCCCAAGGGGCTGTTTGGAAGGAAACGGAGACTTGAGAACCAGGGGTACCCTGTGTTGCCCCTGCCCCGGCCCTGGTGCCAGGCACTGAAAACAGGCCAGGATACTCCCCCCACCACTCCATTTCCTTTTGGAATGTTGATTCTGGTCCAAGAATTCCCAACTCTCCCCAGAGTCCCACGACCCTCTCGGCCCTGCAGGGTGACGTCAGCTGCCGGGCATCTGGTAGCGATTACCCACCAGGGGTGGGGGTCGTGGTGGGCCGCGTCTGTGCAGCCTCTTCAGGCTCTGGGAGGCTAGTCCTAGTCTTCCGAAGGGGCCCAGCTGCTCCTGGCTCTCATTTCCTGTGGAGACTTTCTCACAGTCCTTGAGACCCCCGGACGCCTTGGGCTGTGGGAACTGGGCTGGCTTGGGAAGGATGGGCTGTTCCCCCGACCCCTAGCTGGATCCACATCCCCCCAAACCCTCAGGGGACCCTGTTGCAGGCTGCTGGACCTGCGTGGGGTGAGGGCTGGGGAGGATAGGGGTCAGGTACAGCAGTAGCTCAGAGGCCCACTGACCGTGTGACCTTGAGCCAGTCCCTTTTCTTCTCTGAGCCTTAGTTTCCCCATCAGTAAATTGAGAACAATGACAGCACCTGCTTCATAGAGTCACTGTGAGGACGGGATATGTCAGGTGGAGCATTTATTCTGGGCTGGGCCCAAGCAAGTACCAGTAAACAGGAGCTACTCATGCTGTAGAAGGGGAAACTGAGGCCCGATGAGAGGGACTTGCCCAGAGCCACGCCACTTCCTACCTCCCAGCCGAGGGCCCTCTCAGGCTCCACCCCATTTCCTCTTCCTGACATTGGTTCTGGGCTCTGGTTGAAATGTTGTGTTTTTGTTTGTCTGTTTCTTTGCCTTCCCTCTCTAGCTTCTCCTCCTCTGCACCCAGAAGTGGCTCCCAATGTCTGGGGGAGTCCGCCCATGTATGGAACAGAGAATTAGACATCAGGCCATCTGGTTCTAGTCTGAGCAGCTGCATACCCTGGGTCAAGTTACAAGCTTCAGTTTTCTCCCCTGTAAAATGGGGCTTCGAGATCACAGGCATTCCCTCAGCCGCTACCACTCAGTAGATGCCTTTTCTTTTCTCTCTTCTTTGGCAGGTTTTGAGACTTGGGCGGCAGCTCTCAGGGCCCAGCATCCTCAGCTCCGCCCTGGGAAGAATGGCCCCTGCTCTGCCTTCTCCTTACAGGGCTGTCGCCCATCCTGAGCTCCTGCTAGACACCGCAGCCCACTCAGGAAAACTGAGGGCTCCAGACGGTGGAGAGGGAGCAGAATGTGCTGGGCACAATGGTGGCCCATCTTGGGGAGTGGGGCAGGGCTAAAGCCAAGTGTCTTCCCGGCAGGGAATCCCACAGGCCCCATAGCTGGTGTCCTGGGAGAGACGGGGCTTTCCACCCAGCTCTTTTTGCCCAGGGCCTTTAAGGGCTGAGAAGCTCAGAGCAGGCAGGTGCCTGTTGCTTCTCTGCGGTGGGTGAGTGAAGATGGGAGTGAAGGAAGGAAAGAGGCTGGGCACAGGGCTCACGCCTGTAACCCCAGCACTTTGGGAGGCCAAGGCAGGTGGATCCCCTGGTGCCAGGAGTTCAAGACCAGCCTGGCCAACATGGTGAAACCCCATCTCTACTAAAAATACGAAAACTAGCTGGGCATGGGGGCTCACGCCTGTAGTCCCAGCTACTCAGGAGGCTGAGGCAAGAGAATCACTTGAACCCGGGAGGCGGAGGTTGCAGTGAGCCGAGATCATGACACTGCACTCCAGCCTGGGCAACAGAGCAAGACTCCATCTCAAAAACAAACAAACAAACAAACAAAAAACAGGAAGGAAAGAAACT
The DNA here is from genome assembly GCF_006542625.1 of Nomascus leucogenys. Lineage (NCBI taxonomy): Eukaryota > Metazoa > Chordata > Mammalia > Primates > Hylobatidae > Nomascus > Nomascus leucogenys. The sequence continues at coordinate 103,902,379 of NC_044388.1, read as the reverse complement.
TCAGCCCCCCAGGAGGGGCATGGTGGGAGGGTGGCAGATCTTCATGGGTGGAGCCTGGGGCAACAAGAGGAGCCCCACATGGGCCAGGGAACCTTGCACCCCTCCTTCTCATGTGGTCCTCACAGCCCCTCTGGGGAGATAGTTATAATGTGCCCACTTTACAGATGACGAAGTTGAGCTTCAGAGAGGGAAGGCAGGGAGCCAGGGATCAGGGGCAGGGGAAAAGCTGAAAGGCAGGTGGCAGAGGTTGGGGAGGTCTCCACTTGAGGACACATGTCCAGGCCTCAAGGCCCAAGGGAACAGACAGGGACAGAGAGCAGACAGGCCTGTGCAGAGGACCAGGTCACCGTCATGAAAGAGGGCCAGGGTGGGGCAGGACGGCAGCCTCTCCCCACCCCTTCTCCTACAGGGCCCCTGGGGGAACGTCACCCTTCCTTCTGGCCCATGATGAAGGCCCTGAGGGTGAAGCTCAGATTTAATCATGCATTGGGGGAAAATAAGGATAATGGGCTTTAATTGCTGCTCATTAATCCAATTAATTAAGCTAATGTATGCAATAAGTGGTATCAGTTATCAGAACAAATCAGTTAATACAGGCAGTGAAAGGGGTTATTTAAATAATTAATGCTGATGATTAATGGGACTGATTTAGCTCAATTGTCACTATTATTTATTAATTGATTTCACCACTAATATGGCAGGAGAACTCTCTTTTAGGTTTGTAAAATGAGGAATAAATAAATTAATTAGTGGAGCTGAGTTTTGAAAATGGATGCTTTGATTCCTGGATTTGATCATTACAATGGGAGGGAGAGTTTTCTAGAAATCCCCAAGCAAACTGAGCTCTGAAGGCTGAGTAGGAATGACCCTACTCAGGGAGCGCCTCAGGGAGCGAGGACATTCTAGGCAGAGGGAACAGCACGTGCAAAGGTCCTGAGGCTGCAGGGGGTGGAGCTCTTTGGAGGAATTTTGAGGAGGCCAGAGTGCAAGGAAGGGAGAGGAGAGAGAAGAGATTTGACCAGCAGAGACTGGGTCACAGATGGCCCAGCCAGGAGGACTAGACTTTGTCCTCAGGGCTGCGGGGGCTGCTGTGACACTCATTCATTCATTCAAAAAAATATATTTACTAAGTTTCTGATGGTTCTTGACATTGTCTAGACAGAAAGACAAACCCTTGTCCTTGTGGGGCTGACGTTCTAGTGAGAGGAGCTAGTCCCTGCGTGAGAGGAAATGCGTGCTAAGTCAGATGAGGGGTCAGAGCAGAATTAAGCAGGGAAGGGAATGTGGTAATGGAGGAAGATCACACTTTCAGAAAGGGTGGCCAGGGAAGGCCTTGCTGAGAAGGGGACATTTTAGTGAAGAACTGAAGGAGGGGTTGGGTATGGTCGCTCACACCTGTAATCGCAGCACTTTGGGAGGCTGAGATGGGAGGATCGCTCCAGCCAGGAGGTCGAGGCTACGGTGGCCGTGATCTCACCACTGCATCCCAGCCTAGACGACAGAGTGAGACTCTGTCTCAAAAAAAAGAACTGAAGGGCCAGGCATGGTGGCTCATGCCTGTAATCCCAGCACTTTTTGGGAGGCTGAGGCAGGCAGATCACCTGAGGTCAGGAGTTCAAGACCAGCCTGGCCAACATGGCGAAACCCCGTCTCTGCTAAAAATACAAAAAATTAGCCCGGCATGGTGGTGGTCACCTGTAATCCCAGCTACTTGGGAGGCTGAGGCAGGAGAATCACTGGGACATGGGAGGCGGAGGTTGCAGTCAGCCAAGATCACACCACTGTACTCCAGCCCGGGCGATGGAGCGAGACTCCATCTCAACAACAACAACAACAACAGCAACAACAACAACAAAAAAGAGCAGGAGGGAGGGAACCCAGGGGATATCTGCAGGAAAAATATTCCAGGCAGCAGGAATAGAAAGTGCAAAGACCCTGAGGTGGGGTGGGGGAGATGGAGCAGCGCGGGCGAGGGGGACTGTGGTGGGCTGTGGGGTCAGTGTGCAAGGCTGTTTCCAGGACCTTGGCTCTTACTGTGAGTGAAGCTGGGGGCCACGCAAGTGGGTCGGAGCAGAGGAAAGCTGTGATCTGACCTTCATTTGAACAGGACTGCTGTGGCTGCTGTGCGGGGAGAATAGGTCTCAGGGACACAGATGGAGGCAGGGAGGCCAGTGGGAGGTGGTGGTGATAGTCCAGGCAAGTGATGGCAGCGGATTGTAACTGGACATGGTCATTGTGTCTTGGACATGTCAGAGTGTTGTAGCGCCACCCCATGGTGAGGCCATGGGGTGAAAGAGTGGCCCCAGAGCCTCAGCTTCCCTGACCTGGTCCTCTGCCCTGAGCACCCCTATAGGCTCGGGCCACCCTAGTCAGGCCTAATCTCTTGTGCAGGCACCCTGTCTCCAAGGCTCTGCCCCTGTCCCAGAGCCCCAGGGGAAGTATAGGAAGCAGGAGGAAGCGCTGGGTTGATCCAGTGTCCCGGCCAATCTGTTCCCAGCAGTGGGAGGATTTCCGGGCCTGAATAGCAGGAAATGTTGGGATGGGATGCCTCACCCGGGAAGAGTGGGCGGAGGTGGATGGGGGAGGGGCCCTACTCTACCTCACTCCCACTGCTGCTGGACAGAGAGAACCCAAAAGCCTACTGTTGCTGGGCTGTAGCTTGAGGGACAGTGGTTAGTTACCACCTAGGGCTTTCTAGGAGAGAAGATTAGCGATGAAGAACCCTAGAATGTTAGAACAGGGAGGGCTATCAGACAATGTCTCAAGGAGGAGTTTTTGGCTTTAGGATTGGGGGAACTCACAATTTTATTTTTTATCTTGGCTTTCTTTTGTTTGTAAATACTAGGCCCCTGTATTTAAGGAGGAGGTCCAATATTCGACCTCCCCTCCCCATTTTGCAGATGGGAAGGCTGAGGCCTTTCTTAGCCAGAGAACCTGGACCCAGCCTAACAACATTAATGATGACAGTGATTAACAATTAAAATTGGCTGTTTACTATTCATGCATCCCTTTAAGCAATATTTCTTTCTTTCAACCTCTTGTTCTTGGGTTCAAGTGATTCTCCTGCCTCAGCATCCCAAGTAGCCAGGATTACAGGCGTTTGCTGCCACGCCCAGCTAATTTTTCTTTAAGCAATATTTCTTGAGCTCCTGCAGGCACTGTGTTGGGGACTGGGTCTGAATGGTGATTTAGACAAAGTCAACACTTTCATAAGGGCATCAGATAATTAAGTCAACAAATAAATATGAAGTGGCCATTTCAGGAAGAAATTGCAAAAATTGAAAATAAACTAGGGTTGGGAACACAGAATGAAGGAACGAGGGACTATTTGAGGTGGGGAGGTCAGGGAATGCTTCTCCGAAGAGGTGACATTAAACAAAGCCCTGAATAAAGAGGGAGGAGGGACAAGCTTCATGAAGCCCTTGGGGAAGAGCATTCCAGGCAGAGGGAACAGCAAGTGCGAAGGCCCTGTGGCCGGAACAAGTTGCCAAGGAGGGTGGGGCAGAGGCAGGATAAGGGACATGAGGTGCAAGGGAGACAGCCTGGAGGGTTGGCAAGGTGGCTGTCGGGTACAGCAGGCCACACAGGGCCTTGTGGGTTGGAGAACAGATAAGCCAATTTATGTCTGTTTTTCTGGCATAATCATGGTACCCTCTTTACTCTCACAAAGGAAGAAAAGCTCTGGTTTGGATGATAAATTGCATGACCACGGAGAGGAGTTTAGATTTTGTTTTTCTCGGCCGGGCGCGGTGGCTCAAGCCTGTAATCCCAGCACTTTGGGAGGCCGAGGCGGGCGGATCACGAGGTCAGGAGATCGAGACCATCCTGGCTAACAGGGTGAAACCCCGTCTCTACTAAAAATACAAAAAATTAGCCGGGCGTGTTGGCGGGCGCCTGTAGTCCCAGCTACTCGGGAGGCTGAGGCAGGAGAATGGCGTGAACCCCGGGAGGCGGAGCTTGCAGTGAGCCGAGATCGCGCCACTGCACTCCAGCCTGCGGGACAGAGCAAGACTCCGTCTCAAAAAAAAAAAAAAAAAAAAAAAAAAAAAAAAAAAAAAAAAAAAAAAAAAAAAAAAAGAAAGATTTTGTTCTTCTACAGATGGGAGCCACTGAAGGGCTGAGGATGGTGTGTTTGCCATCAAATGCTTAGGTTGTAAGCTTAGGTGCCTTCTGGCCTTGGGGCAGAAGCTGACTGTGGGTGACAGTGGACACGGAGCCCGAGGGAAGGCTCCTCTGCTCCACTGGAGACACGAGGGTGGCCCTGCTGTGGGGACGGGGTGGACATGCGGAGAGGATTCTGACGGCGGAGCGGCAGGATTTCCCGGTGGACTGGGTGTGGAGCTGAATGGAAGAGAGGGGGCACAAAGGACCGCAAGGTTTTTGGCCAAAGCTGCAGGAAAGAGGAAACTGACATCAGCTGAGATGGGGAAGATGGGGAGGGGGCAGGGAGGAGCCACAGTTCTGCTTTGGATACGACAAGTTGGAGATGGCCTTCAGATATCCAAGGGGAGGTGTCCAGGAGGTAGTTGGGTTTCCGATTCTGGGGTTGGAGGGGCAGGTCCAGGCTGCCTGAGGGTAGGGGTAGCATTTAAGGCCCTGCAGTAGGGGGAGTGGTTCACGGTGGCCCTCAGGAGGAAGGAAGGAAAAACAGCCACCTCTGGCCTCTGGCCTCTCCAGGCTCTCCACCCTGGGGGCAGAATCAATTCCGTAGCCCTCTGGCACCGGCAGTGGCATCGCAGTTGGCTGGGCAGTGGCCGTGACTGGGTCACTCTACCCTAGGAAGTGAGCGCAGAGTAGGAGGACGGGCTGATCCCCACTTGGGGCCCTCCAGTGTTTAGAGTCAGGGATGAGGGGGGTGGGGTGGGAGGAGGGGGTGGGGAAGGCAGACAGAAGAAGAAAACCAGGGAAGCGTGGTGTCCGGAGTCCAGTGAAGAAAGTGGTTTGGGAAGCAGGCTCCATAATAAGCATGTAATGTTCATCACGCCCTGAGTCCTTGAGTCAACGCCATTAGGCAGAGGCTGTCATTATTCCTGATTTACGGATACGAAATGCAGGCTCAGAGAGGTGAAGGGACTTGCCTAGGGGTGCACAGCTGGAAAGTGAAGGAGCCAGGCCAGCTGTTAAGTGCCCCCTCCTGCCTTCAGGGTGATCCTGCTGGGGTCCTAAGGGCCAGGTGCTGGCCCCAGGTAGGCAGGCAAGAGACTGGCAGCTGGGGAGACAAGCAGGGCTGGGGACGCTCACTTGTCTTTTCTCCTTCCAGGGCTGCTGGAGAGCCGGAGGCTGGCGGCGACTATGTGAAGGTAGGAGGGGCTGGGCCAGGGGTTGGTTAGAGGACACCGAAGGTCTCAGAGCCTGTTCCATGACGGGTGGGCAGAGCCCTCCCTCAAGCCTTGTTAGGAGCCAGACTTCGCTGTGTATTCCCGGGAGGGGAGGTTCTCAGAGTCGAGGCAGCATTTGGATCCAGTTTCATTGTCAGCACCTTCTTCCTACACCAGCTATTATTCTCTCCTGGTCCGAAACTCAGGGCATCCCAATATTTGATATCATCTGACCCCACCCACTTGCCAGCTGGACGGGGCCCCAACAGTGTCTCCATGTGAAGGATGCAGCTTTCCAATCCCACCCAATCTTTCTACACCTACTGTGTGCTGGCGCTGGGAGCAGGGAGCAGGAGAGGATGACTCAGTTCTTTATCACAGATAATGGACACAGCTCAGATTTATCCAAAGCTTAATTTATCCTGAGCACTGGGAACATTGAAATGCAGTTTTGGCCGGGCACGGTGGCTCATGCTTGTAATCCCAGCACTTTGGGATGCCAAGGTGGGTGGATCACCTGAGGTCAGGAGTTCAGGACCAGTCTGGCCAACATGGTGAAACCCCATCTCTACTAAAAATACAAAAAATTAGCCAGAAGTGGTGGTGCATGCCTGTAATCCCAGCTACTCAGGAAGCTGAGGCAGGAGAATTGCTTGAACCCAGGAGGCGGAGGTTGCAGTGAGCTGAGATTGCACCACTGCACTCCAGCCTGGGAAAAAAGAAAAAAAAAAAAGTGCAGTTTTGAAATAACAATGATAGTAATGATAATAATCATAAATAACATATTGAGTGCCTACTGTGTGCAGACCCTGTGCTGGCTGCTAGACACTGGAGGAGAGGCATTCTTTACATGAGAGCTCTTTGGTTTTCTCCCTCATCACTGGGTAGGGAGAGCCTTCTTGTGCCCATTTACAGATGGGAAACTTCAGGTCCAGAGAAGTGCAGTGACTTGCCCTGGGTCACATTACTTTTTTTCTTTTTTTTTATGCTTTAAGTTCTGGAGAAACACATTCATGTGCAGAACGTGCAGGTTTGTTACATAGGTATACACATGCCAAGGTGGTTTGCTGTACCCATCAACCCATGATCTACATTAGGTATTTTTCCTAATGCTATCCCTCCCCTAGCCCCCTACACCACACACTTTTAATGGTGAAAACCACAATTACTTTTGCACCAACCTGATATTATGAGGAAGAACTGGGATTACACCCCAAGTTTGATGCCAGGACTATAGCCAAAGCCCTTGGCCTTCTACCCCCAGGAGCCCCCACCCTGAGCAACGCCCTGTGCTGAGTACTAAGAATAGGCAGAGGGCAACCAGCACCAGGCCCTGAATTCAAAAGGCTCCTGGTCCATGTGGGACCCATGGAAGAAGCATATAGTGCTTTGCGCTTGTTTTTTGTAATCCATCAGATTCAACTTTTATTTTTATTATTATTTCTTTTAAGAGATGGGATCTCATTCTGTCTCTCACTGCAGCCTTGAGCTCCTGGGCTCAAGCAATCCTCCCACCTTAGCCTCCTAAGTCCCTGGGACTACATGTGTGTGCCGCTGCTAATAAAAAAAAAAAATTTTTTTTTTTTTTTTTTTTTTTGGGACAGAGTCTCACTCTGTTGCCCAGGCTGGAGCACAGTGGCGCGATTTCGGCTCACTGCAAGTTCTGCCTCCCGAGTTCACACCATTCTCCTGCCTCAGCCTCCCAAGTAGCTGGGACTACAGGCGCCTGCCACCACGCTCAGCTAATTTTTTGTATTTTTAGTAGAGACGGAGTTTCACCGTGTTAGCCAGGATGGTCTCCTTCTCCTGACTTCGTGATCCGCCTGCCTCGGCCTCCCAAAATGCTGGGATTACAGGCGTGAGCCACCACGCCCGGCCAAAAAAAATTTTTTTTTAAAGATGGGGTTTCACTATGTTGCCCAGGCTGGTCTCAAAAGCCTGGCCTCAAGTGATCCTCCTATCTCAGCCTCCCAAAGTGCTGGGAATACAAGCACGAGTGACCACACCCAGCAGATCCAAATTTTAGTCCCATCAAAGCATGATGGGCCAGGCACAGTGGCTCAGGCTGGGCACAGTGGCTCATGCCTGTAATCCCAGCACTTCGGGAGGCCGAGGCAGGCAGGTCACCTGAGGTTAGCAGTTCGAGACCAGCCTGGCCAACAAGGCGAAATCCTATCTCTACTAAAAATACAAAAATTAGCCAGGCGTGGTGGCACATGCCTGTAATCCCAGCTACTGGGGAGGCTGAGGCAGGAGACTTCCTTGAACCCAGGAGGCAGAGGTTGCAGTGAGTCGAGATAGCACCACTGTACTCCAGCCTGGGTGACAGAGCAAGACTCAGTCTCAAAAGAGATTAAAAAAAAAAAAAAAGCATGATGTAGGCTGATATAAAAACCCCCACAAAACTAAAAAACAAATTTTAGTCTGAGATCTGCCACTTACTTGCCACTGGATTTGGGTGTGGCATCGCCTCCCTGAGCCTGTGTTTGACTGTGTGAAATGGTAACGGGGGTGCTTCCAACCCAGGGTTGCTATGGCTTCAGTGAGACTGTGGCCGTGAGTGGGCGACCTGGGCCTGGAACAGGGCGGGCTGGCCTAGCTCCTCACCGCAGGGACATTTCATCACCCTGAGATGCTACCTGCCTAACTGTATGTAAGTGACTAGTAATGGAGCAGCGTGGGAAGTCCTCAGATTGCTGCCCCCTCACCATCACCAGAAGCTGTGGGAGCTCCAGAGGTAGGGGATGAATTTTAGCTGGGGAGCTGGGGAGCTGGAGATCAAGGAAAGCTTTCTGGAGGAGGAGGCATTGGAGCCAGGCCATTGCAGTTGACTGGGAACATTCACTGAGATCTCTCCATGAATGAAATGCTGGAAAGGAGACAAAGTTAAGCAGAGATGGGTAGGAGAGTGGTCCTGGCAGAGGCAGGAGTGTGGACAAAGTCAGAAAGTAAACTGCGTGAGCCCAGAAACAGAGCCCAGGGTAGCAGCAAGTCGAGCAGAAATTCCAGAACCCTTATGCCACCGTGGGAGGGAGGACCTGGGGAAAACCAACACCAAAGCCAATGGATGGAATGCAGGGGGGCATATTTCAGCATCCCGTAGACCCCAGCTGCCTGGTAAGGTAGTGAGATCCCTGTGAAGAATGTTAGCTTTATATTTTTTCCTTTAGTTTATTTTTAGGGGTTAAAAATGTAGGTTTTTCTTTTTTTTTTTCTCAACATCGTAAAATAAATAATACCTGCTCAGTAGAACTGATTAAACAGTCTCCCAAAGGACAAAGTCAAAGGAATGTTAATTTTAGTTTCAAGATTCAGATGAGGTTCCGGGCGCAGTGGCTCATGCCACAGCAATTGGGAGGCCACAGTAGGGGGGTCATTTAAGGCCAGGAGTTCGAGACCAGCCTGGGCAACATAGCCAGATCCTATCTCTACAAAAAATATATAAAAATTAGCTGGGAAGGCTGGGTGCGGTGGCTCACACCTGGGCTCACACCTGTAATCCCAGCACTTTGGGGGCCTTGGGCCTTGGCATTGGGAGGCCAAGGCGGGTGAATCACTTGAGGCCAGGAGTTTGAGACCAGCCTGGCCAAGATAGTGAAACCCCTCTACTAAAAATACAAAAAACTGGCTGGGTGCAGTGGCTCACGCCTGTAATCTCAGCACTTTGGGAGGCCGAGGCGGGTGGATCACCTGAGGTCAGGAGTTCAAGACCAGCCTGGCCAACGTGGAGAAACCCCATCTCTACTAAAAAAATGATACAAAAAAGTTATCCAGGCTTGGTGGCACACTACTGTAATCCCAGCTACTCAGGAGGATGAGGCAGGAGAATTGCTTGAATCTGGGAATTAGAGGCTGCAGTGAGCTGAGATCTTGCCACTGCACTCCAGCCTGGGCGATGGAGCAAGACTCCATCTCAAAATAATAATAATAATAATAATAATAAATGGGGTATGGTGGTGCACGCCTGTAATCCCAGCTACTCGGAGCTACTCAGGTGGCTGAGGCATGAGAATCACTTGAACCCAGGAGGCAGAAGCTGCAGTGAGCCGATATTGAGCCACTGCACTCCAACCTGGGTGACAGAGTGAGACTGTCTTGAAAAAAAAAAAAAAAAAAGCTGAGCATGGTGGTGCACACCTGTAATCCCAGCTACTCGGGAGGCTGAGGCAAAAGAATTGCCTGAGCCCAGGAGGTCAGTGCTGCAGTGAGCTGTGATTATGCCACTGCGCTCCAGCCTGGGTGACAGAGGGATACCCTGCCTCTTTAAAAAAAAAAAAAAAAATCAAATGAGGGTTAAAAGGAATCAATAGTTGGGTTCCAAAAGCCCCCTCCTAGGCTGGGCATGGTGGCTCATGAGTGTAATACCAGCACTTTGGGAGGCCGAGGTGGGCAGATCACTTGAGGTCAAGAGTTCAAGACCAGCCTGGCCAACATGGTGAAACCCCATCTCTATGAAAAAAAAAAAAAAAAAAAAAAAAATTAGCCAAGCGTGCTGGCATGCACTTGTCACTTGTAATTCCAGCTACTCGGGAAGCTGAGGCAGGAGAATTGCTTGAGCCCGGGTGGCCCACTCCAGCCTGGGCAACAAGAACAAAACTCTGTCTCAAAAAAACAAAAACAGGCCAGGCGTGGTGGCTCACGCTTGTAATGCCAGCACTTTGGGAGGCTGAGGCGGGTGGATCACGAGGTCAGAAGATCGAGACCATGGTGAAACCCTGTCTCTACTAAAAATACAAAAAATTAGGGGGCATGGTGGCAGGCGCCTGTAGTCCCAGCTACTTGGAGAGGCTGAGGCAGGAGAATGGCGTGAACGCGGGAGGCGGAGCTTGCAGTGAGCCGAGATATTGCCACTGCACTCCAGCCTGGGCGACAGAGCGAGACTCCATCTCAAAAATAAATAAATAAATAAATAAGCCCCTTCCTACCTTGAGATACTCATCTTTGAGGAGTCAGCTTCCAGAACTTCAGAGTTCTCAAACTATTTTGTATATCCTTTGATTCTAAGGCAAGGATTCTTAAATTCCAAGACCATAAAATTCCAGGCTGCATGCCCAGAGCTTCAGATGTGTTTACAGAAAACAAACAAACAACTGAGGCCCAGAGAGGTGGACTTACCCACCTGCGGTCACACAGCCTGTCAGAAGGATTTGGACCTGAGGCCTGACTGACGGGGAATCAGCAATGGCTCCCTTTGCATTGAAGAGCCTATGGTTCTGGGACAAAAAGTCCAGTTTCTTTTTCTTTTTGAGACAGAGTCTTGCTCCATCACCCGGGCTGGAGTGCAGTGGTACAATCTTGGCTCACTGCAACCTCCTCCTCCTGGGTTCAAGCGATTCTCATGCCTCAGCCTCCTGAGTAGCTGGGATTACAGGCATGCACCACCACACCCGGCTAAATTTTGTGTTTTTAGTAGAGACAGCGTTTCACCATGTTGGCCAGACTGGTCTCGAACTCCTGGCCTCAAGTGATCCACTTGCCCCGGCCTCCCAGGGTGTGGGATTGCAGGCGTGAGCCACCATGCCAGGCCAAAAAGTCCAGTTTCTAAGACAGGAAGCTTGAAAATAATAGCGTGCACTTATTGAGCGCTTACTTCATGCCTGGCAACTTACATGCACCAGCTCAGCGAAAGCTCACAAGGGTTCTGTGAGGTCGGCACAGGCTTTAGCTGCGTTTGACAGGTGCATTTTCCACAAGTAAGTCGTAGATCCCAGGGAAAGGGCTGGTGGGAGTGGGCGCACCAGTAGTTAGGGGACAGTTGAACCCAGGCTGCCCCTCTAACCACTGGGCTTTATTGGCTCTCTGCACCCCCAGAGTCTTGTCAGTGAACATCCGCGATTCCCAGCAGAGTCTGATTCCAAACCAGGGGTGAGAAATCCTGGGCTCTGGGAGATTTCCTAAGGCCACAAAGAATTTGGTCGAGCACATATAGGGATTTTTCCAGTTTTAGGTATGATTTAATTCAAAGTCTGCCCGCTCCGGGTCTGTTAGAGGTGCGGCGAGTGGGGGAGGCAGGAACCTCCCTCGCTGGTCCATGGGTCCCCACCCGATCCCGCTGCACCCGGTAATACCCTCCTTGGCAGGTCCTCCGCTCCGCGCCCGCAGCTCCAGGCAGCCCGAGCGCGCGGAACTGGAGGGCGGGGGGCGAGGGGCTGGGAGCGGGGGGCGGGCGGAGGGAGGAACAATGGCCCCCTCCCCTCCCCTGGCCGGCTGGAGGGTGGGGTCTCCCCGCCCCGCCTCCCCGCTCCTCCCCCGACAAGGCGATGAGGTAATCGCGCCGCTGAGAGGCACGCGCAGCCGGTGCCCAGCCGGTTGGTCCCTGCGCCCCTGCCCCGCCGGCCACCGCCCCCCCACACCGTCCCGGCCCCGGCAGCCTGGCCCCACCATGACCGAGCGGTGCAGCCTGTGGAGCGCCCTGTCGGCCGCCGCCTGCTGCTTCTACCGCGGCTCCTTCGTGCAGGTGCAGGTGAGGGGGCGGCTCGGCCCCCGCCACGCGCGCCGGGTTGGGACCCCCGGCCGCTCAGCCCGGGGCCCTAGAGCCAGCCGGGGAGCTGCAGCTCCGCGGCGCCCGGCAGGGTCCGGCTGGGCCGGGCCGGCCAGGAGAGGGGGCGGGGTCGCCCCAGCCTCACCTCTGGGCGCCCAGGCGCTCCGCGGGGTGAGGGTTCGGCGGCCACTCCTGGGACTCCGGGCTGCGGTGGATGCCGGTCCGTTTCTGCCTCCTCCGCAGGAGCGAGAGAGCTGGGGCAGGGGGGACCGGGAGATGGGGTCTCCGGTGTCCTGCCGGTCGTCCGCCTGGCACGCTGGCCCTTGCGGCTGACCTGGGCACACTGGCTCCCCATTGTACCGGGGGCACTAGGCTGGGATCTGAAGACTGAGTGAGGAGCAGGAAACGCGGGGGATGCTTCGGGTGCCAGGGTTGGGGCCAGAGCGCCCGCCACCCTCCCGCCCTCTAGGTGGGCTTGGACATGCCTGGGGCGCGGGTTTCTCCCAGCCCAGCTGGCCGGGCAGTGCAGGACGGCGCCGCGGCGGTGAGAGGGTTAAACGGAAGGGGGTGGAGGGGAGGACCCGGACCCGGACCCCGCCTCTCTGCGGAGCATCCTTTGGGGATGGCTTTGCTTGGGGTTGGGAAGCCGAGAGGAGCTGGAGGGGATGCTGGCCTCGGGCTGGCGGGAAGGGGTTAAGACCCTGTCCGGGGGTCTCCGCGCTCCTGCCCCCTGAGCCCCCTGGGAGATGCCAGGCGCGTCGGCTCTTCGCTTCCCCAGGCTCACACACGCTCGCGGAGCCCGCCTGAAGGACGGCCCCGCCGGCGGCGGAGCGCAGCATCCCCGCACTGGCCAATCAAGCGCGCGCAGGCCGGGAGGCGGTGAGATCATCTCTGGCCAATAGCAGGGCGCCGAGCGCAGGGATGCTGCATTCGCACCCCAGCACCCCCAACTCTAGGGAACTGGGGGCTCCCAGGTCGAGGTGAGATCAAGGCACAGGGACCCTAGGATTCCTCACTCTCAGATGTGTGGGAGGACCAAGTTGGTCCCCCCAAACTCTCCGTGACCAGTGATTAAGCTGGAAAACGGGAGCCCAGTCTCCCATCCCCTTTAACGGATGAGGCTGCCTAGGCCAAGAGAGGGGAAGTGACTGGCTCAAGGTCACACAGTGGCAGCCTTGGGGCGGTTCTTCAACATCCAGCCTCCTCCCTCCTTTGCCCGCGTCCCTCTAGCTCCAGCTGTGGAACTGGGGGAAGGTCTCAATCGCATGCCCTTTGTCAAGGAGGACGCCAGAAGGCTGAGGTCTTGGTTCCCTTTTTCCCTGTGACGCCCACTCTTCCCTTTCCAGGGTTTGGTGTGATATGAGGAAAGAGGACTAGGCTGGTGTGAGCACCACAGAGTGAGAGGGAGAGAGACCAGGGACCCCCAGAAGTAGGGGACCCCTTGGAGAAGTGTAGGTGTCTGAGAAGGCCCAGATCCTAGCTCAGCCCTGGGCCTCTCTGCCCTTCGGGGGCGTTGGTTTCTTCCACGGCCGGAGGATGTGCAGAATCCCCACCCCCAGACCCTGCCTTTCTCCTGAACACCTGTGCAAACCGCCCACTCCCACCATCTGTCCCCAGAGCCCTGCAGGCTCCTCAAGGTCCAAATTTTCATGGGCCCACCACCAAGCTGCTCCTGCCCCAGCCTTGCCCACTCAGAGCATGTCCCATCATCCTTCTAGGATCTCGGCCGGGAGTCCTCTCTGACCCCTCCGCCCTGCTCCCCCACATGAATCAATGGCCATCTAAACTCCCCTTCCCCCACTCCTTCTCCCCACACCTTATCTGCCCTGCCACTGCCTGGAAAACCCTAGGCTGCTCTCCACAAGTGGACTAAACCTGCCTCAACACTTCCAAACCCCTCCGTGGCTCTGCTGTGGCCTCCGGATAAACCCCAGCTCCCTGAGGCAGCCCTGCCACACCTGCCCCAGCCCCCACAGCCCCTTGGAAGTTCTCATTCATCTCCCCTCCCTCCCCTTGGCTCTGCCATAGGGCCCTGACTTTGCTGCTCTCTCCCCAGAAGCTCTTCCCTGTCCACCTGTCCATCAGCCCTCTCCACCCTGGTGCTTTTGCTTGGCTCACCCAGTCCTTCTTCAGACCTCAGCAGAAACGTCACCTTTTCAGGGAAGTGATCCCTGACTCTGCCCCCTGACTAGTTTGGTGGTTCACCATCTCTGTCTATGCATCTCGGGACATTCAGGAAACCTGGAATTGATTGTCAGTGTCTGCAAGGCCTCCCCCAGGGCCACCTTGGGTCCTCAGCCCTGGCACAGGACCAGGATAGAGACCTAGTCAATGTTGAATGGAGTCAGAGATTCTAGATATCTCTGACACTGGGAATCATGGTGTCTTGGGAGCAATGCAGACTAGGGTAAACCCAGGCAGTGTGGGAGCAGAGGGGTGAGGGATGTAGCCACAGAATTAGGAGGCGAGATCTGTGGATAGTCTGAGGAGGCAGGGAGTGGACTGGAGGACCCTCAGACTCTCGGGAGCGAGGGGCCCCAGGGAGAGACTCACCTGGGATGAAGGCCCTTTACAGCCTTCCGTCATCTATCCTGCCTTCTGGCCAGCGCTGGGGTCTGTCTGTCTTGGAGTAGCCATCTTTGGGGCCCGGAGGTGGGTGAAGGAGAGGAAGAACCATCCCATGTCCTCGCAGTGATGAGGATGTCCATGTGCTAGTAGTACTCTGGAGTGCTGTCCCTTTTCATCTTTGAAGTGAGTTGAGGCAGGTTCTGTCACGGTACCTATTTTAATGAGGAAGAAATTGAGGCCCAGAGAGCTCACATGGCACAGCAAGGATTGGGCTGGGCTCTGGTGGGTGTACACCTGGCATTAGGGGGCTTTCCTTCCTCTTCCCTTAAGGCCCCTGGGATCCATCAGCCTCCAACTTCAGGCCACAGTAATCAAGAAACCAGGAGTTTCTGGGCCAGGTGGGAGGGTGGAGTACTGGGCATTATCTCCCTCGGTGGCCTTGGGCTTCCCTGCTGGGCCATGGTCTCCCCATCTGGGTGAGGATTGCTGAGGATTTCAAGGGAGAAATGGTCTTGGAAATGGTAAGGGGCAATGCAGATGTCTGTATGGGGTCCCCGTGTCCCTGTTTATAGTCCCTTCCCCACCCTTGCATTGTAGAATGCACCATCCCAGAATGTATCCTTGTCCAACCAGCTCTGTTGTTTTGTTCATAACTTTTCCTGCAGTTACCTGCTGCCTCACCTCCAAGATTCACCTGTAGAAATCCCCCTCCAACACTTCAAGAACAGTTTGGTGCCCTTGGTGCATAATGAGTGTTTTCTTACTGCCATCTCCTCCAGGAAGGCTTCCCAGACCCCCTGTCTAGCTCAGGCTTAATCCCGCTTGTAAAAGCCACCCGGCTCTTTGCCGCTGTCCAGCGCTGTGGTGCTGACCGCACTCTACTCAGAAGCTCCCATTGCTTTTGCCTCTCCTCAGCCTAGGCACTGCCTTGAGGGCCGGACTTGGTTTATGTATCACTGCATCCACCCCTGGCATATAGCACAGGGCCTGGAATGCAGTTGGCATTGTTTTGTGGAAGGAATTGAGATTTCTTTACTCTTTCTGGGACCCATGGGAAAGGGTCTGGCACCTGTGCCTTAGTGTTCCCAGAGTCCCAGGATAGGAGGAGTTCATCCATGATAGAATGAAGTTGGGAGGGAAAGAAGAAGGAGGCTTTAAGTTGGATGCCAACTCTTGCTGTTTTCTACCCAGTTCTCCAAGGAGAAGTACATCCTGGACTCATCGCCAGAGAAACTCCACAAGGAATTGGAGGAGGAGCTCAAACTCAGCAGCACGGATCTCCGCAGCCACGCCTGGTACCACGGCCGCATCCCCCGAGAGGTGAGTAGGCCCCGAGCTGGACTTCAACCCTGGACCCTCCCACCCACTGCCTTGGCCAGCCCCAGCCCTGGCTGCAGCCACCTGGGAGGCTCTGACCTATTGCTTGGTGGGTTCAATCAGAATGGACTGGGATGGGGTCTAGCTCTGCCCTTTACGGACTGTGTGACCTTGAACAAGTTGCTTCACCTCTCTGAGCCTCAGTATCTACTGCAAAGGGTTGTTGTGAAAATTAAACGAAATAATGCAGGTAAAATGTTTAACATGATGCTTGACACCATGAATGTTGGCCTTTGTTCTTCTTATTATTACTGTTATTGTTACTGGTCTACATATCTGCCTTTTGTATGTTTGCTTAGTGAGTACCAATCTTTGGGCTACTTAGTTTTGGCAAAGTTGAGTTTCTTGGCTGAGGTGACTTTATAAGCCACAGATTTAAGTTGATAGATCACTTGTTCCTTCTTTCATTCATGCTATGATCTTTGCCAAACACTAACTCTGCCAGGACCTGTGCTAAGCACCAAGGGTGCAGAGGTAGAAGAGGTGGTGGCTTCTCTTGATGGCTAATGGCCCAGGGTGGGGGGCTGACAGGCAGGATGACAGTCAGAGCCTAGTGGAAGAAGTACAAGAATAGAGTGCCTGCTAAGAATATGTACGGGCGAGTCCCGAGGAGGGGACACTGAGGATGGAGGCCTTTGTGAGATGGATAGGAGTTCACCAGGTGGGGCCAGGTGCGATGGCTCACGCCTGTAGTCTCACCACTTTGGGAGGCTGAGGCGGGCAGATCACCTGAGGTCAGGAGTTTCAGACCAGCCTGGCCCACATGATGAAACCTCATCTCTACTAAAAACATGAAAATTAGCCAGGCATGGTGGCATGCACCTGTAATGCCAGCTACTCAGGAGGCTGAGGCAGGAGAATCACTTGAACCCAGGAGGCGGGGGTTGCAGTGAGTGTGCCACCTCACTCCAGCCTGGGTGACAGAGTGAGACTCCATCTTAATAATGATAATAATAACAACAATAATAATAATAAATAAATAAATTCATCAGATGGACAAGGCAGGAAGGGTGTTCCAGGACAAAAAAGCAGCTTGAGGGTGCAAGGGCCAGAGGCATGCCAGAGCACTGGGTGGTTGGAAGAATGAGGATTAGAAATTCACTCTGCCCAACCGGAACCCTGAGAAGGGATGGGTCTGAGACTTGGGTCTCAGATCACAGCCATTCTCGCTCCTCCAGACCCTGGGCCTCTGTGCCTTTCATTCCAAGGTGTTAGATCCTCCCATTCCTGAGCCTCTGTGCTGCAGACTCAGGGCCTCTGGCTGAGGTGCCCCCTGTGAACCTGGGTCATTGCATCCCCACTCTCAGATGTCAGATGTCTCTGTTCACTGGGTCCTCTATACCCTGGTTCTGGTCTTGCTGCGCCCCCTAATCCTGGGTTGCTCTGTCCCCTAGATCCTGGGTCTGACCCTCTCCTGGCCCCACCCTACTCCAGCCTAACCATGCCTTCTGCAGGTCTCGGAGACCTTGGTACAACGCAATGGTGACTTCCTCATCCGGGACTCACTCACCAGCCTGGGCGACTATGTGCTCACGTGCCGCTGGCGCAACCAGGCCTTGCACTTCAAGATCAACAAGGTGGTGGTGAAGGCAGGCGAGAGCTACACACACATCCAGTACCTGTTTGAGCAGGAGAGCTTCGACCACGTGCCCGCCCTCGTGCGCTATCATGTGGGCAGCCGCAAGGCTGTGTCAGAGCAGAGTGGTGCCATCATCTACTGCCCGGTGAACCGCACCTTCCCACTGCGCTACCTCGAGGCCAGCTATGGCCTGGGACAGGGGAGTAGCAAGCCCGCCAGCCCCGTCAGCCCCTCAGGCCCCAAGGGCAGCCACATGAAGCGGCGCAGCGTCACCATGACCGACGGGCTCACTGCCGACAAGGTCACCCGCAGCGATGGCTGCCCCACCAGGTCAGCCAGGGCCCCATTTGTCAAATGGGGGTGTGGGTAATGAGAGGGCTAGTGAGAATGAGAAGGCCCAGGCACACTGAAATGGGATGAACTTACTCTCCTGGAGCCTCTGTGTGCAGAGAGGAATGGGAGGAAGTTTGGGCCATACTCTGTGGATGTACGGAACACAGGGCTTGCAGGGAGTCAGACCCAAGTTGCAGTCCCAGCTCTGCCACTCGCTGGCCATGTGCCCTTGACCCTGTCACCTCTATTATCCCCATGTTCCTACCTATAAAGGCTTTCATTGAAGCAGCCCTCCCTACCCCAGGGGAGCCCTGAGTCCTGAACTGGAGGGGGGCCTTGTCCCCACCACCTGATGCCACCCCTCCTCATCCTACCCTGCTAGACCAAGGTGGGCATCCGAGCAGAGGGCTTTACAGCATGCAAATCAGTGCACAGGGAATGGGATGTTCTCAACAAATTTTAATCACACCTGGTTGTCTCTGGGGCTAAACCCAGGCCCCAGATGCCGGGAAAAGCCACAGCAGCTGACGGTTCCTGAGATCCTCCTAAGTGTTAAGTGCTGTATGTGCCCAATCTCATCAACGCCCACTTCCTCCTGGGAGGTGGGTCCTGCCCATACACCCAATTTGTAGATGAGGACATAGGCTTAGAGTGGGGAAGCTGCTTGCTAGAGAGTGGTAGGATCAAGATTCGAACCCAGGTCTGTGGACTCTGAAGTCTGTGCCCCAAGTTTCTGTGGTTTTCTTGGCTGTTTGCAAAGAGATCTGCTGTCCTGTGCCACCTGCACTTGGATAGGATCTTGAGGCTCCATCTCCCTGGGGCTGGGTTGGGTGCTCCCAGTCAAGGAATTGATGAATGGATACCCTGTGGGCAGCAGCCGCTTGGCCTGTGGTTTGGAACCAGTAAACATAATGGTGCCAGGATCCACGGACCATGTGTGCCTGAGGCATCCTGAGCATAGTTGGGAGCAGTGAGGAGAGGTCGGGATGGTGGGCCCACTCCCTAAGGCTCCTTACTCTTCCCAATAGCCCCTTTCCCCAGACCATTCTCCAGGTTGGAGGAAAGATTCTGCTTATCAAGCTGAGGGCACTAGTGAGGGGCTGTGTCTGCCCAGAGAATGGCTGTAGTTGACTAATTTGCACAAAGGCATCTCATGGGGTAGTTGAATTCTGGCCTATACCCCTTTCCCATCCTCTCCTCCTGGGGAAAGGAGAGGGACAGGGGAGCGTGAGAAGTGTTGGCTCAGCTGGGTGCCCCCAAGCCTCATCCTCAGGCTGCTCTAAGCTTTTTGGGAGGGGAAGCTGGGTAGAAAAGGGGGAGAGCAGGGTCATGTGGAGGATACCGACTAGGAACGGGGCTAATGGCCAAGCGCGGTGGCTCATGCCTGTAATCCCAGCACTTTGGGAGGATGAGGTGGGCGGGTCATCTGAGGTAAGAAGTTTGAGACAAGCCTGGCCAACATGGTGAAACACCATCTCTACTAAAAATACAAAAAATTAGCCAGGCTTGGTGGCAGGCACCTGTAATCCCAGGTACTCAGAGGCTGAAGCAGGAGAATGTCTTGAACTCGGGAGGCAGGTTCAGCAGTTGCAGTGAGCTGAAATCACGCCACTGCACTCCAGCCTGGGCGACAGAGTGAGACTCCATCTCAAAAAAAAAAAAAAGAAAAGAAAAAAAAAGAAACGAGGCGTTTTAGCCACCAGGGTTCCTAGCTCTGCTCCTGACTCGCTGTGCCCCCTCCCTCCTCTAGGCTTCAGTTTTTTTTGTACCTGTCAGTCGAGAGGTTGGATTTGATAATCTCCAAGCCTTCTCTGCCTCTGAAGTTCAAGGTGCAGAGGTGGGGGGTCCCAGAGGCAGGCTGAGGCCCCTGACCTCCGGGGCTCCCTGCCCATGATGGTGTCTGCTCCACAGTACATCGCTGCCCCGCCCTCGGGACTCCATCCGCAGCTGTGCCCTCAGCATGGACCAGATCCCAGACCTGCACTCGCCCATGTCGCCCATCTCCGAGAGCCCTAGCTCTCCTGCCTACAGCACTGGTATGGCCAGCAGAGGGGGTGGAGCAGGTGGAGGGAATCTGTCATTGAAGACTTCTGTCACCTATGTGTGGTTATGTGTGTTTCTGCCTCTTTTCTGAGGCGCGACCTTTACTGAGAGCAAGAACTGACACTGGGAACCTGCTAGCAGAACTGTTGATATCAACATATAAGATGTATCCATGGTTTGTTTATTTAGCAACTATTTATTTATTTATTTATTTTTGAGACAGTTTTGCTCTCCTGGGCTGGAGTGCAGTGGTGGGATCTTGGCTCACTGCAACCTCCGCCTCCTGGGTTCAAGCAATTCTTTTGCCTCAGCCTCCCAAGTAGCTGGGATTACAGACCCCTGCCACTATGCCTGGCTAATTTTTGTATTTTTAGTAGAGACAGTGTTTCGTCATGTTGGCCAGAGTGGTCTTGAACTCCTCACCTCAGGTGATCCACCTGCCTTGGCCTCCCGCAGTGCTGGGATTACAGGCGTGTGCCACCATGCCCAGCTAATTTTTGTATTTTTAGTAGAGGCAGGATTTCACCATGTTGGCCAGGCTGGTCTCGAACTCCTGACCTCAGGTGATCTGCCCACCTCGGCCTCCCAACGTGCTGGGATTACAGGCATGAGCCACTGCGCCTGGCCTCTATTTTTCTTAATAGACTTTATTTTTTAGAGCAGTTTTAGGTTCGCAGCCAAATTGAGTGGAAAGTACAGAACATTGTGCTTTCTTATAAATACGAAGAAATGTTCTATGTTAGAAACATTCCAATAGATCATTTCTAGAAAAAAATAAAAAGAGTGTTATCAACAGGCTGTATTGTCCACGTGGCAGGCCAAGTGTCACGAGAGGGGGCTGTCTCAGGAGGAAGTTTTGCCTAGGGTGGCCTTCCATTGAAGTGTTGCTGTCTGTATCGGTTGTCACAAATCCTTCCCTAAACAGAGCCACCAACTTTGTCATAACTACAAACTTGATTTCCAAGCAATACCCCTGAGTATAAAACCTAAAATTCCTTGCCAGAATGACTTATTGGACAATT
Source organism: Nomascus leucogenys (assembly GCF_006542625.1). NCBI lineage: Eukaryota > Metazoa > Chordata > Mammalia > Primates > Hylobatidae > Nomascus > Nomascus leucogenys. Next base: position 103,881,658 of record NC_044388.1, on the reverse strand, counting down.
TCTAAGCAATCTGGTATAGTAAAGCAGCCCAGATGTCAAGACTTAAATCTCAGCTGTGCCACTTGCTGGCTGGGTGACCTTGCGCAGGTCAGTGCACCTCTCTGAGCTTCACTGTTCTCATCTGTAGCATGAGGATTATAAAAGTACTTACTTCATAGGACATTGAAAGGATTAAATAGACTGAGGTACAAAGAAGGGTCTTACAGGCACTAAGAGCTTAGTAAATATCGCCTTTGAGGTTTGATGATGGTTTTACTGTCGTTATGTCTCCAGCATGTCGCCGGCTCCTGGCACACAAGGTATAGCAACAAATCATTATTGCTAATTCAGGCCGGGCGCGGTGGCGCACATCTGTAATCCCAGCTACTCGGGAGGCTGAGGCACAAGAATTGCTTGAACCTGGGAGGCGGGGGTTGCAGTGAGCTGAGATCGTGCCATTGCACTCCAGCCTAGGCAACAGAGCAAGACTCTGACTCAAAAGAAAAACAAAAATTAGCCAGGTGTTGTGGCACATGACTATAATCACATCTACTCGGGAGGCTGAGGCTCAAGAATTGAAGAATTGCTTGAACCCAGGAGGTAGAGGTTGCAGTGAGCCTAGATGGCGCCACTGCACTCCAGCCTGGGTGACAGAGCGAGACACTGACTCAAAAAAAAAAGAAAAAAAAGGAAATCATTACTGCTAATTCATTGAGAAACAATCGCATGTGGCACAAGAAACTCCAGCAGGTACTCAGCTTCCCCGGATCACTGAAGCTCCTCCAAGCAGTGGGTCCCCAAGGCTGCAGCAGCCTCAGGGTGGGGCCATGCAAACTCCTGGGTCCTGGTGATTTCAGAGCATCACCTGGGCTGGTCAGCTTGCCAGAGTCAACCGGCCCTGGTCTCTGGTGATGCAGGGAGGTGGGGACATCACCTCTGTACTCCCTACAAGGAGTGAGAGCCTGTTCTTTGGGAAGGGGTGCGGGAATCTCACTTTGGTGGGGAGCTGCTATAACGGGGCCTCTCTCTCTACCTTTCTGCAGTAACCCGCGTCCATGCCGCCCCTGCAGCCCCTTCTGCCACAGCATTGCCTGCCTCCCCTGTCGCCCGCCGTTCCAGTGAGCCCCAGCTGTGTCCCAGAAGTGCCCCAAAGACCCATGGGGAGCCAGACAAGGGCCCCCACACCAGCCCCTCCCACACCCTCTGCAAGGCCTCCCCATCACCATCACTCAGCAGCTACAGTGACCCGGACTCTGGCCACTACTGCCAGCTGCAGCCTCCCGTGCGTGGCAGCCGAGAGTGGGCAGCGGCTGAGGCCTCCAGCCGGCAGGCCAGAAGCTATGGGGAGAGGCTAAAGGAACTGTCAGAAAATGAGGCCCCTGAGGGGGACTGGGGCAAGACCTTCACAGTCCCCATCGTAGAAGTCACTTCTTCCTTCAACCCAGCCACCTTCCAGTCACTACTGATCCCCAGGGATAACCGGCCGCTGGAGGTGGGCCTTCTGCGCAAGGTCAAGGAGCTGCTGGCAGAAGTGGATGCCCGGACGCTGGCCCGGCATGTCACCAAGGTGGACTGCCTGGTAGGTGCTGGCTGTGCACTGGGGTGGAGGGAGCGTCTCTGTTCTGTGGGGCAGGGCAGTGAGAAGCTGGCTCCCAGATTCCCCAAGTACAGCAGGTGGGCCTGGATTCTAGCTCCATGGCTATTTTTTGCCTGCTCTGTGACACTGGGCTGGTCATTTAGCCTCACTGGGCCTCCAGTTTCTCCTTTTAAAAAGCACATAAGGCCGGGGGTGGTTGCTCACGCCTGAATCCCAGCACTTTGGGAGGCCGAGGCGGGCGGATCACCTGAGGTCAGGAGTTCAAAACCAGCCTGGCCAACATGGCGAAACCCCGTCTCTACTAAAAATACAAAAATTAGCTAGGCGTCGTGGTGGGCGCCTGTAATCCCAGCTACTTGGAAGGCTGAGGCAGGAGAATCACTTGAACCTGGGAGATGGAGGTTGCAGTGAGCTGAGGTCACACCACTGCACTCCAGCCTAGGCAACAGAATGACACTATTAAAAAAAAAAAAAAAAAAAAGCACATAAGATATCCTTGCTTCCTCCAGATGTCAGTTTGGCACTAAAACTGGGCAGCCCTGAAACCCAGTGGTCTCTGGCTCCCTGAGGCAGTTGGGGACACTTCTCTAGTGTGCCATAGAGCCTCTTGAGGGTTAGCCAGCTTGTCCTGGGACTAGAAAAGGCCCGACTCTCCGCCCCCACCACCCCCGCAGTGGACAAATAAGAGAAATCATTACCTCCTCAGCCCATAAATTGTCAATGCCTGGGCCTTAGCTTTGCTGAATCTTTGAACATCTAAAGACCGCAGTTCTCTCTGTGCTTCAGTTTCTCCTTTCACAGTTTGGGAGAAACTGATTATTAGGTTATACTGGTCTCAGCGCGGGAAGCAAGAAAAGAGACAAGGCAGAGATGTCACTCCATGAAGAGTCCAGGGTGGCAGGGAGGACCCAGGTTCTAGGCCCAGTGTGTGACCTTGGGCAAGCCCATTCCCTGCTCGGGCTTCAGGGTTTCCCTCTGCAATGAACAAGTATCTGGCTCTTAACCTTAACTGAATATTTATTTATTTATTTTATTTTTATTTTTTGAGATGGAGTCTCACTCTGTCACCGAGGCTGGAGTGCAGTGGCGTGATCTCGGCTCACTGCAACCTCTGCCTCCTGGGTTCAAGCGATTCTCCTGCCCCAGCCTCCCGAGTAGCTGGGACTACAGGCACGCGCCACTATACCCGGCTAATTTTTGAATTTTTGGTAGAGATGGGGTTTCGCCATGTTTGCCAGGCTGGTCTCGAACTCCTGACCTCAGGCGATCCGCCCACCTCGGCCTCCCAAAGTGCTGGCATTACAGGCGTGAGCCACCCCGCCCGGCCGAACTTAACTGAATATTTAATATGCCAGTCACCTCTGGGCATTTTCCTATTCCTACTTCACAGATGGGGGAACTGAGGCTCGCTGAGAAAGGCAGAGTCACTTGCTCCATATCAGAGGGTTAGCGGTGGAGCTGGAATTCAAACCCCGCCTCCCAACCAGGCTACCCCCTTAGATAAAGCTCTCTGACTCCCAGATGGCTGGGGCCAGCCCTGACAGGATATTAATCAGCCCTCTGGGCGTCTTTGCAGGTTGCTAGGATACTGGGCGTTACCAAGGAGATGCAGACTCTAATGGGAGTCCACTGGGGCATGGAACTGCTCACCCTCCCCCATGGCCGGCAGCTACGCCTAGACCTGCTGGAAAGGTGAGACGGCGCCGGCACCCGGGGACTCGCGGGGAACCCCCGGCTACCGCACTCCCCGCTGGACGGGGCGGGTTGGCCAATCACAGCCTCAGCTCGGCTCCCAGGGGCTCTGGCCACGCCTCCCATCCCATTGACCAATCGCAAGTCCTGATAACCTAAACAGGCTGATTTCCCAAAGACTGAACCCTGTATCTCCGCATTCGCCTTTCGCATCCCTTTGACCAATCATCCCCTTGACCATCAGCCTGGCCTCGCCCATCAGCTCGGGCTCTTCCTTGTTCATTCTTAAAACTGCTCTGCCTGGCTGGGCGCGGTGGCTCGAGCCTGTAATCCCAGCATTTTGGGAGGCCGAGGCGGGCGAATCACCTGAGGTTAGGAGTTCGACACCAGCCTGGCCAAAATGGCGAAACCCCGTCTCTACTAAAAATACAAAAATTAGCAGGGCGTGATGGCGCGCATCTGTAATCCCAGCTACTCTGGAGGCCGAGGCAGAAGAATCGCTTAAACCCAGGAGGCGGAGGTTGCAGTGAGCCGGGATCGCGCCATTGCACTCCAGACTGGGCGACAAGAGCGAGACTCCGTCTCAGAAAACAAACAAACAAACAAACAAACAAAAACAAAACAAAAAAACTCCTCTGCGTGGTGCATTTCCCTGCTCACCCACAGCTCTGGCCCCGCCCCTGACTTATGCTGACCAATCAGAAGCCCGAGGCCTTGCTTTCCACGCTCTGGCCGCGCTCGCTTATCCCACTGACCCTTACAACCTCTCACGTTGGCTCCGCCCTCCCCCTCTCCCGGCCCAACCACAGGCAGCGCCCCAGGCCCGCACCCCTCACCCCTGTCCCCGAGCCCGCCGCCTCTGACCCCGCCGCTCTGACAGGTTCCACACCATGTCCATCATGCTGGCCGTGGACATCCTGGGCTGCACCGGCTCTGCGGAGGAACGGGCAGCGCTGCTGCACAAGACCATTCAGCTGGCGGCCGAGCTGCGGGGGACTATGGGCAACATGTTCAGCTTTGCGGCGGTCATGGGTGCCCTGGACATGGCCCAGGTACTGAGAGCCGCGCAGAGCTGGCATCCGGTAGACTGTCCGGAAGAGCCCTGGGGTGCCTTTGGGATGGCTGTGTATGGAATCAGGAGGAGCTTTGGAATTTCTAGGCAGCACTGGTGACGAGTACCCGGGAGAACTGAGTTCTGCAAGTGCCGATCCACAGCAAGTTGTTCCCCTTCTCTGGGCCTCAGTTTCCTCGCTTGTAAAATAAAAAGAATGAGGAGCTTTATATGAGTTTAAAGAATAAGAACAGGCCGGGCGCCGTGGCTCATGCCTGTAATCCCAGCACTTTGGGAGTCCCAGGCGGGCGGATCACGAGGTCAGGAGTTCAAGACCAGCCTAGCCAATATGGTGAAACCCCGTTTCTACTAAAAAGTACAAAAAGCCAGGCGTGGTGGTGCACGCCTGTAATCCCAGCTACTCAGGAGGCTGAGGCAGGAGAATCGCTTGAACCAGGGAGGCAGAGGTTGCAGTGAGCCGAGATTGCGCCACTGCACTCCACCCTGGGCAAACAGAGTGAGACTCCGTCTCAAAAAAAAAAAAAAAAAGAATAAAGTGGCAACCATTTAGTGAGTATTTCCTATAGGCTAGGTGCTATACTAATACTTAACCAGCACTGATTTCTCAGAACCATCTCATGAAGTAGGTGCCTTTAGCGTCAACATTTTACAAATGGAGTGTCTGAGACAGAGCAGTCTTTGCCTAAGGTCATACGGTCAGAGGCTGAAACAATTAGGACTTGAACCAGGTTTGGCTGACTTCAGAGTTGAGCCTGCCTCTCCTATGACTAATAAATAAGAACAACGGCCAGGTGTGGTGGCTCACGCCTGTAATCCCAGCACTTTGGGAGGCCGAGGTGGGCGGATCACAAGGTCAGGAGATTGAGATCACCTTGGCCAACATGGTGAAACCCCGTCTCTACTAAAAATACAAAAAAATTAGCCGGGCATGGTGGCTCATGTCTGTAGTCTCAGCTGCTCGGCAGGCTGAGGCAGGAGAATCGCGTGAAGCCAGGAGGTTAGGTTTGCAGTGAGCCGAGATTGCGCCACTGCACTCCAGCCTGGGTGACAGAATGAGACTCTGTCTCAAAAACAAAATAATAAAAAATAAATAAATAAGAACAACAAGGTCCCAGAGGCAGTGTCCTGCGTTCAACTCCCACCCAGCTCTGCCACTTTTTTTCGGAATAACCTTGGGCAAGTCATTCCCGCCTCTGAGCTTTAGTTCCCTAATCTGTAAAATGGGTTGTGAGAGCTTCATGGCAGACATGAAAAGTAGTCATCACTGTCCCTGGTACATGAAGGATGGCCATAATAATAATAACGATCTCACATCTGGGTGTCCACTCAGCAGGGCAGAAGGGTGGCCCTTGCAGGCCCTCTGCCTGGCTGGTCTCTCACAGTTTGGCCTCCCCAGATTTCTCGGCTGGAGCAGACATGGGTGACCCTGCGGCAGCGACACACAGAGGGTGCCATCCTGTACGAGAAGAAGCTCAAGCCTTTTCTCAAGAGCCTCAATGAGGGCAAAGGTACTTCCTTGTTGCATGACCTTGGACAGGCTGCAGCCCTCCCTGGGGTGGCAAAGACTCCCAGCATGGACAGTGATGAGAGCCTGGCTGAGCTCTGTGCAAGCTACTTTCCCTGAGCTCACTGTCCCTGCTGGCAGCTGTGTCAGCCCTGTTCACGTCCAGGCTCAGCCCTTGGGGCTGGACCAGGGCTGCGGTGGGTTCAGTTGGGAGAATCCAAAAGAAGGGTTTGTCCCAGGAGTCAGGAGCCCTTGGAGCTTTCTCCGGGACCTCAGCCAGGCCTGTTCCCTCCTGCACCTCAGCTTCCAGGACTGCAGTGGATAGTGGGGCACTATAGGATCTCTAAGCACCTGCTGCCTTTCTCCCTGCAGAAGGCCCGCCGCTGAGCAACACCACGTTTCCTCATGTGCTGCCCCTCATCACCCTGCTGGAGTGTGACTCAGCCCCACCAGAGGGCCCTGAGCCCTGGGGCAGCACGGAGCACGGCGTGGAGGTGGTGCTGGCCCACCTGGAGGCCGCCCGCATGGTGGCACACCATGGAGGCCTGTACCACACCAATGCTGAAGTCAAGCTGCAGGGTGAGTGGCGGGCAGCATCTTGCGGGGCTTGCAGGCCTGGGCCTCCCTCCACCTGCCTCACTGCTTCCCTTTCCTCCAAGGCGTCCATTCACATTTCTCCACTCCTCTGTCCTGCCCTATCTCCCTGACCCCTTCCTCTCTTTTCTTTTTTATTTTTTTTTGAGATGGAGTCTCACACTGTCACCCAGGCTGGAGTGCAGTGGCACAGTCTCGGCTCACTGCAACCTCCGTCTCCCAAGTTCCAGCGATTCTCCTGCCTCAGCCTCCTGAGTAGCTGCAATTACAGGCGTGAGCCACCATACCTGGCTTTTTTGTATTTTTAGTAGAGGCAGGGTTCCACCATGTTGGGCTGGCTGGTCTTGAACTCCCGACCTCAGGTGATCCGCCTGCCTCGGCCTCCCAAAGTGCTGGGATTACAGGTGTGAGCCACCACACCCAGCCTAAAATGTATACATCTTTCTTAGGAAATAATTTGGAACTTAACAGAAAAATACGAAAAAAGAAAAAAAATGACCAGAAATCTGCAAACATATTTAACTTTAATATTTTATGGTCTAGTCATTTTTAAATTATATGCTGCAAATAATAGGACAAAGATGCTAAACTACAGGGTCATGTTGATTCACAAACATTGTTGGATCCCTGGCGGAGTTGAGGGGAGGTCCCTAACAGGGGGGTCCTGAAGAATGCTAGGGCTCTGGACAGGAACCCCAGCCTCTGCCCTGACCCTATGCCCCAACACTGCAGGGTTCCAGGCCCGGCCGGAGCTCCTGGAGGTGTTCAGCACGGAGTTCCAGATGCGCCTCCTCTGGGGCAGTCAGGGTGCCAGCAGCAGCCAGGCCCGGCGCTATGAGAAGTTCGACAAGGTCCTCACTGCCCTGTCCCACAAGCTGGAACCTGCTGTCCGCTCCAGCGAGCTGTGACCCCAGGGACATTTCCCCTCTGCAGCTGCGGACAGCGTCAGGGGCAGAGGGGCACAGACCTTTCCCCAGAGCACCCCAAGGACACTGTGATCAACCCGAGAATGTTCTGGGTTCAACTCAAGCATCTCCCTTGCACCTCCAGGGTCCTGCGTGGACCCTGGGTTCCATCCCAACTGCTACACACTCACCAGGACTCCGTTGAGGAAGAACAGGAACGCCGGTTCCTCCACCAGCTTTTGCTGCTCCCCTTCCTGCTGGGGTTCCCTGTTCTCGAGCCATGGGAGGCAGGCTGCTCACGCCTCCTCACTCTCCGTCTGTCCCTCACCAACACCAAGGCCTCCATCTCACTGTAAATAAGTCTGTTCTGTAAATAGATGTACAGAAGCCATGTTATTTCTTTCATATAATAAACTTTTATGACTCTTTATTCTGTCTCTCGGGCTCCTGGGGTAGAAGGAAGCACCTTTTCTCAGGTGAAAGGGAGAAAACTTCATTCAACAAATGTGAGTGAGTGAGTGCCGAGTATCTGAGGCCAGTGGCATGGGAGTAAGAAGAATTTACCAAGACAGTTGTAGGTAAAGAAAGGCAGATTTACTACAGGAAGCATGAAAATGCATTGCAAGGTAGCAACGGGCAGATCAGCAGAAGAGGAGCTGACTGCAAAGAGACAAAGCCTTGCTGTGAGTTTTTATGGGATGGCATTTCTGCTGTGTGCTGAACAGGGCTTTCTGCAGTACTGATGATGCCAAGGTTGCAGTGGGCTAACCTACATGTGTCCGGTGAGAAGTTGGGCGCAGGAGGGCTGTGTGTCCTGAACCATCAAGAAGGCAGACTTCTGGCCAGGCATGGTGGCTCACGCCTGTAATCCCAGCACTTTGGGAGGCTGAGGCAGGCGGATCACCAGGTCAGGAGATCAAGACCATCCTGGCTAACATGGTGAAACCCTGTCTCTACTAAAAATACAAAAAATTAGCAGGGTGTGGTGGTGGATGCCTGTAGTCCCAGCTGCTCGGGAGGCTGAGGCCGGAGAATGGCGTGAACCTGGGAGGTGGAGCTTGCAGTGAGCCAAGATCGCGCCGCTGCACTCCAGCCTGGGCGACAGAGTGAGACTCCGTCTCAAAAAAAAAAAGGCAAACTTCGAGCTTATCTGCTTCCTCTTTTTGCTTTCCCCTGGTCCCATCAGCATGACTCATTTTCCCTAACTAGGACTCAACAACAAATACTTCTTTAGCATCTGGGACAGTCCAGATTGTGCCAGGAGCCAGGGTTACAGCAAGTATGAAAACCTAATCCTTGCCTTCTGGGAGCTCACAGACCAGCGGGAGAGATAAATAGCTAATTCCAACCCAGTGCTCCTATCCCCTGCCCTGCCCTGGGATGCCATGGCAACAGTTCCCACAAATGCACAACCAAAAATCCGAGGATTTGGGGTGGAAGGGCTTTTTGAAATCTATGATCCCAACTCCCCTCTGGAAGACTGGTACCTGAAAGGAGAAGCGACTTTTCCCAGGTCACAGCAGCAGAGTGGGAAAGGCTCCACCTGGCTTCCTGGACCCATACTTCTCTCCTTTTTTCTCCTTGATAATGGGAACTACTCATTTCCTTTTCTTTCTTTCCATCCTTCTCTTTCTTTCTTTCTCTCTCTTTTTCTTTCTTTCTCTTTCTTTCTTTCTTTTTCTTCTTTTTCTCCTTCTTCTTCCTTCCTTTTCTTTCTTCTTTCTTTCTCTCTCTTTTCTTCCTTTCTCTTTCTCCTTCCTGTCCTCTCCTCTCCTCTCCTTTCCTTTTTTTCTTTTTGAGACGGAGTTTCACCCTTGTCACTGCAACCTCCGCCTCCCGGGTTTAAGCGATTCTCCTGCCTCAGCCTCCAGAGTAGCCAGGATTACAGGCGCCTGCCACCATGCCCGGCTAATTTTTGTATTTTTAGTAGAGACGGGGCTTCGCCATGTTGATTCACCCGCCTTGGCCTCCCAAAGTGCTGGAATTACAGGCATGAGCCGCCGCCGCACCTGGTCGGATATACTTATTTCTTTTCAGGCTCTGATATTTGGCCCCAGAAGTGCGTGTGTGTGTGTGTGTGTGTGTGCGTGTGTGTGTGTGACTATGTGTTGAGGTTGGTAGGGACAGGGTCTTTGAGGTGGGCCATGAAGGCTGTTGTCTTGGTTCCCTTACTCCAGTGGGTGGGGGAGGTGGGCAACGTGGATCAAAACGAATCCAGGCCAAGCTGGAGGCCTGGGGAGGGCCTGGGGAGCCTGTGCGCGGACCCTCAAACGTCTGGAGTCCTTTGCCTTCTGAATCCTTTGACCAAGAGAGGCTGATAACATGCAACCATGCACTAGGGCTCTGGTAGCAGCCAGACCTGGGTTTAGTTCTATTGTTTACCAGCTGTGTGACATTGGGTAAGAGGCTTAACCTCTTCCGTCCCAAATTCCTCCTTAATAAGATGGGGACAACAACAGAACCCATCTCCCAGGACTGATGCCAAGCATTTGGCCACAGTTGCTGCTAGGTGAGGGATAGTCCTGTTTCATACACAACGGAATGTTGATGATCATTTATTGATCACTTTCTGAGCCAGACAATTTGTGCGCCTTTATCTCATTGGAACACCACCATTTCTCTGGATAGCAGATACTATTACCATATTATAAGGTATATAGGCACTTAGCACTAATGGCACAGAGTAAATGCTCACCAAAAGCTGTTAGTGAGGGCATTTTTGTCATATAAAAGAAAAAAGGAGAATGGAAAAGGCGCTTTGCACGGTGTAAGGTTCCGCACAAGTTTTTGCTGTAATTGTTAGTCGCCCTTTGTGGTCGTAATCCTTTATTTATTCTTTCTGAGCCACTACGATAGTCCCCTAGTTACCGTGGTCATGGAAACGCGGTCCGCCGTCCCCGATTGGACGGTTCGCGGGTTCCCCTGGAGGCCACCTTCTGGTCCTGCTGCGGAACGACGGGCGGGCCTTGGAAGCGGGGAGAGGTGTGTCGGGAGTTGTAGGCGATGGGCGTGGCTTCTGCAGAGCGGTGCACGCCGGAAGTTGCAGTTCCCGGGCGAGGCACTTGGCTGCCCCACACCGAGCTCGGGCCTCACCCGGATGGCGGCTGCGACGCACGGCTGTTGGCCCTGGGGCTCGCTCCTCGGGCTGCTCGGGCTGGTCTCGGCCGCGGCCGCCGCCTGGGACCTGGCTTCCCTGCGCTGCAACTTGGGCGCCTTTTGCGAATGCGACTTCCGGCCCGACTTGCCGGGTGAGGCGCCAGGGAGCCCGGAGCGAGGGGCGGGCGGACGCGGGCAGATGCAGGCAGCCGGCCAGAGCAGCTGAGGACCCAGAGGGTGGGACCGGGGGGCGGGGCCCGCAGACTTGGGAGGGTGGAGGGTACCCGTAGAGGTCCAGGAGGCCCTGCCAACCTGGAGAGAGGCTTCAGCCAGCAGAACCCTTGGTGGAAGTTCTTGGGCCTCCTCAGAATGGCCTGGCCGTTAAAGGAGAAGTGCGCCTTGGGGATGGGCGGGGTCTGCGGCTGACCCCGTTGACAGCTCGCATTTAGGGCTGCGTGCAATCTAGAGGACCGCCTGGTGGGGGCGCTGCCGAGCTGAATCAGGCCCGAAGGTGGCTCTTTTCCGCCACAGACCCCAAGGTTCGCGTGCCATGTGCATAGGCAGCTTGAACAAACGTTAGGACACAGGAGTCCCAGACCAGGTTCCAGACATGACGTTCTCCTTGAACCTCTGCCTTGGTGGGATGTGTCCTCACCATCCTCCTGTGGCCCTAGGTCTGGAGTGTGACCTGGCTCAGCACCTGGCCGGCCAGCATCTGGCCAAGGCGCTGGTGGTGAAGGCGCTGAAGGCCTTTGTGCGGGACCCAGCCCCCACCAAGCCGCTGGTCCTCTCCCTGCACGGCTGGACCGGCACCGGCAAATCCTATGTCAGCTCCCTGCTGGCGCACTACCTCTTCCAGGGCGGCCTCCGCAGCCCCCGCGTGCACCACTTTTCTCCCGTCCTCCACTTCCCCCACCCCAGCCACATCGAGCGCTACAAGGTAGGCTGGATGCGTCCTTGACCACTGTTCTCACCATGGGGTGCCACCCTAGGGAGTAAGTCCTGAACCCAGACAGGGGAGTCATCTGCTCCAGGCCACACAGCCGGCTGCAGCCCCAGCCCTCAGGACCCATCCTGCACAGAACTTGGGAAGGTGCCATTCTACCTGGCAGGGAGTGCTTTGATTCCTTGGGGCAGTAAGGAACCCTGGCAGTACCTACATGCCAGGGTTGTTGTGAGGGACATGAGATTATATCATTGCAGATATCATTTATGGAGCACCTATGTTTGTCAGATAATCTGCACTGTTGTCTTGCTGGAAATCAGCCCCAATTTGTGGCTCAGAGTAAGCATCGGGAAATACTGGCTCTTACTACTACTGTTGTTGATTGCAAGGTACTCACCAGGCTGATCAGTTTCAGCTGTCAGCACTGCTGTGTAGTTTCAGGGAGCAGGAAGGAGGCTTCCCCTTTTATAGAAAGCAGCAGGTGTCGTGGAAGGAGCCCTGAACAGGGAAGTGGGAGGCTTGGGTTTGAGTCCCTGTTCTGACCGGCTGTGTGACTTTGGGCGAGTCTCTGCCCCAATCTGGGATACAGTTTCACCATCAGTCTCACTAAGAGGTTGGTGCTCTCTGGAAGACCACATCTCCCTAGAAAGGAGATTAGTTTTTGGTTTGGGAAGAGGTCTGGGGTTGGGGGAGTTTCTCCAGCCCCCCTGGAACTCCTGTCTCTCCCCTACAGAAGGATCTTAAGAGCTGGGTCCAAGGGAACCTCACTGCCTGTGGCCGCTCCCTCTTCCTCTTCGATGAGATGGACAAGATGCCCCCAGGCCTGATGGAAGTCCTGCGGCCTTTCCTGGGCTCCTCCTGGGTTGTATACGGGACCAATTACCGCAAAGCCATCTTCATCTTCATCAGGTGGGGCCTGGCTTTGCAGGGGGCACAGTGGGGGGCCACTTCTCAGAGGTTCAGCTCTACAGCCTTGGCCTGTGCTCCCAGCAGAATCCAATTCCCCATGGGCTTAGCTGGGCTTTCCCAGTGCCCCCCACCCCCACTCTCAGAGATGACATTGTCATTCCACCTGGTTGATTTCCCTTTGGACATTCTCAGCAAATTCTGGGCTCAGTCTTTTTGATCGCCACTTCTTTGTGGAAGCCCTGCCAGGTGAAGAAGTTTTCCCTCTTTTGTGGTGAGGAGGACACAGGCCTCGGAAAAACAGGAACAGAGTTCTTGTCCTTTGGTCCCAGCTCTCAGAATCCTCGCTGTGTTTCCTCAGGCAGCATGGCTCCGCCTCTCTGAGCCTTTGTCTCTGCTTCCGAACAGCAGGCCAATAATGATGCCCCGATGTCTTCCTGAAAGTTCAGTGAGGGAAAGTCAGTTGAGGGACACAAAAGTGTTTTGTAAACTGTAAAGTACATGGCATGTGTAGGTGAATTACAGGGGCCATAGATGTGGGCACCATGGAGGGGGAAGTGGAGCGTTTTCAGTGGAGTTGGCTTCTCCCTGCACTGAGCCACGTTCCTGTGTCAGGTGGCAGCGGGGAAGCGAGGGTCCAATCCTGCCCTGTGCTAGTCCTCATCTGAGTCTCAGCTTGGGTCTCCCATGGTTTTAGCAACACGGGTGGCGAGCAGATCAACCAGGTGGCATTGGAGGCGTGGCGCAGCCGGCGGGACCGCGAGGAGATCCTTCTGCAGGAGCTGGAGCCGGTCATCTCCCGCGCGGTGCTGGACAACCCGCACCGTGAGTCTGGCTCAGCAGCCCCTTCCCGGGCGGCTTCACCCCACACCCAGGGGCCAGGCTCTCTCGGGGTCTCATGCTTTGCCCAGTGACCCGCCAGTTCTGAGCCCGGCTTTGGCACTCTCAGCTTTGTGACTTTGGGTGAGCCTTACAGCCCGAGTCCTACACCCAGAAGGCGGCTGAGGAGACTGAGGCCAGCATTTTTCCTCCTGCCCTTGGGGGTTGGGGGCCGGCTTCTCCCCTCTTGTGAAGCTCAAAGTCCCCTCCCCACCTACCCTTCCTGCAGATGGCTTCTCAAACTCAGGCATCATGGAAGAGCGCCTCCTAGATGCAGTGGTGCCCTTCCTCCCGCTCCAGCGGCACCACGTCCGGCACTGCGTGCTCAACGAGCTGGCCCAGCTGGGCCTGGAGCCAAGGGACGAGGTTGTCCAGGCTGTGCTGGACAGCACCACCTTCTTCCCTGAGGACGAGCAGCTCTTCTCCTCCAACGGCTGCAAGACCGTGGCCTCCCGAATCGCCTTCTTCCTCTGACTTTCTGGGTGGTGTCCTTGGCTCCCCTGATGGCCAGGGCATGCAGGAAAGGCCTGGGGCCTCTGTCACAGGAACCCGGAGCACCAAGTGAGATGAACGGAGTGTCGGCTAGGCCACGGGACAGATGGCCGGGAAGGGCCTGGCCTCTAAACTGGCTCGAGAGCATCTTGGCCCCGGCCACCTTCCCCAGGGAAACCCCTGGTCACCCCAGAACCTCACTGAGCCTTGACCTCCCCCTGCAGCCTGAGCCTTCTTACTGTGAATTATAACTCAGGGACTGTGGCTCGTGGCGGTGCTCCCTCCTCAGTCTGCCACCCTTGCCCCTTGCCTCCTTGGTCGGGCACGATACCCCCTCCCCTCCACCCCACACCCTGTGTCCGTATCAAGCCAGGTGGAGCCTTCTCAGTTTCCAGAAATGGAGGGACTCAAGCTGCCACTTGGGCCTGGTTTTAGAAGTTTTTAATTTTGTAAAAGAAGAGAACAAGTATAATAAACTCAGCTGTGGGACCAGAGGACTGTTGCTAAGACTTTTAATTGCTCTGGAAGGAGGCAGCTGGCTGAGTGCCAGTGTAGGGGGGTGGGTAGAACTGCTCCCCTCCCCAGCAAGAGGTGAGGGGCTGGATGGTCCCTTCAGACAGCTTCATAGTAGGTGAGGTCCTGATCAACCTCAGTTTTGCTGAGACTTGGACTGGGTCCCCAGGTGGACTCGGCCTTGCTGGAAGTTGAGCTCATGCCCTGGCTCTTGCCCTGGGCAGCCTCAGCCTTGCTGGGCCTCTGGCCCTGGCCTTGGGCATCCTCAGTCTTGCTGAGGCTCCAGTTTGAGTCATAGAAAGCCTCAGTCTTGGTGGAACTTCGGAGCAGTCCCCTGCTTTGGCTCTGGGTGGCATCAACCTTGCTGGGTCTCCAGCTCCGGCCACAAGCAGCCTTGACCTTTCTGGGCCTCTGCCTTGGGCTCCGGGTGGTCTTGGTCTTGCTGGAGTTCCGCCTCTGGCTCTGGGTGGCTTTGGTCTTGCTGGAGCTCTGCCCCTGGTTCTGGGTGGCGTTGGTCTTGCTGGAGTTCCGCCTCTGGCTCTGGGTGGCGTTGGTCTTGCTGGAGCTCTGCCCCTGGCCCTGGGTGGCTTTGGTCTTGCTGGAGTTCCGCCTCTGGCTCTGGGTGGCCTCGGTCTTGCTAAGGCTCTGCCTCTGGCCCTGGGTGGCCTTGATTTTTCTGGGACCATGGCTCAGTGCCTCCCTGTTGTTCCCAGAGTCTGAGGATTGCGTCTTCAGCAGTGACGAGTCAGAGAGTGTCACGGCGGTGGCTGAGGTGCTCCTGTATTCCTGGCAGATAGCCGACATCTCAGTCTCTGAGGTGCATGTGGTCCTGACTGGGAAGGGTGTGCCAAGAGCACCCATCAGGCCTGCCGTACCTGCCCTGGACAGCTCTGGGAAAAGGGGCTTCCCAATCTCACACTGACCTATGGCCCAGAGGCTTCGCATCGCCAAAGGGAAAGACCTGCAGATCACCCCTGACCAGCCCCCCAGCGACCCAGACCCTGAGGGGCGGGGCTGTGAGATGGGGGAGATGCCTAGGAGCCCCCTTCTCCCAGTCCCAGGCCTCTGCTTTGTGGATGCCCCTGCCCTCTGTGCTCCTGTTGCAGCAGACAGCCCCAGCAGGGCCCCTGTGTCCCCCCGCCTGGCACCCTCCTGCCCTTCCATCCTCGTCCCCACTAAAAGGCGCTAAATGCACCCACAGCCCTGGCTTCCCCCGCACTATGTCTGCCCTGTCCTCTGGCTGTGGGTCACCTGGGAGCCTTCCTCCTGTTGGAGCTTAGAATTCTTGTCTCAGGGCAAGGACTATGCCAGTCATCCCTGTGCCTAGTGTTGAGCACAGGCCTGGCCCGGGGCACTCGGTGAGTTTGCTGGATTCACAAAATGAAGAAGGGGCCTGGGCCCTGCCACTCCCCTCCCCACCGAGGACTGCGCACACCCGCCCTGGGGCCTCTGAGGAGCAGCCTCCCCATTCTTCACTTCTGTCTACCCCAGGCTGGGGCCCTGTGGTACTGGGGCTAAAAGCCCCCTGGCCATGCACAAGGTTTGTGGGCTTATTTCAGGCATAGGGCTAGGAGGGGATGAGAGCAGAGCAGCAGCTACCATGAAGCGCCTGGAGCAAGCCTCACCTCGTCCTGGGCAGGCCCCGCAACAGTGTTACTCCCGCTCTAGAGCCACTCGCCCCAGGCCACCCAGCTGCCAGCAGCAGGCCGAACTCACACCTAGGCCAGCAGTCTTCGACCCCTGAGCTTTGACCACCCTGCTGCCTTAGCTTCCTGAGGCCTGGCGGAAGCACCAGGGACTTACAGCCCATGCTGGAGGCTGAGGAGGTCTCGTCAAGGTAGCTGTCAGACAGGGACATCACCTTGCTAGGTATGAGCTCTGGTTTTTTCTCCTATGGCAAGAAGCAGGCTTTTGTAGTTCAGATGGTAGGCCGCGCAGCTGCACCTCTAGAAGGCCAGCAGCCCTGGGCCCCTCGGTGGGCATTCTCCTGAGCTTGGAGGGCCTTGAAGGTACCAGGTTAGGGTGGGATGGGGACACGCAGAGGCTAAGCCTGGCAGGAAGGGGAGCGACCAGGCTAGACAGGCATGGTGCCATGAGAACGGTTGTGTTGAAGGGGCTGCTAGCGCCTTGGTTTTTACTTTTTTTTTTTTTTTTTTTTTTTTTGAGACGGAGTCTTGCTCTGTCTCCCAGGCTGGAGTGCAGTGGCGAAATCTCGACTCACTGCAAGCTCCGCCTCCTGGGTTCACGCTATTCTCCTGCCTCAGCCTCTCGGAGTAGCTGGGACTACAGGCGCCCACCACCGCGCCCAGCTAATTTTTTTTTTTGTATTTTTAGTAGAGACGGGGTTTCACCGTGGTCTCGATTTCCTGACCTCGTGATCCGCCCGCCTCGGCCTCCCAAAGAGCTGGGATTACAAGGATGAGCCACTGTGCCCGGCCAACGCCTTGGTTTTTTCAACTGCAAAATGAAAATTAGTTCAGGTGTGGAACAGGCTTCT
Source organism: Nomascus leucogenys (assembly GCF_006542625.1). Lineage (NCBI taxonomy): Eukaryota > Metazoa > Chordata > Mammalia > Primates > Hylobatidae > Nomascus > Nomascus leucogenys. Next base: position 103,864,986 of record NC_044388.1, on the reverse strand, counting down.
GTAAATTGTAAAGGGCTGTGGCCTGGGGAATGCTTACGGAGGACTTGAGGAGCTTCTGTATGCTTTACCCCCTTCTATTCTCCCAATACAAGTGGGGATGGAGGGATGGGGAGAGCTGCTAATGACCATTTCACTGACCAGGAAACCAAGGCTCGCAGCCCCTAAGCAACCTGCCCAGGGCCACTCAGCTAAGAAGCAGAGAGGCCAGGTTTGAATCCAGGTCTGCTGGCCGCCACAGCCAGACCCTACCTAGGCTGCGGGTCTCTGCCCACGTTCACTCCTGCAGACAGCGAGGTGCACCATAGTGCTCCAGGCGCCAGCTGGGAGTTGCGCTCTGGGCTCCATCCACTTCAGCCCAACGTCTCCCTGGGGGAGGGAGCCTCTGACTTCAGCGGTCACACAGAGGGAAGGTGTGTACTTTATTTTTTTATTTTTTATTTTTTAATTTTTAATTTTTTTTTTTGAGACAGAGTCTTGCTGTCACCCAGGCTGGAGTGCAGTGGCGCAATCTCGGCTCACTGCAAGCTCCACCTCCTGGGTTCACGCCATTCTCCTGCCTCAGCCTCCCAAGTAGCTGGGACTACAGGCGCCCACAACCTCGCCCAGCTAATTTTTTGTATTTTTAGTAGAGACGGGGTTTCATTGTGTTAGCCAGGATGGTCTCGATCTCCTGACCTCGTGATCCGCCTGCCTCGGCCTCCCAAAGTGCTGGGATTACAGGGAAGGTGTGTACTTTAATATTCATTCTAACATCAGCTAGAAAACTGAAGAGCTAGCACTTTCTTTCCTTTTTTCTTTTCTTCTTTAGACAGGGTCTGGCTCTCTCACCTAGGCTGGAATGCAGTAGTATGATTACGGCTCACTACAGCCTCAAGTGACTCTGGGGCTCAAGAGATCCTCTTGCCTCAGCCTCCCAAGTAGCTGGGACTATAGGCACACACCACCATGCCTGGCTAATGTTTGTATTTTTTGTAGCGACAGGGTTTTGCCATGTTGCCCAGGCTAGTCTTGAACTCCTGGGCTCAGGCGATCTGCCCATCTTGGCCTCCCAAAGTGCTGGGATTACAGGTGTGAGCCACCGCGCCCGGCCACATTTTCTATTGATGGCAAGGGATGCTGGTATTCCTGTACTTCAATTGCGTCAAGTTTCCTTTGAACATTAGTGTACTTGATGTCTACCAGCAGTAGAACAGAGGAACACACTGTGGGACTGTCAAGGACGGAATATTCTGCAGCACCGGCGAGAGGGAGCAGGCTGTTGCCACCCGCCACAGCTTGAGTGATGCTCACCATGCTGTCCATTTATGTGAAGAAAAGACAAAACTCACGTTTGGCATTAGGAATCATGACAGCGGCCGGGCGCGGTGGCTCACGCTTGTAATCCCAGCACTTTGGGAGGCCGAGGCAGGCGGATCACGAGGTCAGGAGATCGAGACCATGGTGAAACCCCGTCTCTACTAAAAATACAAAAAGTTAGCTGGGCGTGGTGGCGGGCGCCTGTAGTCCCAGCTACTCGGAGAGGCTGAGGCAGGAGAATGGCGTGAACCCGGGAGGCGGAGCTTGCAGTGAGCCGAGATTGCGCCACTGCACTCCAGCCTGGGCGACAGAGCGAGACTCCGTCTCAAAAAAAAAAAAAAGGAATCAAGACAGCCTTGCAGGTGGGGTGGGCTATGGGAGGGGCCTCGAAGGGGGCCCCAAGGGGCTTCTGGGAGCTGGGAAAGTGTTCTTTCTCGGTCTGGATAATGGTGTCATGGGCATAATGCAGTTTGTGAAAATTCATCAAACCGGAACTTATGATTTATGCACTTTTCTATATGTTACATTCAATAAGAGGTTTTCAGAAACAAATTTAAGAATTAAGAAAATTCTGGGGGCCGGGCGCAGTGGCTCATGCCTATAATCCCAGCACTTTGGGAGGCCCAGGCGTGCAGATCGCTTAAGCCCAACAAAAATACTAAAAATACAAAAAATTAGGCGGGTGTGGTGGCACACACCTGTAATCCCAGCTACCCAGGAGGCTAAGGCATGAGAATTGCTTGAACCCAGGAGGCGGAGGTTGCAGCGAGCCGAGATTGTGCCACTGTACTCCACCCTGGGTGACAGAGCAAGACTCCGTTTCAAAAACAAAAAATTCTGGCACAAGTGGCAAGTGGCTAGTGCATACAGTAGAATTCATGACAGTGACCATGAGCAGGGGTGTGACTCCTCTCTCTGAGGGCCCACATCCCCACACACCCTCCCTCAGGAGCACCCCTTGCTGGTACCATCTCCATCTCATAGCAAGATGTCCCCAGCCCATCACACAGCTGAGGGAGTGCAGAGCCAGGCCTGGAAGCCGGACTCCACTGGCCTGCATCCTTCAGCCCTGGGCTGGGGTACGCTGTGCCCCAGACCCCAAGGGCTCCGAGCCCTGGCGTGTGCTCCACTTACCTCTTTTTTCTCCTTCTCCTTGTCTTCCTCCTCCTCGGGGGCCTCAGCCTCTCCCTCTGAGCTTCCCAATTCTACCTGTGGAATCTCAGGGGTGGCCTTCAGCTCCTCGGAGGTCGCAATCAAAGGCTCCCCCTCCTTCCATGAGCACTGCAGGGCCAAGGCCTTCTGGCGCTCCAACTCCTGCTGCTTAAGCATCCTGCCAAACGATGCCCCCCAGGTATTGTCAGTCTTCCCTGGCCCATGCTGGTCTCTCCAAGGACTAGACAATGGCCCCAGCGTGCAGCTGGAGCCACAGGAGCCTGGAGCTGCAGCCATTCCCCAGCCCTGACCTGTGCCCCCTGCTCCAGGGCTTACCCCACAATGCCTTGTGGGCTGCCGGCCTGTAGGCTGCCCTTCACCATCCTCTCCAGCTGCAGCCTGGCCAGGTGGGCTATCTGGGTGCTAAGCACCTCCTCCACCGACATGCCCGGGAAGAGGTTGGTCATCAGCAGGGACAGCTGCCACGAAAGGGGGACCAGAGCCAGGTGAGGGCCAGAGCAGCGGGCAGACAGCACGATGCTGCCCTGACCCTGCACAGCCAGATTTGGCCCTTCCCAGGGCTGAGGAAGGAAGAGTTTTGCAATGTTTTTTGTTTGCTTGTTTGTTTTGTTTTGTTTTTTGAGACAGTCTCACTCTATCGCCTAGGCTGGAGTGCAGTGGCACAGTCTTGGCTCACTGCAACCTCTGCCTCCCGGGTTGAAGCGATTCTCATGCCTCAGCCTCCTGAGTAGCTGGAATTACAACCGTGCACCACCATGCCTGGCTACTTTTTGTATTTTTAGTAGAGATGGGGTTTCACCATGTTGGCCTGGTGGGTCTCAAACTCCTGACCTCAAGTGATCCACCCGCCTTGGGCTCCCAAAGTGCTGGGATTACAGGCGTGACCCACCATGCCTGGCCTTATGATTGTTATCAAACTAGATTTCTTTGGGGGCCGAGGAGTATCCTTATGCACCAGGCATGACTCCGGAGCCTACACTCCTGATGTGTCAGGAACCTACCTTTGGTTGCTTGGGGTTGAGGAGCAGGACAGTGGCCACATCCTGGCGGGCCCCAAAAATGTTCTGCAGCAGCTGCCGGCTCTTGGCCCGGTATAGGTAGTACTGGGCCTTCTGGGGGTTGTGCCGGATGGCCATGGAGAAGTGGTCCTCTGCCTTCTGGAACTGCCTGCAGGACACAGTGGGTCCCAAGCTGCCATGAGCTGGGCCATCTGTGGGGAAAATGGTGGCTTCTGGGCCCCACTGAGGAGTTAGAGGGAAACCAGGCTGGGTCTGCTCCCCTCACCATGCCCCTCTCCTCTCTCTCCACCAGGTACGTCCATGATGGAGCCAACACTTAGATGCCAGTGTGAAACTCCAACATCAATGAATATTTTTATGATCTTGGGGTAGCGAAAGCCTTTCTGAAAATGGCATAAACCCATCAGCTAAAATGAATATATTAATTTGACTATTATTAAGTTCCAAGTTATTGAGTAGTAAAAATATCACAAAGAAAAGCAGTATAGGCCGGGCGCGGTGGCTCACGCCTGTAATCCCAGCAGTTTGGGAGGCCAAGGCAGGTGGATCGCCTGAGGTGGGAAGTTTGAGACCAGCCTGGCCAGCATGGTGAAACCCCATCTCTACTAAAAATACAAAAATTAGCTGGGCGTGGTGGCAGGTGCCTGTAATCCCAGCTACTCACGAAGCTGAGGCAGGAGAATTGCTTGAACCCAGGAGGTGGAGGGTGCAGTGAGCTGAGATTGCACCATTGCACTCCAGTCTGGGCAACAGAGCGAGACTCCGTCTCAAAAAAAAAAAAAAAGGAAAGCATAACGGAGAGAGCAGCTTTTTTTTTTTGAGACGGAGTCTCGCTCTGTCGCCCAGGCTGGAGTGCAGTGGCTTGATCTTGGCTCACTGCAAGCTCCACCTCCCGGGTTCACGCCATTCTCCTGCCTCAGCCTCCTGAGTAGCTGGGACTACAGGCGCCCACCACGATGCCCGGCTAATTTTTTGTATTTTTAGTAGAGACGGGGTTTCACCAGGTTAGCCAGGATGGTCTCGATCTCCTGACCTCGTGATCTGCCCGCCTTGGCCTCCCAAAGTGCTAGGATAACAGGCGTGAGCCACCGCGCCCGGCCTTTTTTTTCTGGGACAGAGTCTGGCTCTGTCGCCCAGGCTGGAGTGCAGTGGCGCAATCCCGGCTCACCGCCAGCTCCGCCTCCTGGCTCAAGGGATTCCCCTGCCTCAGCCTCCTGAGTAGCTGGGATTACAGGCACACGCCACCACGCCCAGCTAATTTTTAAATTTTTTTGTATTTTTAATAGAGATGGGGTTTCACCATATTGGCCAGATTGGTCTCAAACTCTCGACCTCAGGCGATCCACCTGCCTTGGCCTCGCGAAGTGCGGGGATTACAGGGGTGAGCCATCGCGCCCGTGGAGAGAAGCAACTTGATTGACCCAGGGCTCCCAGCAGTTGGCCTCCTGCCCGCCCCGCCCTCGGGCCTGCCCCGCCCACCGTGGGGGCCGGAGCCCACGCACCCGCGCCTCTGCTCACAGAAGCCCATCTTCTCCTGCAGCAGGCCCATGCGCGTGTTGGCGCCCTCGTCCTGCGGGCTCAGCGCCAGCGCCTGCTGGTAGTCTGCCTCGGCAAAGGCCAGGTTGCCCAGCTGGAAGAAGCAATCTAGGGTCCGGAGGCGGGGGTGAGTGGACCCCCAACTCCCAGGCCCAGGAGCCCTAGCCCAGCAGGCTCCAGCCCGGGAACCAGGGCCTGAAACTGGTGGCTGATAACCCCCATAGGCGGTCGCGGTCCCTGTCCCCTCTAGTTTTCTGGGCGTCTGGGCACTGATCCCCAGCTGTCTGTCTTGAGCATTTTAAGGAGTTCTGGAGCCAGTTTGTCTAAGGTAACATTTCCCAAAGTGTGCTCCTGGGATACTGACACTGTTACATTTCCTCTTCGCTCGCTTCCTTCCTCTCTCCCTTCCTCCTTCCCCCACTCCCAGGGTCCTCAAGTGCCCAGTGGGGGCTTTAGAGATGGCGAGGCTCCCCAGCAACCCCCTCCCCAATGCCCTGGTCGCTGCGCACCGCCTCGGTTGATGTAGAGTCCTTTCTCCTGCTGCTCATCCCGGAGGGCCTTGTTCAGCAGCAGCACGCCCTCCTGGTAGGCGCCCTGCCTGTAGCAGTGCACAGCAAAGTCGTTGTAGGTCAGCAACAGCTGGCGCTGCGCCTGCCGCACCATGTCCTCCTGGTCCTCGGTCACCATGTCCAGCACCTTCAGGAAGTCCTCCACTGCCCCATCAAACTCCTGGAGCCGTCGGTACATGGTGCCCCTGTGGGGGAGGGCGTGGGAGACGGCGGGAGGGACATGAGGGCCAGTGCACCCCCACCGACTGGCGAGTGGCCAGACAAGCCACTGCCGGCTCTGGGCCTCCTGACCCATGGAGGCAGTGGGGATCCCCACCTCATTTGCTAGGTTTGTCCCGTGGGGCCAGCTCTGGACTGCTACCCAAATAACCCACTAGGCACTGATCATTTTATTTTTTGCAAAAATACCCTCTCTCTTTCTTTTTGGGAGCCAGGTGTATGCCAGTCTCTACATTAAAGCATTTTGTACAAGAAGCAGGTGTTTTACCACCACTGTTTGGATAGGTTAATTGGCCCGAAATCACAGTGGCCTCTCATGTCACTGAATCACTTGTGGGATACTGAACCCAGCCCCTTGGCACAGGGAGAGATTGGTTGGGTGGACCGCCCCCTGGAGTCACTCCTGCCAGGACAGCGGCACTCCCTCCTGAAATGCGGCAGGATGTGGTAAGTTCCTGGGACCAGACTCAAGCCTAAGTCTCATCCACTGAGCTGGGCTCAGCACCCAGCGTGAACTGCTTAGCAGGCTGGGGCTCTAGGATTCCTGGGGTAACTGGGACATTTGTTGCCATCCCTCTTCCAGCAGTAACAGAGACCACCTCTGCAATGCCTTAACCCAGTAGGAAGTAGGGAAAGACCGTTAGAGGCTAGCTGGGGAAACTGAGGCCTAGAGAGGGTCAGGGACTCTCCTTAAACCACACAGAAAGTCTGTGGCTGGGCAGGGCCTGAGACCCAAGGCCAGCACCTTCCCATGCAGTACCGGAAGAGGAAGAGACTGGGGTCCAGAGGGTTGTTCTCAATGGCATAGTTGATCCGCTGCAGTGCGTGCTGCAGCTTGCCCTGCACGGCCAGGATCCCCGCGTCTTGGCGCGCCTGCTGGGCCTGGGCCACCATCTTCTGGAGCAGCATCCTGGCCTGCGGGTGCTTGGGATTCAACAGCAAGGCGCCGTGCAGATCGCGGTAGCAGAGGTGGGGCTGCAGGAGGCCAGGGGTGGCATCAGGGGCACAGGCCAACTGAGCCACGGGACCTAGAGGCCTTTCTTCAGCAGGGTGGCATCATACCATGCCTCCTCCATGCCCCCCACATCCCTCCATGTTCCACCCTTTCTGCCTTTTTTTCTTTTTGAGATGGAGTCTCACTCTGTCACCCAAGCTGGAGTGCAATGGCGTGGTCTTGGCTCACTGCAACCTCTGCCTCCCGGGTTCAAGCGATTCTTCCGCCTCAGCCTCCTGAGTAGCTGGGACTACAGGTGCGTGCCACCACACCTGGCTAATTTTTGTATTTTCTTTTTTTTTTTTTTTTTTTTTTTTTAGTAGAGATGGGGTTTCACTATGTTGGCCAGGCTGATCTCGAACTCCTGACCTTAGGTGATCCTCCCACCTCGGCCTCCCAAAGTGCTGGGATTACAGGGTTGAGCCACCATGCCCAGCCCCTTTCTGCCTCTTGAAGGACACAGGGAGCATCGTGGGGAAATTCCATCCCAGGCCCCATGCCAGCTGGCCCTTTCCAGATGTGACCTCAGGTGAGCCAGGCCAGCCCCAGTGGTTTCTGCAGATGCTGCCTCCTTGTGAGGCCTCTGTGAAGCCCACTCAAAGTGCGGGGAGTGTGTGACCTCCTGACTGTGACAGTTTTGTCCTCCCTCCCCTCCCCTGCGCTCCCTCTTCCCCTCCCTGACCTTTGAGCCCAAGACCACTCTGCGCAAGCCCAGATTCGGGCCTGGGCACAGCGGAAACCTCCCCCAGCGAGTTCCTTCCACCGGGAGGAGGGGTGGGGGAGGAAGGCGCAGCTCAGCCAGGCAACAGACAGTTCAACAATACCCTGCTCGCTGCGGGGTGACTGGCTGGCAGGTGAACGGGGTGGTGTGGACAGCAGGTGTGGGTGGAGGGAGGGAGGGAAATGGCAGGAGCTAGGGGCAGGGCTTTGGTGTAGGCAGCCTTGGGCTCCAGGCAGTGCCACCGGGAACAGGCTGTGTGACCTTGGGCAAGTCACCTGGGGCTGGCTCTTCCTCTGTGAAATGAGGACAGTGTGTCTCTATCCCAAAGGGTTGCTGCGAGCCTCACAGCTAAGCAGGGGCAAAGTGCTGAGAACACGCCTACACATGGGAGGGGCTCATATCACAACAGTCACCAATAATTATCAATAATTACTAGTCTCAGCCGGGCGCGGTGGCTCACACCTATAATCCCAGCACTTGGAGAGGCCGAGGCGGGGGGATCACCTGGCGAAACCTTGTCTCTCCTAAAAATACAAAAATTAGCTGGGCAGGCACCTATAATCCCAGCACTTGGAGAGGCCGAGGCGGGGGGATCACCTGGCGAAACCTTGTCTCTCCTAAAAATACAAAAATTAGCTGGGCAAGCGCCTGTAATCCCAGCTACTCAGGAGGCTGAGGCATGAGAATTGCCTGAACCTCCCGGTAGAGGTTGTGGTGAGCCGAGATCTCACCACTGCACTGCAGCCTGGGTGACAGAGTGAGACTCTGTCTCAAACAAAACAAAACAAAACAAAACAAAACAAAACAAAACAAATTACTAGTCTCATGCCACTGAATCGCTTGTGGGAGGCTGCAGCCCAGCCCCGGGGCACAGGGAGGAGTTGCCAGGGTGGACTGCGCTCCCCGGAGTCACTCCTGCCAGGGCGGTGGCGCTCCCTCCTGCAATGCAGGCTGGCATCTCAGCCACCCCCAGGATGTCCCTGCTTGGAGAATGAGGTGAACCCACCCCACCCCGCCCACCTGCTCCTCCCCATCCTAGCTTCCCAGCTCCCCATCCACCCAGGCCAAGCCAGAACACCGGGCACCCTTCTGGATCCTTCCTTTTCCTTCAAGCCCACCCCCAAGCCAGACTCCAGCCCTGCCTTCTGAAGGGCTGTGGGACTTGCCCCTCCTTGCTGCCCTCATGACTGCCTTTCCCTCCACCTCACCCCACCCTGCAATGGTGCCCAGCCTCCTTCTCAGGCTCTGGCCTCCAGGCCTCCCCGCTGACCCACACTCCCTGCGGACACCAGAATGATCTTCCTAAAGCCCCCTGCCCTGGGGACACCTGGTGGAGGCTCCCACTGACTCCAGGGAGACTTCTCATCCCTGCCCTCCTCTCCTTGGTGTCCAGCACCCCCTCTGCCTCCTCCCTTGTGACCCCAAGTTTCTCTTGCTCTCAAGCTGTTCCCTATACTGTCTGTCCCTGTGCCCAGCCCAGGATGTGTGGGTGGTCAGGAGTAGGCATGATTCATTGAGGCAAACACGAAAAAAGAAAGGAAGAGGGAGGAAGAGGAGAAGGAAGGAGAGGAGGAAAGGAGGAAGGGGGAAGGGAGGAAGGGAGGAAGGAGGAGGGAGGAAGGGAAGAGGGAGGAAGGAGGGAGGAAGGGGGAAGGGAGGAATGGGGAAGGGAGGAAGGAGGGATAAGGGAGAAAGGGGGAAGGGAGGAGGGAGGAAGGAGGAGGAGAGGAAAGGAGTAAGGGGGAAGGGAGGAGGCATAAGGGAGAAAGGGGGGAGGAAGGAGGAAGAGAGGAAGGGAGGAGGAAGGAAGGGATGAGGAAAGAAGGGGGAAGGGAGGAAGGTAGGAGGGAGGAAGGGAGGAGGGAAGAAGGGAGGAGGTAGGAAGGGGGAAGGGAGGAAGGGAGGAGGGAGGGAGGACGGAGGAAGGGAGGAGGGAGGAAGGGGGATGGGAGGAAGGGAAAAGGGAGGGAGAAAGGAGGGAGGAAGGGGGAAGGGAGGAGGGAGGAAGGAGGAAGGGGGAGGGAGGAAGGGGGAGGGAGGAGGGAAGAAAGAAGGAGGAAGGAAGGGGGAAAGGAGGAGGGGGGAAGGGGGAGGGAGGGAGGAGGGAAGAAAGAAGGAGGGAGGGAGGGGGGAAAGAAGGAGGGAGGGAGGGGGAAAGAAGGAGGGAGGGAGGGGGGAAAGAAGGAGGGAGGGAGGGGGAAGGGCTACCTCATGTTAGGTGCCCTGGGTGCCCCGGTGTGTGGCTTCACAGGATTGTGGCTAAAGCCTTCCTAGTGTACTCATCTGCCCAGGGACACCTCCCCCAGGCTGTGAGCTCCATCCAGACAGGGATGACATGAGTCTCTCATCTTTTGCTTCCCATGGGGTGCAGCACAGGCCTGACACAGAGCCAGGGCTGAGCAACAATGCAACAAGGACCTGACATGGTAGTCGAGTGGTCCAGGCCAGTGTGGGCCTCTTCCCAGGGAGGACAGCATCCACTGCACTGTGGGATGGGGCTTCTGGGCTGGCTGACAGCCTTGCCTCTTCCTGCAATCTTGGGGCACACTGAGGACTCCCAGGTTAGCGGGGCACGCCCCTGCCCGCCCTTCCCACTGTACCTTCTGGAGAAAGTTGTAGAGTCTGGCCCGGAGGATGTAGACATCGGCGTTGGTGGTGTCCTGCTTCAGCTCCTTGGTGATGAGCGAGAGGCAGGCCTGATGCCGCTTGAGGGCCAGGAGACAGGCCATGCTGAGGGCAGAGGGCACAGAGTGCTCGTTTCCCGGGTGGGGCGGCAGGAAGTGGGTGCTGGGAGAAGGGGCTGGCAGGGGCACTCACCATCGGTAACGGAAGCATGGTTTCTCAGGCTGGAGCTCAGCAGCATGTGAGAAGACATTCAGGGCATCCAGGAAGGCACACTGCTCAAAAAGGCATTGTCCCTGGGGACACAGGGGACAGTCAATCCTGCTTGCCACCCCAGCCCAGCTGCACCCCCTAGTTGGCAGCAGAAAGCCCTGAGGCAGGAGGGAGAGATACAAGAGACAAGGACAGAGCCTTTTCGATTTGGCAGAGACTTGAAGAGGCAGAGACACAGAGACAGAGATGGACAGAGATACAGATCTGGGGAAAGACAGCAAGAGACAGTAAGAGATGCACGCTTGGCAAGAGACAGGAATACAGAGATTCAGGAACAAAGAGAAATGTAGAAAACTCAGATGGCTGAGCCAGACACGGTTGCTCACACCTATTATCCCATTCCAGCACTTTGGGAGGCCCAGGCAGGTGGATTACTTGAGGCCAGGAGTTCAAGGCCAGCCTGGCCAACATGGTGAAACCCCGTCTCTACTAAAAATACAAAAATCAGCTAGGCATGTTAGTGCAGGCCTGTAATCCCAGCTACTCAGGAGGCTGAGACACGAGAATCGCTTGGACCTGGGAGGCAGAGGTTGAAGTGAGCCGAGATCGTGCCACAGCCCTCCAGACTGGGTGACAGAGTGAGACTCCATCTCAAAAACAAAACTAAACTAAACAAAACACTCAGATGGCAGAAGAGATCAGCAGAACTAACACAAACAGGCTGTGGCCTGGACCTGGGCCCTGGGTGCTGAGCCCTGTGCTAAGAACTTGAACTTGTTTTCTCACTGGCACTGGCATGCTTCTCTTATGGATAAAGGAACTGAGGCTCAGCGAGGTGAAGTGACTTGCACAAGGGTACACAGGAAGTGGCAGTGCAGGACACGGGCCCCCAACAGACAGATTCACACGTGGTCTGAGGGCCCCAAATGTTTCTTTTTAAGAACAGATTTTTCTTTTTTTTTTTCGAGACAGCGTCTTGTTCTGTCACCCAGGCTGGAGTACAGTGGCATGATCTTGGCTCACCGCAACCTCTGCCTTCTGGTTTAAAGAGATTCTCCTGCCTCAGCCTCCCAAGTAGCTGGGATTACAGGCGCGTGCCACCACGCCTAGTTTTTGTATTTTTAGTAGAGATGAGGTTTCACCATTTTGGCCAGGCTGGTCTCAAACCCCTGACCTCGTGATCTGCCCGACTCAGCCTCCCCAAGTGAGCCACCATGCCCAGCCAAGAACTGAATATTTTTTGACATAAAGAAAAGACATCAAGCCCAGGCGCAGTGGCTCACACCTGTAATCCCAGCACTTTGGGAGGCCGAGGCGGGCGGATCACTTGAGGTCAGCAGTTGGAGACCAGCCTGGCCAACATGGCAAAAACCCATCTCTATTAAAAGTACAAAAATTAGCCAGGCATGTTGATGCACATCTGTAATCCTAGCTACTCGGGAGGCTGAGGCACAAGAATCATTTGAACCCGGGAGGTGGATGTTGTGAGCTGAGATTGCGCCATTGCGCTCCAGCCTCGGCAACAGAGCAAGACTCTGTCTCAGAAAAAAAAAAAAAAAAAGACATCAAGGTTATCAAAATGGAAAAAAGCAAGACTTTGTTGGTGTTTTATAGTTTAATATTGTTTTTCCTTTGAAATACACTTGGGGGTCACTGTGACCTTTTTAGTGCTTAGAGCCTCTGGACTCTAGATCTGTGCCGTCCTGTCTAAGACAATAGCCACTAGCTTTGTGTGGCTATACACATTTAAATTAATTAAAATAAAAATAAGACGCCGGGCGCAGTGGCTCACGTCTGTAATCCTAGCACGTTGGGAGGCCAAGGCGGGTGGATTGCCTGAACCCAGGAGTTCAAGACCAGCCTGGGCAACAAAGTGAAACCCCGTCTCTACTAAAATACAAAAAATTAGCCAGGCGTGGTGGCGTGTGCCTGTAGTCCCAGCTACTCAGGAGGCTGAGGCAGGAGAATTGCTTGAATCCAGGAGGCAGAGGTTGCACTGAGCCGAGATCGTGCCACTGCACTCCAGCCTGGGTGACAGAGCAAGACTCTGTCTCAAAAACAACAATAATAATAAAAATAGAATAAAATAAAGATATAAACTTCAGTTCTTTAGTCACACTTGCCACATTTCAAGGGCTCAACAGTTCCACATGGCTGGTGGCTAGCATATTGGACACTGTCATTATGGCAGAAAGCCCAAATGGACAATGCTGCCAAACTTGACTCAACCCTGGCAGTAAACCAGCCTTGGAGGTGAGAGGGGCAGCAGGTGGGGACCCAGACACAGGGACAAGGAGGAATCTAAGGAGACAGAGCTGGGCCCAGGAGCCAGGAGAGCCCCTGAGAGTGGGAGGGAAAGCCAGTGCTGTGAGGTGGGTGCCCTGCACGGGCCCGGGGGGACCCCAGGTACCTGTAGGTAAAGCGCAAAGGTGAGGCGCTCCAGGTGCTTGCAGTTGTCCTGCTGTAAGGAGTAGGCCCTTCGCAGGTTCTGGGCAGCTGAGGAGAAGTCACAGAGCTGGAGGTAGGCCTCGGCCCGCAAGGCGTAGAAGTCCACCTGAGGGTAAGGGGACCCAGGCTGCTGGATCCTCCCCACCATCTGCCCCTGGAGGGTAGGGGAAATCTCCACCCCCCTGAGAGTTGACATCCAATTCCCATCAGGGACTTGGTGGCCCTGAGAGGAGGGATCTGGCAGGTGTGACAGGGAGGGAGGAAGCATGTTCCAGCAACTGCCTGTGCCCACCCAGGTCTCCCTCTCACCAGCTGTGGGTCCAGGTGGAGTGCGCGGGAGAAGAACAGCACAGCTGTCTCCCAGTCTGCCTGCTCCAAGCACTGCTGGCCTCTGGAGTAGCTGTGGGGAAAGTGAGGACAGGCAGAGGGGTGGCCCTGACTATGGACCAGCCCAGGGCATAGGGCTGGGGTGGGGGTTGTGGGAGGCAAGGTTGCTGGGTGGAGAGGTAGGAGGAGTAGATAGAAGCCCAGGGAAGGCAGGCTGGTGTTCCTGGAGTCCAGCCAGGCCATCAGCCTCGTTCCCACTGAGGTGGAAGAGCCCCATTAGACAGCTGAGTTCACTGAGGCCCGAAGAGAGTAAGTGGCTCAAAGCTGCATACTATGTGAATGGCTATGTCGGGCAGGAACCTGGGACCCCAAAGCAAGGTAGTCACTCACTACTCCCTGACTTTGAGGGGCACTGTTAACCCTGTGACCTTTGGTTTTACATCACAGATGCTTTGGAACACCTGGCTGGTCCCAAAGATGTGCTGCAGGATCCCTTTGGGGGCTGGAAACACCCACGGCTTTGGGATGTCCTGTGAGGGGCCCTGGTCAGCCTTCAGGGCATCCTAGAACCGAAGGACAGTAAGCTGGAGCAGGCCCCTGAGACAACCCCCACCCACTGACACACTCCCCAGCATTCTGCAGGGAGGGAGGAGAGGCGGAAATGAGGCCTGGAAGGAGGCACTCCCACTCAGGGGTCCGGTGGCGCTCCCAGCCCCATTCCCCTTAGGGACGCTCCAACCTGTCCCTCCTGCAATCCTGCCCTTCTCCCTCTCCTGTGGTCAAGGTCAGGGATCAGGGTCCTCATGCCTACAACACCGTCTGTTCTCCCCCTCCGGCCTTCCCAGCTCCCACTTCCAGCTACTGACACCCCAAGCTCTGATGTCTCCAGGTCAGGCCTGGTCCCAAGTCTCAGGCCTTGGGGGTCCTACAGCCCCTTGGGTAACCTTCAGGACCCTCACTCCAGCAGGCCACACTGAGCACCTCACCTGACTTCTGCCCCAAGTTCTCTCATTTTGGTGACGTCACCTTCCCCACCAGCTACCCAAGCCAGAAACCTCTGTCCAAGCAGCCGCCGAGGCTTACAAGGATCTCTCACATGCCTGGTTCTTGGCATGGCGGCCAAGGCCTTCCCTGAGTCGGACTGCTGCCCCTGCCTCTCCCGGCCTTCACACTTTCCTGCGAACCCCGTCTCGGTCTCTCTGCCTGGCCCTCTGTCTTTGCGTTCGTCTTCTCCCCAACCCGCACCTCGTCCGAATCTGTCATGAGGCCCCTTCCAGGAGGACCCCGAGGCCTCTGCCAACTACCTCGCGGCCCTGGCCCTGACGTTGCTAGGCACCATCACCAGGACGCCCACAGGCCCCACCCCTCTGGCCACGCCCCCGGGAACCAAGCTTTTTGAGCCAGAGGGAGGTAGAAAACTTTTATTAACTGGAGAGGTTGATGCCTACGCGGGGAAGGGACTTGCCAGATTTTCGCCGCAAGGCAGGGCCATAGCGGGGGGCATAACAAGGCCTCCCAACCGAAGGTCAAGCAAGAGCTCCGAGCGTCCCACACAAATCCCGCAGGGACACTGTGACGCCGCGCCACTGAAGGCGCCTGGGCTCCCGGACTCGGCCACCGCCTCGCCGCTTCCGCCCCTCAGAAGCATGGCGGCCATGCAGCCCGGCCCGGATTGGACGTTGGCGGTCGACGCCAAACAAGTGGCAACGCGATTGGCTGTTGCGGGATGATGACGTCAGGGGGCGGTGTCCAGGCCGTGAATGGGGGCAGCATGAGGCCGCGCGGCTTTTTGGGCGCCGGACAGCGGCTGAGTAGAGCCATGAGCCGATGTGTTTTGGAGCCTCGGCCCCCGGGGAAGCGGTGGATGGTAAGTGGCGTGGGGCGGCGACGTAGGGGCTCCCCGTCCCTGGCTTCAGTTCGGCCATTATGTCCCGGGAGCCGAGTGCCCCCAAATTACTGCTCTGTTTTCTTAACTGGTGAGTCCAGTGCTCGACGGGCTCCAAACTTCCAGAAGCTCCGTTCCTGCACTAGGGCGCCCTGCCTGCCCAGCCTTCTGGAGTTCTCAGGGGTCGGGTTTCTGGGACCCTTCTTCGCGCCCCTTCCCCACTGCAGCGTTGCTCTGCGTTTCCGCTCCTCTGCTTTGGGGCTCACCGGACGCTGTGAGATCGGGGGTGGCGAGAGTTGTTGGGCCTCAGTTTCCCTGGTGCCGCCCGCAGGTGGCTGGCCTGGGGAATCCCGGACTGCCCGGCACGCGACACAGCGTGGGCATGGCGGTGCTGGGGCAGCTGGCGCGGCGGCTGGGTGTGGCGGAGAGTTGGACGCGCGACCGGCACTGTGCCGCCGACCTCGCCCTGGCCCCGCTGGGGGATGCCCAACTGGTCCTGCTCCGGCCACGGCGGCTTATGAACGCCAACGGGCGCAGTGTGGCCCGGGCTGGTGAGTTGAGAGCGCCATAGTTGGGCGGGCCGAGGGGGTGGGGGTGGCGGTGGGGGCGCAGGGGCCAGAGGGGGACTGGCTGTGACAGGTCCGCGGGTTCACCTCCCAGTACCTGTTGAGCTCCAGTTGCTGCATGGCCTTGGGTACTTGTGGGAGCCTCAGTTTCTTTATATGTGAAGTGGGATTAGTTGTGGCCCTTCATCATGGGAGTTGGGACAGTGCCCCTCTAGGCAGATGGGCAGTAACCAGGGCTGCCGTTTCCCTGTGCTAAGCGGAGCTGTTTGGGCTGACTGCCGAGGAAGTCTACCTGGTGCATGATGAGCTGGACAAGCCCCTGGGGAGACTGGCTCTGAAGCTGGGGGGCAGTGCCAGGTGAGGTCCTGAGATGGTCAGGGTTGGGATAGGGCTTCAGGCCTCCCAGTTGGGGTGGAGTAGGGCTGCTGACCCAGTCTCCACAGGAAATGGGCTGCTCTGACCCAGCCGGGGCAGGGAGGGGTGGAAGGACACTGCCCCAGGGAGGCACTAACTGCCCCTCCCATATCCCTTGAAGGGGCCACAATGGAGTCCGTTCCTGCATTAGCTGCCTCAACTCCAATGTGAGTCTACCCTTTTGTTGTGCAACTGGGTCGGGTGGGCCAGGGGTCCCCCAGCACCTCGCCAAAGCTTCCTGGGCCTCTCTGGCTCTCCCACAGGCAATGCCAAGGCTGCGGGTGGGCATCGGGCGCCCGACGCACCCTGAGGCAGTACAGGCCCATGTGCTGGGCTGCTTCTCCCCTGCGGAGCAGGAGCTGCTGCCTCTGTTGCTGGATCGAGCCACCGACCTGATCTTGGACCACATCCGTGAGCGAAGCCAGGGGCCCTCATTGGGGCCGTGACACCAGTGGCCATGGCTGCCCGCCTGACTGTAGTGCCCACCAACCCAGCCACGGCCACAGAGCTGCCACGCCAGCCTTGGTATCTACTTTTTATACAACCCTCCTCTAGACTGTTCCACGCTGCCTGCGGATTAAAGTGAGGGTGACTGTGACTGGACCAGTCCATTTCTGGAGTAGGTTCTTCTCTCTGCGTCCTACTTGGGACGTAGGGGAACTTCAGGAAGACTAAACTTTTCAAGCCTTTTTAGAGAACCAGGGGCACGCATCTGTAAGATAAAGATGCTGGCTTGGAGGCCGGGTGCAGTGGCTCACGCCTGTAATCCCAGCACTTTGGGAGGCCGAGGCTGGGGGATTGCTTGACGTCAGGAGTTCGACACCAGCCTGGCCAACATGGTGAAACCCCATCTCTACTAAAAATACAAAAATTAGCCGGGCATGGTGGTGCATGCCTGTAATCCCTGCTACTCGGGAGGCTGAGGCAGGAGAATCACTTGAACCTGGGAGGCGGAGGTTGCCGTGAGCAGAGATTGTGGCACTGCACTCCAGTCTGGGTGACAGAGTGAGACTCTGTCTCAAAAAAAAAAAAGATGCTGGCTTGGAAGCTGAGGCCTCTTCAGGGGGATCCCACTCTCCCTGCTGGTGGGGGAGGGAACAACAGGGTCCAGCCAACCCCCCTCCCAGGGCATGTGTGGGCATACTTTGCCCACTGAGGCTTGGCCACTCCTTTCTTCAGCCCATTTTACAAATGGGAAGGCTCAGAGAGATCTGGTTACATCCCCTGGGCCTGTGGCCTGGCAGAGCCTCAGTTTGCACCCAGGACTGGCTGCCACCTTGCTTTCCCTGGGGCCCCTAGCACCCTTACCTCAGGGCTGCTGTGTGCCCAGAAGGTCCCCACACGGGTGATATATGACAGCAGCCTGAGGTCCTGGGGGTTGGGTGGGATGTGGGCCTGGCGAGGTATCAGGCCTAGATCCCCCGGCTGGTAGGGGGTGATGTCAGAGAGCTGCGGCAGCAGAGACCCAGTCCTGGGCAGCTGGATGCTGGGCCGGCTGTGGGGAGGGGGCCGAGGGTCACAGAGCCTTCAGCGAGCCAGGTTTCTGGCCCAGGGTGAGCCGAGCACTGTCCCCATGGCTGAATGCCTTTGCCCTGCTCTCTATGGCCACCTCTGAGGCCACACAGGGCCACTTGCTCACCTCTCCTTGGGTGGGCCATGGGACTGTGGCTCCTGGTGGGGACACACAGCCTTCTGAGGTCTCGGGACCACAGTGGAGCCGAGCATGACCAGCAGTTGCTGCAGTATCTCCTTTTGCCATGGCTGGAACGTCACGTCAAAGTCGCTGTCCTCTTCATCGGGGTGCATCTGTTGGTGAGGGTGGGGTGGCAGCAGGCCCACAGTGGCCCCAGTACCCACCCTCCTCCAGGAAATTCCAACCTCAGTGCCCATTTCCACAAAGTTTTCCCTGTCTGTGGTGGGATACCCATTCTTCAGTCGGGAAGACTGAGGCCCAAGACCCTTCAGAGCCTCAGAGAAGGAATCCAGCTCCTTTAAGACCTTGGAGGGATCTTTGAAGGCCAGAATCAGCGAAGGACAGACTTTCCAGGAGTCTCTCAGGGAAAAGAGGGGCCTCTGATCCTGAGGCAGCCCCTTCTCTGCAAGCAGCTTCCATCTTGGGCTCACTCCCCCTCTCCTTGCGCCCTCCCTCCCTCCCTTCTGCTCACCTGCAGAATGTCCTGTAGGAAGGAGGTGGCCTGGACCAGAGCCACCTCCAGGCTGGTCCGAACCTTCTGCTCATTAGCCAGTTCCTGCTGTAGCCGCTGCAAATCCACCTGCTGCTGCTCCAGCTGCAGGCTCAGCTGGTCTCTCTGGCTCCTAGACCCCAACTGGGATGAGTCAACAGCCTTTCCCCTTCCCCAGGACTGGGGCCAGGGGCCCTGCCATTTCTCTCCAAGCCCACAGGGGCCCCCATCCAAGCCTCAGCCTGTCTGGCAGGCTCCTCTAGAGAGGGGAAGTCACTGGCCTGGGTTGTGGGATCAGAAAGAGCTGGGCCGGAGCTTGGCCCCAGCCTACACCCGCCGCCCGCCCCTCCGCAGGCCATACGCACTTCAGTGCCTGGTTGTCCACCTGCAGCTGCAGGGATCTCTGCTCCAACTGGCTCAGCAGGAGGCGCAGCTCCTCGGCCTCCTTGGTGTCCTGCTGCTGCTCCTGGCACTTCTTGGTCAGCATGAGGATGATCTGTGGGTGCGGACAGGTGGCCATGCCCTCAACCTGCCCTGTCCCCAAGCTGCAGACACAGCCAGGCTTCCCGTGTTCCCCTATGCAGAGGGGCCAGTGAGCTTTCCCGGGCTGGGCTCTGCTTCCATAAGTTATGGGGGCTTTAAGTAAATACAATCCGGAGCTAGGCCCAGCGCCCTGCAGCCCCCACAGGAGGCCCAGTCCTCTCTCTGCTGCCTCCTTCCCTCCTGACTTGACTGCCCCTGACTCTGTCCCTGCAGGGCCCCCCAGGGCGGCCTCCTGCCCCGCATGCCAAACGCCCTGTGCTGAGGCCTGCAGGCACACCTTCTCGTGGCCTCTTTTGTGCCTGGCCATGACCTTCTGGGTGTTCTCCAGCAGCTCCAGCTGTTTGCACAGATTGTCCTGCCTTCCCTTGAGCTGCTCATTCTCCCGCAGCAGCTTCATGCCTTGCTGGGAGACCCTGGCCATCTGCAGGGTAATGCCGTTGTTCTCTTTGATGGCCCGCCTGGTTGTCTCTGACATCCAGTTCATGGTCATCTTGTGGAACTCGTTGGTCACGAGGTTTACGCGCTGGACGATCTCTTTCCTCAGTCTGGCAAGAAAGGTGGGAGGGGAAGGGGTCAGACAGAGCGGGCACAAGCCCTGGGCACACCCCTTTCCTTTGTGAGGTTCCCAGGGAACCTAGGGCTGTTAAACACCAGGATGCTCTCTCCCTGGGAGGGTTGGGGCTACGGGCGGGAGGCTTTCCCTGTAGATCGTCTGGACCTTTGTAATTGGTACCATTTCAATGTACTGTCACCTGTTAAGTAAACATGATTTAATCACAATAAGTGGCAAAAGGAAGCCTTGGGAGTCTTCAATGCCAGCGCGAGGACTGCAGCTGGGAGCTTATTCCTTTTCTCCCACCCTCCATAATCACCAGCTGGGATTCCAAGGAGTAGCAGGTTGTCGGGGCAGGGGTCAGTTACCCCATCTAACCCCCCAGTTAGAAGCTGAGGCCTGAAGACTAGGATGTTCATAGCCCCAGGGATGAAGCCTCCAAAGGCCCCAAAGGGTGCCCTGCTTGCCCACCTGTCCTTGTCCAGCACCGACTTCTTCTCCAGGTTGTATGCATAGTCCCTGAACTCGTTCTCCTGCTTCCGCGCCTGCTCCTCCAGCAACGTGAACTTGTCCGTGACCTCCTCTTTCTGCAGCCGGAACTCCTCCAGGGCTGCCAGCTTCCCCGCTGGCCGCCACAGCACACAAGGCCCAAGGAGGGGCTGCCTCAGAGGACAGGGCCTGGCGAGGACCTTAAAGATGCCCCTTAGGTCCCTGTCCCTTCCTGTGCGCCCTGTGTGGTCTCAGTGGGGCAGGTCTGCCATCTCCCACCTACCCTGCCTGGCCCTGTCACCTTTACTGCCTTCATCTAGGTTGCCCTCCCTCCACCCCTCCATGAATCTTATGAAGCTTTGTTCAGGTTCCACCTCCTTCAAGAAGACTTCCTTGATACTCTCATGAAAGTGACAGTGATAACAACTGAATTTTTTTTTTTTTTGAGACAGGGTCTTGCTCTGTCACTCAGGCTGGAGTGCAGTGGCACAGTCACAGCTCACTGCAGTCTCAACCTCCCAGGCTCAAGAGATCCTCCCACCTCAGCTTCCCAAGTAGCTGGGACTACATACGTGCACCACCACACCTGGCTAATTTTTGTATTTTTTTGATAGAGATGGAGTGTCGCTATGTTGCCTAGGCTTGTCTCAAGCTCCTGGGCTCAAGCAATCCTCCCACCTTGGCCTCCTAAAGCACAGGGTTTACAGGCATGGGCCACCACGCCCAGCCAGCAACTGGACTGTATGTATTCTCTGGGCTAGGTTCTAATGCCGTCTGACATTTGAGCCTCACAACCCTTGCCAACTGGGGGATCTTGGTCACAACACTTCACCTTTTGAGGTGCTTCCTTGTCTACAAACTGGTTGGGGGATGTTTCCAGCTTCGTAGGATTGCTGGGACAATTAAGGAAAACAGTGTGTGCCAAGCAGCATGTGGCTATTATCCCTGTTTCCCAAGTGAGAAACAGGGTCAGTGATAGAGCTGGGATGTGTGCCTGCAGGCTCACCAGCCAGTCCCCACCTCACCAAGGATGATGTTCTCCGTGGTGAGCTGGTCCTTGGTCTCCTGGAACTCGTGGCGCACCCGGGCTAGCTGCACCTCGAAGGCGTCCTTCTCCATCTCTTTGGCTAGCTGTAAGTTCTGGAGCTGCTCGTTGAGGTCTGTGATCTCATCCACCTGCTGGTTGAGCGTGCGCTTGAGGAAGGCCACAATCTCCTTCTTGTTATTGGCCAGCTGCTCGAACTCCTGGCGGAACAGCTTCTCCTGCACAGCCAGCTCATCCCACTTCCGCTGGTACCTGGGACGGGCGGGGCCGTGGTCCAGAGGTCAGGCTGGGCAAGCCAGGCCTCCAGTGCAGCTGGGCCCACTCTCCTGGACTCCCTGTCCCGTAAAGGGGCATTTGAGATTCCTTGTGATCAGAATCCAGCCTCATCTCCCACTATGCCCCCTGATCCAGCAGTCATGACTGCAGCTAATGCCTGTGCTTAGCATGTTATTTTCATTACATCACTAGAATGTAAACTCCATGAGGGCAGAGCCTTGTTATGTTCACAAGTATGTCCCCAACACCTGTGCCTGGCAGATAGCAGGTGTGCAGTGTGTTTGTTAAATCATTACAACAACCTGTAAGAATGTAGGTACTATGATGATTTTATACGTATTTGACAGATGAGGAAACTGAGGCTCAGAAGGATAAAGGAACTCTGAGTTTGTAAGTGGCACAGCCAGGACTTGGACCTGAGTCAGTCTGACCCCCAGAATCAAGGCTCTTAGCCACAATGCCTGCTGCAGTCGGCCAGCTCTGCATCCCTCCACAACTCTTCTACACTTTCCAATCCCAAGTCTTTGTACCTGGCATCTCCCTTACCTTTTTTCCATCCAGTAACCCTGGTGTTTTCTCCTCAGTGGACCCTTCTTGGCCCTGAGCCACATTTGTCGCCCTCTCTTTGGTGCTCTCCTGTAAGTTGGCCCTTGTCCCACTGGGTGGTCAAAACCTAGTAACATGTCCCTCTCCTCCACCTCTGTATTCTCAGGGCCTGGCAGACAGCTTGGCAAATTGTAAGCACCCAATAACTCTGTTAAATACATTTGCCTTGAATACATTCTACCTGAGGTCTCAGCTCAAGGGAAGTTTGTGAATTTCAAGGGAAGTGTGTTAATCAGTATCACATAACCAATTTAGTGGTTTTCAATGGAATAATTGAAGTTACTTGAAAAGTTTTTTTAAATTTAATTTTATTTATTTATTTTTGAAATGGAGTCTCGATCTGTCACCCAGGTTGGGGTGCAGTGGCGCAATCTCAGCTCACTGCAACCTCCGCCTCCTGGGTTCAAGTGATTCTCCTGCCTCAGCCTCCTGAGTAGCTGGGATTACAGGCACATGCCACCACGCCCAGCTAATTTTTGTATTTTTAGTAGAGACGGGGCTTCAACATGTTGGTCAGGCTGGTCTCCAACTCCTGACCTCGTGATCTGCCCACCTCAGCATCCCAAAGTGCTGGGATTACAGTCGTGAGCCACCGTGCTTGGCCTGGAAAGTTGTTTTACATCATAATTTAGTTGACCAACATCTTTCAAATAGTGACTGCACACAGAGCATTTCAGGGGTGTGGGCTGAGGAAGCAGTCTTGCACAGGGGAGTCAGGAGGCCAGGGCTCCCATCCTGGTGCCTCCTCTTCCTGGGGGTGACTTTCCTTCTCTGAACCTCAGTCTTCCCCATCTGTGCAATGGGGATGACATCAGGACCTCTCTGGTAAGACTGCTGTGAGGACTCAGCACTAGCACGTGGCCTGCCTGGCTCCACGAGGGACTCAGCATTAGCTGTGGTTACCCACAGCATCAGTCACCTGGGGAAGAGCTGCCGCCTACTGGTTTGTCTTTTAAGGTCACCCTGAGAGTGGGGCTGTTGCCTCACAACTGGGAGGAAACTGGTTGTAACAAGAAAATGATGGGCAGGTGAACATGGCTCTGAATGAAGAGTTAGAGGATCTCCCTCCACCACTATGTCACACACAAAACTGGCTCTAGAATAGAACGTCACAGCCATGGAGGGGGAATCAACCTTCCCCACTTACATTTGGGGAAACTGAGGCCCAGCATGGAGAAACAACTGGGCTCATGTGCTGGGTGAGTCAGTGGAGCACAGGTGCCACCGCCAGGAAGTGGAAGTGGGGCCGGGGGTCCACCTGCCTGCCAGAGGGCTGTTTCCACCCTTTCATAAAGCCTGTGATCCCACGGGGCAAGAGTGAGGCAGGCAGAAGTGGGGATTGCCTGGGGTGGGGCCACGAGTTAGCATCATGGTCCCAGGGTTCTAGGAGCTGGGAAGGTGGGGAAATCCATTTACCCTCAAAATCTTGAAACCTCCCAAAGGTACATATGAGGAAATGAGGCTGGGGTCGGGATGGGGTCTGGACATCCCAGGGGAGGTCAGGACACAGGTCTAGGGCCCCTTGGCCAAACCTGCATGGGGGCCACCTGGGCATGGGCTTCGGACCCAGGGCACCAGACTCCTGCCCGCCAGCCCACGCACCGGGCCAGCCGGTCCTCCAGGTCTCGGATCTGGATGTGGTAGAACTCCTTCGTCTCCTTGGCCAGAGGTGGCTCCACGGCCACCACGGGCTCCTTCTTGCCCCCTTTCTTCTTTTTGACTTCAAACTCCTTGCCTGCCTTGCTCACACTCTTTTTGGGAGCCATGGCTGATGGCAACCAGGGCTCCAGGCCCCAGGAAGAGGCCCGGTGGTTGCTAAGGAAGCTGGTCCCGTACATAGCAACAGGCCGAGGGAGTGAGGCTGGGCTTAAAGGGACTCTGCCCTCTTCTTGCTGGGTGCCAGTACCAGGTCCCACTCCAAGGCAGATGGTGTCAGTGAGGCCCCAGGCCCAGGAGTCCCAGGCCATGGCAGGCAGAATGCCTGGCTCCCAGGGCAACTTTTTGGGCTTCTGGGGACGCCCCTCTTTCCCCCACGTGGAAATAAGCGCCATGGGGAATGTTCATGTGGGTCAGGGCCCTGGAAATCGCCATCCTCTCCTTTGTGCTGATCAGAAGATGGACGACACTAACCCCGGGCACACAAAGCCTGTTCTGCAGCCGTGGCCTGGGGTGACAGTGTCCTGGCGTGGGTGCAGTGGGGGTCCAGCTGATGGGGTCCTGGCCGGCAGCTGGGTGCCTCTATGAGCTCCATCCCCAGCCCCGATCTCAGCCAGCCATGCCTGTGTGCCTACCTGTGTTCCCCGCCAGCCCAGGCACTCACTCCCTGGGATGGTGGGCAGGTCCTTTCCATCCCTGCCGTCCCAGGGCTTGGCATTTAGCAAGAGATGGCTATAGCACCACCCCGAAAAACTCTGACAATAGCCAAGGGTAATGGCAGTGGTACTTCAGCAAATGTGTTGGTTTTTTTTTTTTTTTTTTTTTGAGACGAGTCTCGCTCTGTCGCCCAGGCCGGAGTGCAGTGGCACGATCTCAGCTCACTGCAAGCTCTGTCTCCTGGGTTTAGCCATTCTCCTGCTTCAGCCTCTCCGAGTAGTTGGGACTACAGGCGCCCGCCACCACGCCCAGCTAATTTTTTATATTTTTAGTAGAGACGGGGTTTCACCGTGGTCTCGATCTCCTGACCCCGTGATCCGCCCGCCTCGGCCTCCCAAAGTGCTGGGATTACAAGCGTGAGCCACCGCGCCCGGCCGCAAATGTGGTTTCTTGGAGCAACTAGATCTTGTGAGTTGTAGGACCCTTGGGGCGGGGGCAGGGGGATGAGGAGAACTTGGGGGCACAGTGAGGGGTCAGAAACACAGGGAGGTGGGGGCATTTTTACTGTTGGCGATGAGAAAGGTCAGAAAAGTGATTGGTTGGTCAAAAGTGGGCTCACATTTGGGCTCTGTCTGACCTCCAGTGGGTCCTTGGGCCAATGGCCTGAACCCTGCTCTTGAAAGGGTTCGCAAGACCGCATCTGTAAAGTTCCCGGTGCAGGGATACGGTCCAGGGATGCTGGGGGCACTTAGTGAGTGGTGGCCCATGAAGCTCCCGCCCACTTTGTGTGGTAGGCAGGCAGCTCCTGGAATTTCTGACACCCCTGGACCCCGCCTGTGGTGGTCTGCGCTTCCCAGGGTGCCTGTTCCCTGCAGGCAGGGCAGCCCTGGGAGGGCAGAAATGTGACTGGCAGAGGGAGGAGACCCCCACGCTTCTGCACAGGCCTCAGCCTGAGTGCACTCACAAGTGAGGGAGCTCTGGCTGCCCAGGCCTTGTGGGGAGAGGGGGAGGCCTAGCCCAGTGCCCTTCCAGCTCAATGCGATGCCCCTGCTCCTGCCGGACTCTGCCCCCTCCCCCACCTGAACAGCTGCTCCCACAGGAGCCTAGGCGGGCAAAAATTCCCACGGTGCTCCCAGCTGACCCGGGGCCTCCCCGTGCCTCCGCCATTTCTATTCTGTTTTCTCCAGGCCCATCGCAGGGGGTAGCTCTGAATTCCCCCCTTAATGGGGCCCACAGCCCCTCAGGCAGCCTGGAGCCCACAGAGGGTGTCATCTTGGAGACCTGCCCTCCTCGCCTTCATCAGCACCAGGATGGCTTTGTCAGTACCACGTGGCAAGAGGGACAAGCTGAACTTCTAGGCAGGGAGGGGACGCTGCAGGGTGGAGGGAGAGCACTTTCTGGGGCTTGCTTGGAGACTCTCCCCAAAGCTCCCTACTTTGGACCATAGGCCGCTACTTGCCACAGGGGCACTGTCTCATTATCGCCTCTCCAGCGGCCTTCCATAGTCACCTGGGGACTGAGACTGATGGGCCCAGAGCTGCTTCAGCTGTGAGACACAAAGTCAGCAGCCCCGCAGGAGCTGGGTCTTCTGAGGGGAGTCAGGCAGTGCACAAAGCCATGCAGACTGCAGCACCAGCCAAGGACAGTGGACAGTGGCCTGGGGCACTGTCACCTCTGGGAGGCTTTGGAGGGAAGAAACCTAGGCCCTAGGGAGGCAGGGAGGCCAGGCATCATTAAACATGCCCTTGGCCAGGTGCACTGGTTCATGCCTATAATCCCAGCACTTTGAGAGGCCAAGGTGGGAGGATCACTTAAGGCCAGGAGTTAAAGACCAGCCTGGGCAATATAGCAAGACCCCCATCTCTAAAAAAAAAAAAAAAATTAACCAGGCATGGTGGCATCCACCTGTAGTTCCAGCTACTCAGGAGGCTGAGGTGGGAGGATTGCTTGAGCCCAGGAATTCGAGGCTGCAGTGAGTTATGACCGTGCCACAGGGTCTCTGTTCACAACGCCATCTGGTCTGAGTTAGGTACAGGCCAATAAAAGAGGCAGTTAATCTACAACAAGGTCAGTGATGGGGAGGGGAGTTCTGGTCTCTGGTCTTTCCTCATCATTTACAGAACGGGAACAATGGGGAAGAGGGTTAAGCTCCGGTCTAAGAGGCAGATCTGCAGAACAGTCTCCATGACCCACATCACAGTCACATATCTCTCAAGGCTTAAAGTGGTTTTGGGGTTCCAACAGCTTTTATATTTTTTTTTCTTTTTTTTTTTTTTGAGACAGAGTCTCGTTCTGTCACATAGGCTGGAGTGCAGTGGCACGATCTCGGCTTGCAACCTCCGCCTCCTGGGTTCAAGCGATTCTCCTGCCTCAGCCTCCCGAGTAGCTGGGGACTACACGCACGCACCACCACGCCTGGCTAATTTTTTAAATTTTTTTGGTGGAGAAGGAGTTTCATCATGTTGCCCGGGGTGGTCTCAAACTCCTGATCTCAAGTGATCCACCCGCCTTGGCCTCCCAGAGTGCTGGGATTACAGGCACGATCCACTGCACCCAGCCAGCTTTTAAATTTTACGTACTCTCACATGCTGGATACCCAGCTGGTATCAGAGAATTGGTGTGAAAAGTAACAAATATTTGGTGTTAGAAAAACACCATTTCTCCCCCTAACCCCCCAGCTCTGTGTCGTGGAAGTTTTACCTGGGGTGTTATACTCTAGGCAGGTGTGGTCAAAAAGACGGGCTCTCCTCCCAGCTCCTAGTCTGGCTCTTCATTTCACCCTGGGAGGGCAAGGCTGCTGGCCTTTCTTTACACAGCACCCCACCGCTCCCTGCCCATCCCTGTGTTGCAGAATCTCTATTGCAAGCAGGTACAGCAGAGAGGACTTTCCCACAAGGCCCACCTGGAGCGTGGAAGCTCTTCTCCAGGTGCGGCAGGTTGAGAATGCTTGGGCCCTGCTGGCCCAACTCCAGCTAGCTCATAGGATGGAGGCTTTTTCACATCAGGCGGGCCGAGACCAGCTGAGAATACCAGTGGCTGCCACCCCCTGGTACCCACTTATAGAGCAGGGTGTGACTTAGGAAAAGTAGGTCCCTCCCCCAGTTTGGGTGCCGTGGCACGTGGGTTTTTGCTCTGGGGAAAGAGGCAGGGGAAGAGAACAAAGAGCTCTGTCACTCTGCCGAGGGGACTCACTTTACTTCTGTCACAGCTTCAAAAAATCCATGTTTAAAGGCCGTCAAAGACAAAATTACAACCGATCAGTTTAGATATCATAATTGACTCTTTCTCTCTCTCTTTCCCTTTCTCTCTCTCTTTCTCTATCTTTCTTTCTCTTTCTCTCTTTCTTTCTCTTTCTCTCTTTCTTTCTTTCTCTTGCTCTGTCACCCAGGCTGGAGTGCAGTGGTATGATCTCAGCTCACTGCAACCTCCACCTCCTGGATTCAAGTGATTCTCCTGCCTCAGCCTCCCAGGTAGATGGGATTACAGGTGTGCACCACCATACCCTGCTAATTTTTGTATTTTTAGTAGAGATGGGGTTTCACCATGTTGGCCAGGCTGGTCTCGAACTCCTGACCTCAGGTGATCTGCCCGCCTCAGCCTCCCAAAGTGCTAGGATTACAGGCATGAGCCACAGCACCTAGCCTTAATTGGCTTTTGTTATTCTAGAATTGGGCAATAGAATGAGTGTCCCGATTTGCTGAACAGGGGAGGCTGGTTTTACAGATAGAGAAGGCTGACAAAAGCAGAAACAACAAAAAGTGGATTGGTTGTTTCAAAGTGACTTTCAGCTGTGTGCAGCGGCTCACGCCTGTAATCCCAGCACTTTGGGAAGCCGAGGCAGGTGGATCACCTGAGGTCAGGAATTCGAGACCAGCCTGGCCAACATGGCAAGACCCTGTCTCTGCTAAAAATACAAAAAAAAAAATTAGCCAGGCGTGGTGGCACATGCCTATAGTCTCAGCTACTTGGGAGGCTGAGGTAGGAGAATCGTTTGAATGTAGGAGGCAAAGGTTGCAGTGAGCTGAGATCGTGCCATTGCCCTCCAGCCTGGGCGACAGAGCAAGACACTGTCTCAAGAAAAAAGAAAAAGAAAAATAATGACAAATGTTGGCAAAGCATGTCACGATGTCACAGGCTCATGTCAAAAGCCCAGCACCTGGCACCTGATGAGTTCGCAACACATGGTTGTGGTGATGATAATCACGATGATGATTTGTCAATTAAGATGACACAAACACGCCGGTTTTTGTTTGTTTTTTGAGACAGGGTCTCATTCTGTCTCCCAGGCTGGAGTGCAGTGGCACAACCACAGTTCAAGTGATTCCCCACTCCCACCTCCACCCAGTAGAAGGGACTGCAGGTGCATGCACCACCTCCAGCTTTTTTTTTTTTTTTTGAGATGGAATCTCGCTCTGTCGCCCAGGCTGGAGTGCAGTGGTGCGATCTTGGCTCACTGCAAGCTCCACCTCTTGGGTTCACGCCATTCTCCTGCCTCAGCCTCCTGAGTAGCTGGGACTACAGGCGCCCATCACTATGACCGGCTAATTTTTTGTATTTTTAGTAGAGACAGGGTTTCACCATGTTAGCCAGGAAGGTCTTGATCTCCTGACCTCGTGATCCGCCCACCTCGGCCTCCCAAAGTGCTGGGATTACAGGCATGAGCCACCACGCCCAGCCTACCTCTGGCTAATTTTTAAACAATTTTTTTTTTTTTTAGAGACGGGGGTCTCCCTGTTTTGCCCAGGCTTGTCTCGAACTCCTGGGCTCCAGTGATCCTCCTGCCTCAGCCTCTCAAGGTGTCGAGATTACAGGCACGAGTCACTGTGCCCAGCCAAACATGCCAATTTTTTTTTTTTTTTTTGAGACGGAGTTTCACTCTTGTTGCCCAGGCTGGAGTGCAATGGTGCGATCTTGGCTCACTGCAACCTCTGCCTACCAGGTTCAAGCAATTCTCCTGTCTCAGCCTCCCGAGTAGCTGGGATTATAGGCATGTGCCACCATGCCCGGCTAATTTTATATTTTTAGTGGAGACACCGGTATTTCTCCATGTTGGTCAGGCTGGTCTTGAACTCCTGACCTTAGGTGATCCACCCACCTTGGCCTCCCAAAGTGCTGGGATTACAGGCGTGAGCCACCGTGCCCGGCCCAAACATGCCAATTTTTAAAGATTTCAAGTAGATTGGGCACTTTACCAGGGAAATGACTGGAACGTTCAGGTTCATCAGCTCTGAGATGAAGAGCACTTTCTTTAGCAGGTCAGGTACTCCTGATCCTTGGGCTGGAGGCTGTCTGGCAAACAGCTGAGTCTTAAGTGCCTTCATTCATTCATTCATTCATTCCCTTTGTTTATTCAACTAATAGATCCCTGCTTCTATGCCCTTATTAAAGTGAGTGGCTCCGTGTGTGTTGGGGAAGACGTCAATCAGATGTGAACACAAGTAGCAGAATTACACCTGTGATCTGGTACTATGATACGTTAACTTGAAAAAAATCACATGATTTATAAATTTGGGAAAGGAGAGGAGGAGACTCCTTTAGAGGAGGTTACAGCCTGCAAGGTGGTCATCCCACAAGCTAGGAAGCGTGCCTCCAGCCAAGACCAGAGACAGGTAAGAGAAGGGGTTGGGGTAGGAGCTTTATGCTGAACGGGTTGGCTAAACATACATATTTAGCAGATTGTAGGAGGGGCTATGCATATTCATGAAGGTGGTTTGACACATGCATATTGAACAAACATGCATGTACCATTCGACCCATGTTTACTTTGGGGTGGAGACTTGGCATTTAAATATATTACAATTAGGCCCTATTTGTCGAAAGGGCTTTTCAGAAAATGAGGGCACGCAAGTGCTCTGTAAACTGGCCAGAGCCAGTCCATAGTCTTCTTATCTGGAGATAGTTGCTGAAATCAGCCTCTTGTCCAGTGAAAGCTGTAGTTATGGCTGGTGGAACAGGTGGTCAGCCCCTCAGCCTCTGGGAGCTGGGTGAATTGTAATTGTTTTAATATTGCTTATCTCCAGGCCATCTAGAACTTGTTTAGCTGCTAGAGAAAAAGAAAAGCTTGTGGCAAGTGTGGAGGGTGTGACTTAATCCTCACCTGCCATGGCCTGAGGTCCTGTTTATAATTTGATACTGTATTGCTATAAAGAGTCTGTTCTGCCAGTCTTATGATCTCTATTTTAACATGAATGCTGGTAGGTTGTTGTTTCTAAACTGTAAAACGGAGAGGCTTCATGAGGCGTGTCTGACCCCCCATCTCATGGCTGGGAACTGTTTTTAAGGTTTTTCTGGGGTTCCTTAGCCAAGGGGGACTCCATTAAGTCAGCGAAGGGCTGATTTCATTTTTTAGTTGACAGAGGAAAGGTACAGAGAGCTCCAAAAGCACAAGGAGGAGCCAGGAACAGCCCCCATCATGGAGGCGCTAGGCTTGGAGGAGAAGGAGATGCTGCCCATAAGGGGTGTGGGTGGGAGGTGGAAAGACAGCACAGGGCCTAAGGCAAGAAAAACAACTCAAATTTGATGAAGGCCAGAGAAGCTGCAGCTGAGAGGAGGGAGCAGGCAAGAGGGGGTCAGAGAGACAGCCTAACACATAAGCTTCCTAGACCAGAGAAGGAGCAGTGCAGTATTTGATCGCAGCAGAAGTGCAGGTTCCAAGTTACTTTATTTTTTATTTGACTTTATTATTTTTTTGAGACAGTCTTGCTCTGCTTCCCAGGCTGGAGTGCACCACAACCAGCTAGTTTTTGTATTTTTAGTAGAGACGGGGTTTCACCCTGTTGGCCAGGCTGGTCTCAAACTCCTGGCCTCAAGTGATCCGCCCGCCTCAGTCTCGGGAGGCACTTATATTATTCGGGAAAATTGAGGTTAACTTCTCCAGGTCACACAGGGAAGTCAGGAGTCAAATCCCAGGCTCAACTCCATAGCCCATCTGGTAACTATTATGCAATAAACACTGAGAATTAAAAGTGCCTGTTGTCCTAGGAAGAGACTGTTCTGGTAACAGCTAACTCCCAGAACCAGTTTTTTTTTTTCCCCCGATAGCCCATTTTATTTTGCTCAGCACAGTCTTTCATCCTACTTTAGGGTATCACATGGAAAAAATATGGAACGCTTCACCAATCTGCGTGTCATTGGTTCCAATTTTAGTATTCATACTGCCTAACCCAGCACCCGGATAGAATGACCAACACTTCACAACCCCGCCTCGGAAAGCCAGCCAATCAGCAACCGTCTTACTCCAAGAACCCCGCCTCCAGGGCCAGGGGCGACCAATCCCTAAACAGCCCGGCTAGCGGACGCTTACTAGCCCCAGAAGCCCGGCCGCCCCAATCCCTGTCCCGAGGCGGCGTCTGACCCGCCGCCGTGACCGGTGTTGGGTGTCGGCCTTTTCCTTGCTCACAGTGTTTCGGCCGAGAGTGTTGGTTCCGCGTTGGTTGAGGGGAGTGCGGGCGGCCGGGCAGAAGGCGCCCTGGCAGCAACTCCGGGTGGAGTCCCACTCTTGCCAGAGCGCCGGGGGTTCCTCGGGCATTTTGGCTTCTGTGAAACCCCAAGAAGTTGTCCTTGGCCGGGCGCGGTGGTTCACACCTATAATGCCAGCACTTTGGGAGGCCGAAGCTGGCGGATGACTTGAGGTCATGAGTTCGAGACCAGTCTAGCAAACATGGTGAAACCCCATCTCTACTAAAAATACAAAAATTAGCCTGTAGTCCCAGCTAACCCGGAGGCTAAGGAGGGAGGATCACTTGAACCCGGGAGGGAGAGGTTGCAGTGAGCCGAGATCACAGACCACAAAAAGTTGGTCTTGTGGGAAGCCGCTGCTGGGACAGGGACAGCTCCAGGGGCGGCTAATTCAGGACCTTTAACCCATCCCTTCTCTTTTTTGTTGTTTTTTCTTAGAAACAGACAAGGTGGTGGATTCCCCATACCATTACACCCTAGATCCAGGGATTCTATATCCACAGGGAGGGGCACACGTGCTTCAGAGAGAATGGGTAGGAATTTGCCCCACCCATTTTTATTTTTTGAGACAGGGTCTCACTCTGTTGCCCAGGCTGGAGTGCTGTGGTACAATCATGGCTCACTGCAGCCTTGACCTCCTGGGCTCAAGCAAGCCTCCCAAGTAGTTGGGGTTACAGGCATGTGCCACCATGACTGGCTAATTTTTCTTTTTTCTTTTTTGTAGAGATGAGGTCTCACTGTGTTGCCCAGGCTGGCCATGAACTCCTGGGCTCAAGTGATCTGCTATCCTTGGCCTCTCAAAGTGTGGGATTACAGGCATGAGCCATTGTGCCCGGCCTGTTTTTTGTTTTTCTAGTAGCCATTCTAATAGGTATGAGGTAGTGGTTTTGACTTGCGTTTCCCTAATGACTAGTGAAGTTGAGCATCTTTTTGTGTGCTTATTTGCCATTTGTATAATTTATTTAGAGAAATGGCTATTCAAATCCTTTGCCCATTTTTTCTGGTTTTGATTTCATTTATTTTTAAATAGATTCGGGGTCTTGCTATGTTGCTTTGGCTGGTCTCAAACTCCTGGGCTCAAACCATCCTGCCACCTGAGCCTCCCAAGTAGTTAGTATTACAGGCACATGCCACCAAACTTCTGCCCATTTTTAAGTCAGATTGTTTTTGTTGTTGAGTATAGGAGTTCTTGCATCTGGATATTAGCCCCTTATCAGATATGTGATTTGCAAACAGTTTTTTCCCACTCTGAGACTGCCTTTTTCACCCTGCAGATTGTGTCCTTTGATTGTAGCTTTAAATTTTGAAGTAGAACAATTTACCCATTTTTTCTTGTTTTGTCAGTGCTTTTGGTGTCATCTGAGCACACGATTTTAATGATAAACAGAGCAAGCACTATCTGAGCACTTCCCCTTCATAAAGAAGCAGTGCTCCCACCAGAAGGAGACTCAAATTCTGCTCAGCACCATTCAGCCCAGTTGTTAAGAGGGAGCACATGTGTTGACAGTGTCCTTCCACATAGTCTGCCACGGACACTTCCCACCAGCCAACAGTGTCATCTGCTCAAAGGATGCTGGAGGTCAACAGCAGCTGTTTGTTTTTGTTTGAGACAGAGTCTTGCTCTGTCACCCAGGCTGGAGTGCAGTGGTGTGATCTCAGCTTACCGCAACCTCTGCCTCCCAGGTTCAAGTGATTCTCCTGACTCAGCCTCCCGAGTAGCTGAGATTACAGGCACAAGCCACCATGTTCAGCTAATCTTTGTATTTTTTTGTAGAGACGGGGTTTCACCATGTTGGCCAGGCTGGTCTTGAACTCCTGACCTCAGGTGATCCACCCACCTCTGCCTCCCAAAGTGCTGGGATTACAGGCGTGAGCCACTACGCCCGGCCAGCAGCAGCTGGTTTTACAAACTTGGCAACAGTCGGTGCCCCTTTTTACTCCAAGGAGCGTAACTCAGATCACTGTCTCTGTAGTTTGGGTTTCTTCCCAACCTTTAGCAATGGAATTCATCAGTTTCATTCTAGACTGTATTCTTTAGTGCTTGGTCTGGAAAAATGGGCTTGGCTTATGGACTAGGTTACTGTGCTTCAGTTGAAATTGATTGAAATATTTGATTGAAGTAACTGAAATAACTAAAATATTTCAGTGTGTTCATCCACTCTTTGACAATGTTCTTTTATAACAGATAATGCACAGGGGACCAGGCAGGTATAACTCACTGGCCCAGGAAAATCCAATTTTTATTGTAGCACTTTATTTCCACTCTTTTTCTTCTTTTTTGTTGCATGTGTAAAATCATCATCCTTGAAGAGTCATTTGTTCCAGCCTATACAGACTCACACTCTGTATTCACACTGGAATCCCACTGTCTGCTCCGAGAATGTTTTCTTTCTTTTTTGAGATGGAGTCTTGCTCTGTTCCCCAGGCTGGAGTGCAATGGCACAATCTGGGTTCACTGCAACCTCTGCCTCCCAGGGTCAAGTGATTCTCCTGCCTCAGCCTCCCAAGTAGCTGGGATTACAGGTGTCCACCACAACGCCCAGCTAATTTTTTTGTATTTTTAGTACAGACAGGGTTTCACCATGTTGGCCAGGCTGGTTTCAAACTCCTGACCTCAAGTGATCCGCCCTCCTCGGCCTCCCAAAGTGCTGGGATTAACAGGTGTGAGCCACCGCACCCAGTTGATACTGTTTTTCTGATAGTGGAGGGCTCTGGAGTCAGACGGCTGTGTTTAAATCTAGTCTCTGCCATGTACTAACTGGAGGGCCCTAGCCAAGTTGCTTTGTCTCCATGTGGTTTTGCTTCCCCATATGTAAATAGGGCTAATAATGGCACCTAACTCCTAGAGTTGTTGAGAAGATTCAGCAAGTCACATACAAAGCACTCAGTGCCTGGCACATAATAAGTGCCAATATATTATTTATTTATTTACAGACAGGGTCTTGCTCTTGTCCCAGCTAATGTGCAGTGGCACAATCACAGCTCACTGCAGCCTCGAACTCCCGGGCTCAGGTGATCCTCCCACCTCAGCCTCCTGAGTAGCTGAGACTACAGGCACATGCCACCATGCCAGGGTAATTTTTAAATTTTTTGTAGAGACAGGGTTTCACCATGTTGTCCAAGCTGGTCTCAAACTCCTGGGCTCAAGTGATCCACCTTCCTCAGCCTCCCAAAGTGTTGGGATTACAGGCATGAGCCACTGTGCCTGGCCTTAATATATAACCACAATCAGAATGATTGTATTAATATGTTTTTTTTTTTAATTCAATGAAGCACTTTTAAGCCCATGGCTCATTTGGAATTGAAGATATAAGACAACAATAATAACCATCCTTTCCCCATGGCCAGTCACTATCCTGACTTCGGTGTTTGTCATTCCCACGCATGTTTTCACACATTTACAACGTATGTATCCATAAGCAATATATGGTGCTTTTTATGAGGTTTGAAGTGCCGCGGTTTGCCACGGTTACTATGGGACTGAATGAAGGAGGACGAATGCAGAAATGAAAACTTAAAAGAAACTGTTTTAAAAGAAGGGGTCAGGGGAAGAAGAAATGGGCTCCCTGCTTCTAGGGAGCAAGAGCAGCAGCTCTGAGCTTCTACAGCCCTTTGTATTTACGGGGTAGAAAGAGCAGGGAAGAGGAGGTAATGATTGGTCAGCTGCTTAATTGATCACAGGTTCACATTATTGCTAACAGGCTTCAGATGTACCTAATCACAAGAAAACTGGGCTTAGGGAGTGACTGCCCTCTGCATTCCTTCTGGGCAGCAGATGCAGTTTGTCAGTTTGCCAACACTCTGCATTTATGAGAACAGTTTGCTGTTTACTCACATAGCCTCCAGGATACTGAGTTGATCACGACCCTCACTCTTTCAGCCTGCAACATTGAAGCTTTATGTAAATGCACTATCCTGTCTGTATCCTCCCATACTGTGCTCTTTTCACTCATCGTTAAGTGTCTGAGATCTATTCATGTTGATATATGCAACTGTGTGTCATGCATTTTTAACTGCTTTAAACTCACCATTGGGTGAATATACAGCTTATCTGTTCTCTTGTTGATGAGCATTGGGCTTTTTTAAATTTATGAGACTATTTATTCTTTTCTCCCCAGGCTTGGCTTGGACTCATCGTCAACAGCAGCAGCAGCAGCATCATCATCATCATCATCATCAATGGCTGAGCCCTCACTGTGCTTCCTGGTAGCCCGGCTCAGCTTCCTGCCTCCACAGGCACTACAGGAGGGAACAAAGTCACCTGTCAGGATCATGTGGAAAGAGATCAAGGGTAGATTTAACCCCAGGTGTGCTGATGCTGAAGTCTGTGCTCCTAACCACTCTGGCCTTCTGCTTCCTCAGGAACAAATGCTTGGTGTCATTCCGAGGTGGGTGCACAGGCCCCCAGCAGTCTCTGCTGAGTCCCACAGCCTGGACCAGGGCCTCCGGAAAGGCACAGTGCCTGGCTGCAACTCACAGACCTGGCTTTAGAATGGCTCAGTTGGTGTTGCATGCTTTGGGTTGTTTTGGAACTCCCTGCTCCTCCAAGGATATTTAACACCGTTGAAGACTTTTTAGCAGTTGCCTGTGGGTTCCATCTCTGCTGGGTAACACAGGAGGACCAGGGCTTTGGCCAAGAACCTAAAGGGCCACACTCATTTGCTCTTGGGTGGTAGTGAAGGGGTAGAATGGAGACAGGTGACAGGAAGCTGGGACAGAAGACTTCAGAAACAACCAGGGAGATACTAGAAAGCCACTCCCAGGAGCGTGGAGGGACAGACAATCCCGGGAAGCAGCAAACAGTGCTGCTTTTGCTTTAATGTAAATTCGGCTTAGAACAATTTAGAATTTTAAAAATTCCAATGTTGGATCTCGTTCCAAAGCCTTCTGTTTGCTGGTGAACTAATGATAAGGATAATGGGGGCCAGACACGGTGGCTCACGCCTGTAATCCCAACAGTTTGGGAGGCTGAGGCAGGCCAATCGCTTGAGCCTAGGAGCTCAAGACCAGCCTGGACAACATGGTAAGACTCCATCTCTCCAGAAAAATACAAAAATTAGCTGGGCATGGTGGCACGTGCCTGTGGTTCCGTGGTTCCAGTTACTCAGGAGGCTGAGGTGGGAGGATCACTTGAGCTCAGGAGGTCAAGGCTGCAGTGAGCCGTGATTGGGCCACTGCACTCCAGCCTGGGCAAGGGAGTGAGACCCAGTCTCAAAACAACAACAACAACAACAACAAGAAGACAAGACAATGGGTGTCAGGGGAGTGAGCTTTCTGAGTTTCTGCATCTCTCTGAGCCTCAGCTTCCTCATCTGTAGAATGGGAGAGGATCTGCCTAACAGACAAGTATGTGAGGGGCCTGGCATGGTCAATCAATGGTTGTTACCTCCTTATGAGGCATGTCTCACCAGACTATAGCAGGCTGTGGTGGTACAAATTCCACCAACTGCCCTTGAGTTGGTAGCTTTCTCAGTGCTATAAAGGAGATCGGGATCAGAATGAGAATGATGGGGGAAAAAGAAGTAGAGACAGAAGTCCCTACAAAGGGTCTCACTCCCCTGGGCCCAGCATTCTAGCAAGTTTCCTGTGTGGCCTCGACCCTCACTTACGGGTCCACTCTGAGAGCTGAGCCCACCTCATTGCAGTCTTCTCAGGTCATGAGCAGGTTCCAAGACAAGCAGGACACGCACCAGCTTCCATCCTGGAGAGAAGTTCATTATACAAATAGGGTGGATGGTGCGGCAGCAGGAGCAGAGGAGGAGAGGAGTAACGCTGGTGAAGTGACCTCACTGCATGCCCTAAATACACAGGCACCACATGATTGGAGAGGGAGCATCTGCAAAGATGGAGCCCTGCAGTGTCTGCGTTAGAAAAGCTTTCTAAGGCTGAGGTGGGCGGATCACCTGAGGTCAGGAGTTCAAGACCAGCCTGACCAACATGGCAAAACCCTGTCTCTACTAAAAATACAAAAATTAGCTGGACATGGTTGTGGGTGCCTGCAATCCCAACTACTCGGGAGGCTGAGGCAGGAGAATCGCTTGAACCCAGGACACAGAGGTTGCAGTGAGCCGAGACTCGCCACTGCACTCCAGCCTGGGCGACAGAGTGAGACTCCATCTCAAAAAAAAAATAAATAAATAAATAAAAAGGGAAGAAAGTAAAGCATTCTAGATGAGGAGAAACACGGTGGAAGAATGGCCTCATCTCTAGGCAGTGCGCTGTTGCTGCTAGGGGCCCAAGGCAAGCTCCATGGCTAGTCCCCAATACAAGGTGGCTACAGATCTAACGCAAGCAACGGGGACCTGGGTCCAGAAGACTCCATGCCACAGCCGGGGATGGCCACCTCCTCTGCGATGAACCACTGCAAAAGCTTTCTCCTTCTGTTGCCCAAAGGAAAGCCAGACTGGAGCCCCCTGGACACCAGGAAGGGGTGCTGATTTCTTTATTTATTAGACTCAAGTGCTTTAGTACAGAATGGTACAGAGATGATATATGTTTGTGCTTCAATACTTTCAAACGCTGAGATTCTGATAATTTTAAGGTAAACAAGTTTCAAGACAGACTACTTTTTTAAAATATCCTTTTGATAAATTATTTTTATATAAATAACAGAGAAAGGGAACCAACATCTTCGACAAACAAGGTCCTGAAGCATGAGCACTGTTTGGTCCGAGGGAGGGGACAGAACAAGCAGCGGGAGTAAGACGCCTGGTGCAGGTGCCTGTGGTTCTGTCTAAGGAAATCAGGTCGTATAAGTTGGAAGGGAGACGGGAAGAGATCTGACGACTAATCTCAGTGCAAGGGGAGATTTCAAAGCCTTGAGAAGAGAACACCACAATGCAGTGCGCAGAAAGGGCGGGGAGCAGGCTCTGAAAGGGAGGCGGAGGTGGCGCCGAGCTCGCGTACAGCACTTTGAGAGGACATCACTAGACAAGTAATACACACATGGCCTGCAGGAGGTCAAGGGCGGCGAGGGGGCTGGGCAGGGGACATTTTTGTGACTTCCACTGTTATTATATTTCACGACAACAGCAGCAGCACAAATGGTGTGCTCACCACTGGAGAATGAGAGCTGCTGAGTCTTGAGGATGGCGAGACAGCCTTCCTGCATTTGCTGCTTTAGAGCTAAGTTTTATACAGAGAACAAAATGACCATCTTCTCTTACAAACACGATGATGTATGACCCCACACGACACAAGGTATTATGAAGTATCTGAAACTGAGGATAATCTGACTGAAGATGCTTGTCAAGAGGGTACAGGGTCTGTGTGAGTCCAACGGGCCAAGAACCTTCTCCACAGCCATAGCCCTTCTGTTCAGGGGCCTCCAGAACCCATCTCTTCTGGTCCATTCCTGACCCTTGAATGAAGGCTGACTAGGAAAAATGAGCTGTTGGGGTGATGCCTGGGGACAGAAGGGCCTGGGCCACAGGCTCCAGACTAACTGTTTTTCCAAAGAGGTGGAGGCTTCCAGCGGGAGTTTGCTTCTCACCTGTCAGGGCACTGTGACTTAGGCTGGAGGACTTCCCTCGTGATCACAGCACTGTGGACACAGGCCGGGGAGGGGGCAGTGACAGGCTGTGGAGGAGGACGCTGGCCTGGCTTCGTGCAGACACCCCAGCCTCCACCCACAGCTGCACTACCGGGGGTATGAGACGCTGGGAAAGGCAAAGAGGTCTGTTCCACCTCGGACCTCCTGAGATATCCCGATTGTCACCTCCCAGGTTATTTGGATGAGAGCAGGCACTGAGGGGTAGGGACTGGAATGAAGATAACAGATTAGTCCTCAGTGTGAAATACTCCAAGAACACAGACATCTCTATGATTCTCAACAAGGACAGGAACAACCCTAAACAAGGTTTTAAAAACACCCAAATTTCTACCGTTCCATACCCAAGCAATGTGCACATGTCACCCAGGGTTATGTACAAGGTCACAAATCTTAAATAACGGGGAAAAGGCGTCCATTCATCCTAACAGTCCAGAAATTTCTCCTGCTGTGCACCAATTGCACATGAACTTCTCTTTTTAGGATACATATATAAGATACTCTTTTTAAAAAACACAATGCATTATTTTCTTTTGTTTCAAAGGAGAAGAGGGCGTCACTGAACACGAGAACGCAGTGGCAACAGTGCCAGCCAGGGCGTGCAGGGCTAGGGGGGCAACAGACGCAAAGGAACTGAGGCGGGCGGTGGTGGGAAGCTGCGGTGCACTGTGGGATGGGGGCGTGTTTTGGAGGGGCGACTTATTTTTTTAACTGCTTATTTCTTCATCTGTTTTATTCAGTTTCTTCAGTGTGTCCAGCAGTTTCTGTGGGGTGAGGATGTGTGTGGATCCTGGAGGAGGCAGAGAAGACAGTGAGCTTGCCAGTTCTGGTTCCTAACACTTCCTTTCCTGCGCTTCTCGATTCCCAGATCTGCACCCATCCCCCTCCCCCACCCTGGTCTGGGTCTAGTGGAAGCAGGGAGGGGAGTGAGGATTGGGGTTGGGGTCCCGTCACAATAGGCCTGGGAGATATTTGGGGGCTGTGGATAAACAAAACACAACCTCTGGCTCAGGCAGGGTCCCAGGCTGCACCAAGGAACGAGCCGCCTCACCATCAGGGTGCAGAGCCATCTGCAGGTGATGGGCAGCTGCGTTTCTAATTCACTCTTAAACTCCAGGTGAAGCCAGGGAGAGAAATTACAAACATGGGGAAAGGTTGAAAATGGGGCCAGAGTTGGTAGGGGGACCATGTGTGGAAAGCATGGTGCCTGGGAGAGGAAGTTGATAGGCAAAGCCCCCTGGGAGAATCCACTGACCTCTGGGAGCCAGCCAGTTGGTACTGCCCTGGTGGGTGGGACCTCAGGTGTGAGAGGGAAAGGGCCAGGGGACCTGAGGCCTTACCTTGCAGAGACCGCGTATTGTAAGAGATTAGAAATGCTTGCAAAAATTTAAGCTAATGGAATTAGATATACTTCTACTGCAAAAATAAAAATAAAAATAAATGAAAGTCTTTGTCATAAGGAGACAAAGAGAGATCTAGTAAGTGCAGTAAAAAAAGATGCATGGGTCGTGTGGTTTGGACATGGACTTAAACAGAACAGAGGTGACCGGGGTGGTGTGTGGGTGAGCATGAGGCCTGCACGCATGCAGCAGTGCACTTCAAAGAAAGGTCCTGGTGGGAGACAAGAACTGAACAAAAGAGACCCGTACTTGAAAATGTGCCTCCCTGGAGACGTGGCAAAGGAATGAGCCTTCATGGGAGCAGGGGAGCAGAAACCACCAGATGCTGGATTTCCACCCCAAGGGCAGGCAAAAGAAGGCTTTGGCTGGCTTATTGGGCATGACGCCAATACCAGGGTCCCTATGCCTTTGACCACTAACTACTCGCTCAGCTGACCCAAGACTGCTGGAACTGCAGCCCTTCCTGGTCACTCTAGACTAGCAGAAACTTGGAAAGCCGTCTCTGTTCTTCCAACATCCCTTTCTCTGCAGTTCAGCTGCCCACTCCCAGCTGAGTGAGGAACTTGTCCTCAGCACGATGCCCTGTGCATGCGGCCGGTAGGGGCCCTGTGCTGGAAAGCTGACTCATCATTCTGCAGACCTGAGGCTTCTGCAGCAAATGCAATATAGGTTTCAGGAGTGTGTCCCTGGGCTTTTTTATAGCACTCCTTTCCCCTGAAGTCCACTCATTTCTGTGACCTTACCACTCTTCCTGTTAATCCTAAAAGAGGCCAAAGGCTGCTGTACAAATGAGGAGAAAGGACGCATATTACAAAGCTTGCCCCAAACTCTGAAGAATGAACCATTGCCAGGATGGGGGCCCTCCAAATTGCAACTCCATGTAGCCCACGTGTCCAGATGCTGAAAGACGGCCTCTCCTGCAGAGCGTGGGGATTCGCTTGGGAGCTTCCTCATTACAAGCAACAGCAAGGAGTGCATGTGCCAGAGAAAACGTCCCCGAGGCCCTCCTTAGCTATCCAAATGACTCCAGGAAATAAAGAGGGCAGACTCATCTTAAAGGAAGCATCCGAAGGGGTTCCTCTGATCAGATGCTGATTCCAAAGTCCTCCCTATCTTTGCTGGTATGTAAATCTATGATTTGGGAGAGGCCAAAGAGAAGTTAGGGAATTAATGCACTAGAAGTCTCTGATATTATTTAATCACTGACCATTCATTGCTCCCAGTCTTGACTGAAGAAGAACAATTCTAGGACTGAGTATTGGAGACAATCAGTGAAGCCTTGAAGACCCTCGGCAACAGGCTCTGGCCTAGGCCTTCACCTACGTGGTTTCT
This sequence comes from Nomascus leucogenys, assembly GCF_006542625.1. Taxonomy (NCBI): domain Eukaryota; kingdom Metazoa; phylum Chordata; class Mammalia; order Primates; family Hylobatidae; genus Nomascus; species Nomascus leucogenys. The sequence continues at coordinate 103,823,237 of NC_044388.1, read as the reverse complement.
TTAAGGGGACCAGACTAGCTGGTGTAAATGCTGATCATCAGAAAGCCAATTCTTCACACTCAATCATCTGTGTTGTTTTAATAAATTGGTCAAGCTTTTCGCCACCATAAACATTGCAAATTAAGCTGAGTGAGTCCATAATCCATATTTTGCACACATTCTCATTTTGAATCCACAGATGGCTGACCATGTTGGTTTTCCAGAATAGAGCAGCAAGTGGGCCCTATTGCTCTGAGGGTCCTATTTATTCCCCATAACTGGAAGATTATGAAATGGAAACAGTTGTCTCTAAAAACTAAGTTGAGGCCCATCTACATGACTGTCTACATGTTTTCAAAGCTGTGGGCCAGACACCGCAAGCTCTGATGGGACAAAATCCTTCTTTCTACACGGACAGAATCTGAAAACCAAAAGTGTTCTTGCAGGCTAGCTGGTCCAATCATTCTTGAGTTTGGCTGAAGCAGACCTACTGACTCAGAATTTGCAGGGCGGCACCAGAAAATGTGTACATTTAAAGAGCAGCCCAGGTGAGTATGATCATCAGCCAGGTTTGGAAAACTGTGATCCGGCCCACCCCTCTCATCCTACACATGGGACACGTGAAGGCCAGAGCAGTCAGGTGCCTGCTCAGGGTGGGTGGCACAGACAAGCCCAGAAGCAGTGCCTCCAGGCTCTTGATTCTCGGGACCCTGTGGCCCCTGGGCGGGGAGGGGATGGGCAGGTGGATGCTTGAATAGCAGCCAGGCAATAGGTGGGCTCTGAATTCAGATTCAAATCTGAGTCCCAAAGAAAAATGAAACGTACCTGACCCCAATCTGGAATGAAGCAAAATAATCAATATAAAAACCCACCAACTTTCTCCCAGGTGGCCCCCATGTACTACAAAGATCTGATCCAGTCTTCAGCTCTCTCGCATTTGCTTCTCACAGTCTCTTGGGCATTCCCCAAAGAAGAGTACTTTTATCATAAACCAACCAGAGCACAGAGGTGAAAATCTAATCAAAAGATTTCATTTCTTAGACAATGTGGAGGGACGATTGGTGAGGATTTAGTGAGAGTTGTTGGTTAACCCTGACCTCGGGGGAGCCAGCCTCAGCTACAGGAGGGAGAGGAGCTGGGAAGACAGGGCATGGCACCATCACCCATGCATGGTGTCTGCTGAGAACCCTCTCATTTGCTGCAGGAAAACTCATCCTCTCCTAAAAGATATGTTGGGCCAGGCGCAGTGGCTCATGCCTGTAATCCCAGCACTTGGTAGGCCGAGGCTGGGAGATAACTTGAGCTCAGGAGTTCAAGACCAGCCTGGGCAACGTGGTGAAACCCAGTCTCTACCAAAAATACAAAAAAATTAGCCAGGCATGGTGGCGCATGCCTGTGGTCCCAGCTACTAGGTAGGCTGAGGTGGAAGGATCACTTGAACCCAGAAGGTCCAGGCTACAGTGAGCTGAAATTATGTCACTGCACTCCAGCCTGGGTAACAGAGTGAAACTCTGACTCGAACGAATGAACGAAAGAAAGAGAGAGAGAGAGAGAGAAAGAAAGAAAGAAAGAAAGAGAAAGAAAGAAAGAAAGAAAGAAAGAAGGAAGAGAAAGAAGACACAAAAGGTATGCTGCCACAATACTGGTCTTTAGGACACTCAAGTTTTCTGACAGTCTGCACTGTCCTGTACTTTGGTCACTTGGACGATCACAACAGAAGAGGGCAAGTCAGACCTTAATCTGCTTTCTGACCTCACTGGTATTGGGGCTTTGTGCCTTGCTTAACTGAATGCTCTAAAACCCAACACCACTCAGCAAATGATTTCAGAAGCCAGGAATATACGGAGTCTGTTTACCTTCTCTTTGTTTTGATGGCAGCTGAGACCTCTGCTGATCAAATATAACGCAAAGAAAAATACTCTGCAAAGGAGAAGCTTGTTCTGAAGCAGGGAAGCTCAGAACTCATCCTAGCAGGAGCCTTTGCAGTTTGAGTCTGTGATTCTTTCAGATCCTGCAAGTGGTCTGCTATTGCTGCAGACTCGACTGAACATTTGTCTTTCTAGAAGTCTTAAAATACATACTGCGGCAAATCCATCCACCTACCTGCAGTCTGCACACAGAACCAGATGTCTCTGATTTACAACCTATCAAAGTGCTTCTAAGGAATGATTTTTTAAAAAACAATGGCTTTTATTCACCACCTACTGGCCTTGCTTTCTAGGGAGGGCCAGCCCAGTCAGGATGGGAGCTATAGCCTAGGGCTATAACCAGGTCCACTTTCTGGGTTCCCAACTACTTTCAGTTCCTTAGCACACTGCTGCCTTGACATTCATGTCAAGGAAGGGAGAGAGGAGGAGATAAACAGCGTAGCCTCCTGTTCCTACCTTTAGGAGGAAGCAACATTTTCCTTACATACACAAGCAGCTTCTGATGTCACCTAGCCAAGGTTCTGAAGGGCCATTCCCCTGAGGCTCACCAGAGAGTGAGAGAGTGGGCAGGACTGCATGGTTTGAGGCACAAATCGTAATCACTGAATATACAGAATGTCAGAGGTCCTGCGCGCCTGGGGGCACTGCGATCTAGCCTCCCTGTGCTCCTATGCTATGGCCAGAGAGCGAGGATATCTTTCCATAGCCACACAGGTGCCCATGGAGGAGCTGGGGTAGAGGCTAGTCCTCCTGGCTCTGAGTCCAGGTCTCTCTCCACTGCTCACAGGGGACTCACACTCTGTGACTCACTGGGCCACATCTCAGCTCAGGTGAAGGGGCTTTTCCAGGGTCCATTGTCAATGATATACACAAAGTCAGGTACACAAAATATGGCCTCATGACAGAATATATAATAAGCTAAGGAGTCACTGATGTGATGGAAGCCTGCCATTTAAACACATAGGAGGTTCCCATCATATCTGAAGGATAGAAAGAGAGAGGAGGGAATGAGGACAATTTTGAAGATCAAAATTTGGATAGTCGGCTGGGCACAGTGGCTCACGCCTATAATCCCAGCACTTTGGGAGGCTGAGGCAGGTGGATCACCTGAGGTTGGGAGTTCGAGACCAGCCTGACCAACATGGAGAAACCCCATCTCTACTAAAAATACAAAAAAAAAATTAGCCAGGTGTGGTGGCGCATGCCTGTAATCCCAGCAACTCGGGAGACTAAGGCAGGAGAATCACTTGAACCCAGGAGGCAGAGGTTGTGGTGAGCCGAGATCAGGCCATTGCGCACTCCAGCCTGGGCAACAAGAGCGAAACTCTGTCTCAAAAAAAAAGATAATCATAATAAAAATAAAAATAAAAAAAATAAAATTTGGATAGTCTACTAAGCAGACAATAGGTTCTGGGTAACAAGCTTGGTGGGAGACAGAAGATGCTCTCTAAAACCACACAGAGCATTAATAATAGGTTTATGCTGGGCACAGTGGTATGGGCCTATGGTGCCAGCTACTCAGGAGGCTGAGATAGGAGGATCTCTTGAGGCCAGGAGTTTGAGGCTGCAGTGTGTTGTGATCACACCTGTGAAGAGCCACTGCACTCCAGCATGGGCAACATAGCAAGACCCTGTCTTAAAAAAAAAAAATACATTTCTACTGAAAGGCTCTCAGACCCTACCAAGGGACTTCAGTGGGAGAGAGAGGGTATGACTACTCAACTCTTGAAAGGATCCACAGAATTAAAAGTAATTACTAAAAGAGCAAATGACCATTAAGTGCCGTTTCCTGCAGAGGAACATGAAACAAAAGCTCTTCCCACTAAAGATTGGAGTTCCCCAAGCAGATGGCGGCTTGTGACCCAATTACCCCTTATAACTTATTTCTTGAGAAGTGCCTGTCCTAGGAAAAAGGTATTCACACCATCCGTCCAGCTGCCACTAACCTGGGGTCTATTCTACATTGCCTGCCAAGCTTCCCTCACGACCAGCCATCTCCACCACCGCCTGCCTTCCTGGACATGGTGTTCCCTGAATGTCCACTGGCCTCACTCTCAGACCCCCACACCCAGCACAACCAGGACACTCTACAATCCTTGTGGGGGCCACAAATTCATCCCAGACCAGCAGGCTTGGGCACTGTGCTTCAGGCATCCCCCAAAACTTCAGTTCCCTCTCTGACAACTGTTCACAGCAGTCATTATCATTTTTAGTTTCCACTCAGCGGCCTGCAGGCGTCTGAGCAGTGCGGAACCCAAGGCATGAGTGAGCCAGCAGGTCAGAGCCCGAAGGGTTCATGGCAGGGCTGTGAGGGCAGCACTGGACACATTTTCAATCGGTGTTGAGAACTGCAAGCATTTTCTTGTTGAAACAAAATCAAATAAATAATAAACTAAAAAGGAAGAAATAAAGAAAAAGAGTGACGGAATAATCAAAGAAAGCCCTTCAGAGTGGAAGAGTTTCTTTTCTGTAATAAGCTGCTTTTACTTTGTTTCTTTGGCTCTCACTCCATTGTTGGAGCCTGATCCTCAAAAGATACCCTAGAGGACTCCCTGAAGTCGGGGTGTCTCAGGTCCATGAGAAATTTGGTGGGAGTAAGAATGTGAGTAGAACCTGTGGGAGAACAGAGGCCAGCTGACTGCTTGAACAAAGGTACGTCACAGGAACATGCCAACTTAGGCCTACATTTTATGCAGCCAATGAGGTATGAGAAAGCAAGACACACACACGTGCACACATGCATACACACACACACAAGCGCGCACGCACACACATGGTAGCAAGGCGGCTGGCATGCACAAAGCAGGGGAGGCCACACAGCGGACGTCAGCTGTCTGCGCAAGGCCCCTCCATGAATCTTCATGGGCAACTTCATATCCCCAGGTTCCCACCTCCCGATATATGGAACCTCAAGTCAGGTCTAAAGATGAAGGGGAAGATTTATACCCAAAGCCTGGCTGTGACAGCTTCTGTCCAGAAAAGCTGTGTTTGAGCTCAGAATTACTCACTACATTCATGCAATACATATGCAAGCAGGGAGCAGAGAGCTTTATCACCGGGGCTATACAACAGAAGGGAAAAACAGTTATGTGCAGAGCTGGTGACCTGACACGGGAAGCTTGAGGGCTGCAGCGGGGAGGTACAGTCTCCCCACTGGATTGTACTATCAGAGAGGCGGCTGACAGCCCCAGATCCATCTTGAAAAACCCAGCAACAGCCATGTGGACTGGTCTATGGAGTCTGCTCACTTGGATAGCTTGTGGGGGTGCTGTGACTTGCTCACCCCAAATAGGAGGTATAAAACTGCCACTTGTTATCGAGATCATGACTGTGCCTGGGATTAAGACCAGTGGTGGGCACCTATGGGAGAAGGTCAGCGATGCCTCCCAGCTGGGGCAGCTCAGGGCCTCTTCCTGTAGCAGTTCATGTGTAAGTGGCCTGAGAGGCCATCCTTGGCCCTGGAGAGTATAATTCCCCACTGGGTGCAGAGCACACCCCCTTCCAAAAGGAGGCCAAGAGCCCTGGCCTCACTCCTTGCTCGGCATGAGTCTGTTTCCACTGAGGACAGAGCCCAGCCATGGTAGTGAACATGACAGCTTCTTGCCAGACAGTGTTGAGAGGGACTCCCAGGCTGGCGGGTACCTTCCATTTTGTTAAGGGCAAAACAAAACAAAAAGGGAGGCATCTGGAGAAAGCAAGACTTTTCTTAGCTCGTTCATCTTCTTCCAGCCCTAAACATCATAGAAGCCCCCAAAGGCACGAAAAAGGAGAAAAGTCTCCTGCTGCGTTAAGCTAGCTCCTACGAGTTGCTTCCTCTCTTTTGGAAAACGAACAGGAAATATGAGAAAGGGCATGGCAGACCTGGAAAGTGGTTGGAGGTGGCTGGGGGAGCCCTGGGCAGAGTCCAGCGGTCAGGCAGTAGTTTCAGGCAGCACCTGCTCACAGCTATCTGTCCATCTCCACCTGACAGGGCAGCGATTGACTGCCATTCACTGCCCATTCCTGCCTGGGCATGAGGCCAATGCCAGGAAACTGATAGACCTCATCTTGGGCCTAGTTCAAGGCTGTGAATGAGTATTACTGATCCCGTTTTGCTGAGTAAGGAAATGGTTGGAGAGCTGGAGCCACTTGCTCAAGGTCACCCACTTGCAGTTTGCAGGGCAGGAATCTGAGCCTGAGTCTGCCGGACCCTGGGATCAGGCACTTCCTACCTCATGAGGCTGCCTTCCATTGAGAGACGCAGCAGGGCAGACCAAGGAGGCAACCCTTTGCCCCTAGCTACTGCTGTCCACAGTTACCTAGAGACTAAGTTTTGTGGGTCAAGGGAGTCTATGACAGATGCGACACCAAAGCGTGGAATGGAGTCGAGGTGCGATGCGGCGGCGCCTTCCGCTGGAAGCATGGCCACTCACCTATCAGCACCTCCCACTTTCCGTTGGCCTGGGTCACCTCGTAGGCGCAGCGCATCTCATTCAGGCTCACACCCCCAAGGATGAAAATGATGAGGCGGGGGCCACTGCGGTACTCGCCTGGGGCCTTGTTCTTATGCCAGTGCCCATAGCGGGCGCTGAGAAAGAGAGAGAGAGAGAGTGTCAGTCAGTTTATCTGCACTCACGGCATCTAGTGCTTCATACCCCAGTGGTTTGTTTACATATTAGGTCTGTACACTTGTGCCCCAAACAGAGTAGATGCTTAGTGAGTGCTGGCTGAATTTCACTGCAATGCAATTTTCAAGTGGTTTGGTTCCCAGGAGAAGAGTCACTATGAATGCCTGTGCTGCTGTGACCTTGTCACTCTTAGAAACATGCAGGCAACAGACAGGATCAGTTCAGCTCTGACGCTTGCTGGGTCAAGTTCTGTAGCATCCCCCTGCTAGAGGCTCATGCAGACGTCTACCCCAAGTTGCGCATGCCTCTGAGCTTGCCTGGATGCTCTGCTGTCAGTGCACAGTGATGACAGTCTAAGATCTGCCTTCAGGCTGGCACATAGATCCCCTGAAAACATGTACTGAGTGAGTGCCTCTTGGAGGCCAGGGCCTCCCCAGTACCACATCCCAAGGAGACACAGGCCTTGACCAAGAGGTCATCATTGAATGGGGCAGGTGGGGAGAAGGAAATGAGCCCAAATCCTGGTCTGATGAAGAGCTCTGTGCTATACGACCAAGCACAGGGAAGCCCTGGAACCCTGTCCAGGCACCACTGGGGAGGCTTCTCCATCCCTGAGCTGCCTCCTGGAAATTGCGGCGAAGCCAGGGAGGAAGAGTACTTCAGTGGCAGGGCTGCTCCCAGAGGGGCTTCCTTCAATAGCTCTTTACCTTTGACTGAGAAACAGGAACAAATGGGTTGTTCCCAGGTTAAGAAAATGAGAAAAATGAGATGAAAGGAGCAGGTCCTTTCTGGCCACTGCAATGTGTCACCTTTCTTCCTGATTCATGACAGCCTTACAGTCACTTTCCAAACCAGGAAGACGCCTGGGGCACTGTTTGGGCCAACAGAGAATCTCACAGTCGCTTTCTTTCCTTGTGCAATCATTTGATATCCCATTCTCATCACCCACCCTGACTGTGGCGCTACTGGGGATTTTGTATTTTATGCCATATTTGGCAATAAACGTTTTACCTCTGCTGCCATGAGAAGGGCTGCACAATGACACAGAGGCCACCACAGGCCTCTGGCCCAGCTGAAGCCAAAAGTGAACACAGAGAGAGGAGACGCAAGAGAGAAGACAGGCGGGGAAAGCAGGAGAGGAGGGACAGAGATGTGCACATCCTGGGGTGCCAGGTGTGGCACAGCTGCAGTGCCAGGGTCGCCCTCTCGAGCTGCTAACTCTACCATCCCGAGTGCATGCTCAGCCCTGACTGTTCTCAGGAGCCACTGTGTGGAGAGACCACGTGTGTTACCCACTCGTCAGCTGGGGGACATGTGGGCTGCTCCACACTTGGACTGCATGAGTAAAGCTATGAACGCTGATGCGCTGCAATTTTAAACAGGGTGGTGAGGGAAGATTGGAGAAGGTAACACTTGATTAAAGACCAAAGGAGATAAGAGGCAAGCCATGCAGACATATTTTTTCTTTGTCTGTTTGACGTGCAGTCTCGCTCTGTCACCCAGACTGGAGTGCAGTGATGCGATCTTGGATCACCGCAACCTCTGCCTCCCGGGTTCAAGCAATTCTCCTGCCTCAGCCTCCTGAGTAGCTGGGACTACAGGCATAAGCCACCATGCCCAGCTAACTTTTGTATTTTTAGTAGAGACAGGGTTTCACCGTGTTCGCCAGGCTGGTCTCAAATGCCTGACCTCAAGTGATTCACCCGCCTTGGCCTCCCAAAGTTCTGGGATTACAGGTGTGAGCTACTGTGCCCAGCCCATGCAGACATATCTGGGGACAGATAATTTCAGGCAGAGGGAAAAGCAAGTGCAGTGGTCCTGAGGCAAACGTAAGCCTGACTGTTCTAGAAGTGTGAGGAAGCTGGCATGGCTCATGCAGAGCGAGCGAGGGAGGAGGTGTGAGGGATGAATCAGAAAGGAACGGGATGCTGGAGGGGGAAGGGCCGTGGGACCACTGTGCAGACCTGGCCCACGCTGCAGCTGCGGGGAGCAGCAGCGAGGGGGCTCTGGTAAATCACACAGCCACACAGTGGGACGGCCGCAGAGCTGACATCCAACCAGAGCTGGCTCCCCTCTGTCCTTGCTAAGGGATTTTCACCTACCTGACGGCGGTGGTACTGAAGGAGGCAGACGAACGGGTAGAGATATAAGGGTAGTGTTTGGTGTCAAGTTTGTCCTCAATAGTGTCCTAGAAGGAAAAGAGACAGATATTAGCTTGCCATCTGTCTGAAAAGTGCTGACGGGAACCAAGGCCAGATGATCTGTAGAACATGTCACTTGGCAAAGCCATGGTCAGGTTTGCAACAACCAGAGTTCCCTTCCCTGTGGCCAGAGGTGCCTAGCACAGGGCTCAGTTATAGCAGATGCTTTGTAACTGGCTGCTATACTGAGATAGCCTGCTTTTTAAGAGAAGTTTTTTCTTGCTTCTCTTCCAGTTTATTCACTTTCATATTCTACATGAGGTTTTATAAATGATGCATTCTGTCCAATAAATTCCTGATACTTGCCATCAGCCTTGTAGAAACCAGGCACAAGCAGTGTCTCTCCTGCACGAAGGAGCCTTACCCTCTCCATTTTTCAAGTGTCTAATTATCTGGTGGGTGGACTCTCACCATCTACATCCTGCTGCCTAGAAATCCACACTCTTCTTTACAGCTCCCACATGAAGCCTACACATGTCTCTTTAGGGGATCGGAGAGGAGGGGGAGCAAAACGGAGCAGAGAACAAAGAACAAAGGAGGGAATGAGACAGAGGGGTTGGCCATCCCAACAAGCAAAGAGATATAATTGGTTTCTAGATGTTTCATGTTCACCCATCCTTTTAGTTTGTGGATTTTAAAAATGGGAGCTGACTCACTCTATATATTTAAAATACATTTATATTAATGTACAATTCAATAGGAACACCTGGGCTGCCAGGAATTAACTAAGGGATCCCGAGAAAAACCCCTTCATTCTCTAGACCCCAGTTTTGTTCACCAATCAAGTTGGAAAGATCTAGTGGTGCAGGATTCTATGCAGGGTCTCTTCCCGCTACAAGGAGAGAAGGGAGTGACCCCACAGGGCTACTGTGGTGGCCACCACCTTATACACCTTCCAGCCAACAACTGCAAAAACACCTGCTGCACTAGAGGCTCTGTGCAGACAGAGCAGCTGAGGGGACAGGACCAACAAACGAAAAGGTGACCCAAGGCACCAAGAGGCACATGTGCACTAAGGAGTCCAGGGGAGGCCTCCGTGTGCTGAGTGGTCAGACAGGTGGGGCAGCAGATGGAAACGGTGAGATTCAAGCGAGGCTTTGATGGAAAGCAGGATCTGGGAAGGGGAGTGGAGGGGTGAGAACATGCCAGGCAAGGGGCTGCTTTGGCCAGAGGAGCAGAATCCGATTTGCTGGTGTGTGGAGGCTCAGGTAGGGAACAGTAGGAGGAGGGCAGGGCAGGGCAGGCAGGGCCGCGCTGGGGAGGTGTGCTGAGCCACTGCACCTGTGTGGAGGTGTGATGTCACTAATCTGACCTTTGAGATGCACTTGGACCCCTCTGGATGCGGCACCCTAGAGGGGTCTCTATTATAGGAGCTGAATGCTCCAAGACATAACAACAAACAGATCTGGGGCTGTGCTTCAGTCTCTCAGCTCTTGGGCAAGGGGCGCCATGAGGGCCAAAGGAGGCCCGGATGCGAATCCTCAAGTGGAGGCAGTACCCGTGAAGTCAGCAGCACCTCACAGCAGGTGAAGCTGGAAGCATCCAGGCTTACAAGCCAAGGGCCCTGGGCCTGGTTCTTTCTCCCTGTGCCCCAGCACTAACCTCCATGATGTCCTTGATAATTGGAGTCCACCGTGAGAGCTGGTAGGTCTGCTCACTGATGCGCTCCTTCCGCTCCGGCTTGCTCCGGCGACGCAGCGTGGACTGCATGCACACACACACCAGGTTAGAACCTGAGTCAGGGCCACTTGGGCCCTAGGTGACCTCTGCTACTCTCTGGAAATTCTCTGAAGGACCCCAGAGGCAGCACTGGCCAACAGTAATGGGGGGGGATGGCTTTCCATGGAATAGCCCCAAATGTGCCCTTTTGGGAACCTGGAGCAAACTTGTTCTTTAGTCATAAAAAGGCCGGGCTTGGTGGCTCACACCTGTAATCCCAGCACTTTGGGAGGCTGAGGTGAGCGGATCACCTGAGGTCAGGAGTTCACGACCAGTCTGGCCAACATGGCGAAACCCCGTCTCTACTAAAAATACAAAAATTAGCTAGGTGTGGTGGTGTGCACCTGTAATCCCAGATACTCAGGAGGCTGAGGCAGGAGAATTGCTTGAACGTGGGAGGTGGAGGTTGCAGTGAGCCAAAATCTCACCACTGCACTCCATCCTGGGCTACAGAGTGAGGCTCTATCTCAAAAAAAAAAAAAAAAAAAAAGTCATAAAAAATGGCAAACATAGGTCAAGTATGTAAGTGCCATTAAAAAAAAAAACTCCAGGCAGTTGAAACAGTAGTTTGCTGCCTATTAGAGGAGGGCATACTGCTTGGAGCATGCCGTATCGGATTTCAGCAGCCCAGTTGCACTGAATGAATGCACATCTCCATTCTCATTTTGATCCCTCTTGTGAACAAGGGTTTAAAAATGCCAAACTCCTGCTAGTTACAGGGCTATGGTCTGGTGGTACTGGAATAGTTTTGTCTATAAGATTCCAGAGGGAGAATATATGCAACCTTAGCTTTGTTAGTGCAGTGCCTATAGAAGATAAGCACACAGTGGGGCTGTGACATGCAAGGCTCATGGCAAAGTCCTCTGCAAGGGTCCTGGAGGCTTCACCCCACCTCTTCTAGAGCACATCATGTGGTCCAGGCCTCCCAGACAACCTGCCCTGACTTGGCTCTGAACCAACCCAGTGCAGAAGACTCAAAGGTGGCCAAACTGCTAGCTCTAAGTGTAATATTCTCATCTTCACAGGGGATGCTGAGGCTAAGCTGTCCAAAGGTGAGGCCAGACAGACCCTGAGACAAGACAGATAAAACGGCGGGGACCCCTGTTATGGTTTGGTTCCAAGACAGCTCAGCTTTCACAACTGTGAATGACTCACTGCTGTTGAGGTCTAGGTTCTTGGCTTTGTGTCTCTGATTTATATATAGCTTTACACCTTTATCCCTCTGATTCCATGTCTCTCTCTCTTGACGTACGAGTGTGTATCAGAGGATGCTGTATGTCAGTCAGAGTAGAAGCAGACAGATCTGCCAGCTCCCTTCCCGCCTCCCCCGGAACCTGAGCTGGCCTCTTACATCGGTAACGATGGGCACGCCGAGGTGAGCCATGTTGGTGATAATCTCACTATCCTCTGGGGGTATCTGGGCGTGCTGGATCAGTTTGTTCAGGTTTTCCTCTGTGATGCCTGAGGGTACAAGACACCCGATCACCACACACAGCCCCCATGCACCCAATGGGACAGGCCAGATGGTGGCCCTTCTCCCCTCAGGGTTAGTGGACGTTGCTCCTCTACCTCATCAGATTCACTATTGGTGAGGACAACATGAGGATCCCGATTCCCCTCCAGCCACTCTGCCTGAGTGAGGAACGTCAGCAGCTGCCCCTATAGTCTGTGTTTCCATCCGCCCCCTGGCTTCTCAGCAACCCCTGCCCACCCCCACCCTGAATCAAAGTCAAATTGGACAAGAGTCTTATTATCTATCTTTTGTACAATAGACATTCCTGAGCAACTGTGATTGAACTGGGTAAAAGTCAGTTCTTTAAAGGCAGAGATTACCAATGTGATGCAAGTTAAAAATACCTGATGGGCATAGCTCTGGTAAACTGGCCACAAGGCCAAGCAGCTTTCCCTTTCTCCCCAGCCCTGTCCTCTTCCATCTACTCCATACCATTTATTAAGTCTACAATGACCGGGGGACATTCAGCCTCTAGCTGCAGTGATCTGACTACACTGCATTTCCCCAAACAAAAAGGGCCCCTAGGATCTTCTTTTCCTTCCCCAGTGCACGTCTTTTAAATGACTTCTCTACTTTGTTTCCTCTTTCTCAGTTGTCTCAGTTTCCCCAAGACAGGGTCTGTGCCTTCCTCTAGGTCCCACAGCCCTACCATTCTTCAAAAAGATGTAGAGAAGGATGATGCGGATTTTGTCATAAGTGCTGACATTGGCATCCAGCAGAATGGGGACGATGGCTCGCATAGGGTCCTTGATCTTCTCTCCCTCAGCATCTGTGCCCATGGCCAGGTCCTAAGGAAAACATACCTCATTGGCTCCATCTCTCTGGTGACAGTGTGGAGGAACGGTAGCTCTTAGGAAATTCAAGATCCACAAATGTCTAGAACTGCCACCTTGGTTGGGGAAGGTCTTAAACAGGTGCTTCTATTCTTATAATGCACTGTCGTTAGCAGGAGTGTGATCAGCACTGTCTCCCACAGCATCAGTGAGGGTGGACAAAAGCCCTGAGTGCCACTTGCCCAACAGAAACCACAATGATTTACCATCTTGTTTTAAAGTAGGCTGTTCACTGTAGGTGAGTGCCAGTGTACTTGTGCCAGCTTCTCAGATAAAGACTCAATCCTGGCTGTGGGCGGTGGCTCATGCCTGTAATCTCAGCACTTTGGAAGGCTGAGGTGGGAGGATCTTTTGAGCCCAGCCTGGGCAACACAGCGGAGACCTCATCTCTACCAAGGCATGGTGGCACATGCCTGTAGTCCCAGTTACTCAGGAGGCTGAGGCAGGAGGATTGCTTGAGCTTAGGAGTTCAAGGCTGCAGTGAGCTATGATTGCACCATGGCACTCTAGCCCGGGTGACACAGCAAGACCCTGGCTCATAAAAAAAAAAAAAAAAAAAAAAAAAAAAGACTAAATCTTGGTAGGCCCTCTAGAGGTACAAGGCCCTGTGAGGGAGCGGGGCTTAAAGGGACGTGCTTCCCTCCCATGAAAAGTGCTGGGATTTTAGGACGCCTTCACGTGGGTAGATACTTTCCATTCTGCTTCCCCTCACAATGAAGCACATGCTTTTTGAGTTTGAACTGCTCTAGGGTTTTAACATGTTTTTAATCTTTCTACCATGTTTCATGAGTGAGGAAGGGAAAAAAAGAGCCCCCAAACCAGCAAATCCAAACCCCAGGAGATGAAGGGGAAGATAAGGGCTGAAAAAGAACTAGACATGAAAAAGAGTGAAGTGAACACAAGTTCCTGGCCCCGCTTCATGATGCAGGCAAGACTCAGATCCAGAGAAGGCAGCACGCTGGTCTCAGCCAACCAGGACTCACAGCTGCAGCTTCCTTTGTGGCTCTTAGGAGGTTGCCTGAAGGCTCTCTTTTTTTCTCTCAAGATCCCAAGAGCCATACAAATTCTGATCTCAAGTTCATAGTCTCTCTCCAGTCTGTGTCCCAGGAAGGCAGGACGCTTCTCACAGGCCGTTCACCTTTCAGTCCTACCACCAGCCTCAACAGACATTTGACTAGCAGGACATGATTTTAATAATGCAATTAGTTCAACAATACTTTTGATCACTTCTGAAAATTTGTAAACTTCCAAAATTAATCCCAAACTGCATTTTTACTGATTTACGTATGACCTATTTTCTAGATGGCCAGGTTCTTTTCAAGAGGACACCTTGTGTTTGCTATAATCCCCTGTAAAATTGATGAATTTTAGCAGGGCTACTTCCCCTTATAAGATATCCAATGATACAGGACAGGGCTTACAATCCTAAGCTGAGCCTGTCACACCAAACCAGAGGATTGAAATCTTAGCTTCACACTGAGATCCTGAATTGTTTTTTTTTCTATGAAAAGAGGCCAAGCTGAGGCTTCGGAATCTTATTATTATTATTTTTGAGACGGAGTCTTGTTCTGTTGCCCAGGCTGGAGTGCAGTGGAGCAATCTCTGCTCACTGCAACCTCTGCCTCCCGGGTTCAAGCGATTCTCCTGCCTCAGCCCCCCGAGTCGCTGGGATTACAGGCACCCACTACCACGCCCAACTAATTTTTGTATTTTTAGTAGAGATGGGGTTTCACTGTGTTGCCCAAGCTGGTCTTGAACTCCTGACCTCGTGATCCGCCCATCTCGGCCTCCCAAAGTGCTGGGATTACAGGCCTGAGCCACCACGCCCAGCCAGCTTCAGAATCTTTTAACGTCCTCTCTTCGCTTAGAAGTTGAACCATGGTTTTATAATGTTGAAACACTTGAAGAATTAGGATGAATCTAAGCCAGGGTTAGTGACTCCACAAGACAACCTTGAAAAATGTCAGCAATGATTTCCCTTTTGCAGATGAAAAAAATGAAACACAAAGAAACAGGCACATCAAATAATCAGTGACAGAGAACTCAAACCCCAAATTCTCAATTTACAATCCTAATTGTGATCAGGGATGCTTTGGGCAAATTTCTGATTGCTACTGCTCTACCCTCTGTCAGCCTCGAGGTCTCCAAAGCTGGTCTGGCCATGGCAAGAGTAGAACACATTCAGAATATAAAATTCTGCCAGCCCTGTCAATGTAGGCCTCAGAACCCCATGCATCTTTCTTCACTCATTCCAGGGAAAACAGAGCCTTTCAAAATAGGCATGCAAAATCCAAACAGCACAGCATTCCCAACTACTCTAGTCCCTACCATGGGCAGTGGAACCGCACTGGCTCCAGAGTTGAGAAAGCATGATCTAGCAGGCCTTCCCGTCTCTATTTCCTATGATTCTGCAGGATGTTCAAGGTCAGATGTTAAAATTCTGCTGGGTAAATAGGCCTGGCAAAAACTTGCCATGGCGGAAGGAGGAGAGTCCTACCTGCTCCACTCGGCAGAGTTTGTCTACGGTGCCTTGGTAATGCTTCATACAGTCCTCAGCAAGGTGCAGGTGGGTGGAGTACTAGGAAAAAGCACAACAGTTTGTGACTAAGGGACTAATCACGGATGCATGCAACATCTACTGAGCACCTACTATGTATAAAACACCACTGGGCACCAAGGAGTCGCTAGCCTCAGAAAGGAGGTAAAAAAGTGTGTACAAGCGGGTACACAAACATCACAAAGTAGAAAGTGTTACATGTCAAAAGAGAGGGACAAACCACATTCTAAAAGAGTTAAGACGAAGGAGAAATCCTTTATGAGGGTAGGTGGCACCATGGTTTTTTTTTGAGACAGAGTCTTGCTCTGTTGCCCAGGCTGGAGCGCAGTGGTGCAATCTGGCTCACTGCAACCTTTGCCTCCTGGGTTCAAGTGATTCTCCTGCCTGAGCCTCCCGAGTAGCTAGGATTACAGGCACGTGCCACCACGCCCAGCTAATTTTTGTACTTATAGTAGAGACGGGGTTTCACCATGTTGGCCAGGTTGGTCTCGAACTCCTGACCTCAGGTGATCTGCCCAGCTCGGTCTCCCAAAGTGCTGGGATTACAGGCATGAGCCACCACGCCCAGCCAATGATGGTTTTATTACTACAATGTGTCCACAAATTCTTTGATACTCCTCCTTTTAGGAGGCAGAGCTTCATTCCCTCCTTAACTGTAGGTTGGAATTAGTAGCTTGCTTCTTTTTTTTTTTTTTTTTTTTTTTTTTTTTTTTTTTTTTTTTTTATTAATTTTTTTTTTGCACACAAAAACAAAAAACATTTTCTAAAAATACATACAAACAAAAAGATGCGTATCAAACATATTAGGAAGGTTACACATGGAAGTCGGGGAATAGAAATGGGGGTGGGAGTTAAAATAAGGTAGAGAGGGACTTATGTGGATCAGTGATAATAACTCAATCCTCTATTGACAAAGAAGAGGAGAAGGAAGAGGAAGAAAAAGAAAGTGGATAAAGGATCAGAAAGGAGGAAAATAAAAAAATTAGAGTATGACTCCAGGGTAGACCTGTTTGTTGTCACTGAGTTGGTTGGTTGGTTTGTCTGTTGTATTTTTCATGTTTCGCCAAGTTGGCCAGACTGGTCTCCAACTCCTAGCCCGAAGTGATCAACCCGCCTCGCCCCCCAGAGTGCCGGGACCACAGGCGTGAGCCACCACGTCCAGCCCCCACATTGCTTCTGGCCTCCATTGTAGACCTCCCAGACGGAGAGGCCGGGCAGAGGCGCTCCTCACTTCTTCCCAGACACGGGGCGGCCGGGCAGAGGCGCTCCTCACTTCCCAGACGGGGCGGCCAGGCAGAGACGCTCCTCACTTCTTCCCAGACGATAGGTGGCCGGGCAGAGGCGCCCCTCACTTCCCAGACAATGGGTGGCCGGGCAGAGGCGCTCCTCACTTCCCAGACGATGGGTGGCCGGGCAGAGGCGCTCCTCACTTCCCAGACGGGGCGGCCGGGCCGAGGCGCTCCTCACTTCCCAGACGGGGCGGCCGGGCCGAGGCGCTCCTCACTTCCCAGACGGGGCGGCCGGGCAGAGGCGCTCCTCACTTCCCAGACGGGGCGGCCGGGCAGAGGCGCTCCTCACTCTTCCCGGACGGGGCGGCCGGGCAGAGGCGCTCCTCACTTCTTCCCGGACGGGGCGGCCGGGCAGAGGCGCTCCTCACTTCTTCCCGGACGGGGCGGCCGGGCAGAGGCGCTCCTCACTTCTTCCCGGACGGGGCGGCCGGGCAGAGGCGCTCCTCACTTCTTCCCGGACGGGGCGGCCGGGCAGAGGCGCTCCTCACTTCTTCCCGGACGGGGCGGCCGGGCAGAGGCGCTCCTCACTTCTTCCCGGACGGGGCGGCCGGGCAGAGGCGCTCCTCACTTCTTCCCGGACGGGGCGGCCGGGCAGAGGCGCTCCTCACTTCTTCCCGGACGGGGCGGCCGGGCAGAGGCGCTCCTCACCTCCCAGACGATAGGTGGCCGGGCAGAGGCGCTCCTCACTTCCCAGACGGGGTGGCCGGGCAGAGGCGCTTCTCACTTCCCAGACGGTGGGTGGCCGGGCAGAGGCGCTCCTCACTTCCCAGACGGTGGGTGGCCGGGCAGAGGCGCTCCTCACTTCCCAGACGGTGGGTGGCCGGGCAGAGGCGCTCCTCACTTCCCAGACGGTGGGTGGCCGGGCAGAGGCGCTCCTCACTTCCCAGACGGTGGGTGGCCGGGCAGAGGCGCTCCTCACTTCCCAGACGGGGCGGCCGGGCAGAGGCGCTCCTCACTTCCCAGACGATGGGTGGCCGGGCAGAGGCGCTCCTCACTTCCCAGACGATGGGTGGCCGGGTAGAGGCTCTCCTCACTTCCCAGACGGGGCGGCCGGGCAGAGGCGCTCCTCACTTCCCAGACGGGGTGGCCGGGCAGAGGCGCTCCTCACTTCCCAGACGGTGGGTGGCCGGGCAGAGGCGCTCCTCACTTCCCAGACGGTGGGTGGCCGGGCAGAGGCGCTCCTCACTTCCCAGACGGTGGGTGGCCGGGCAGAGGCTCTCCTCACTGCCCAGACGGTGGGTGGCCGGGCAGAGGCGCTCCTCACTTCCCAGACGGTGGGTGGCCGGGCAGAGGCGCTCCTCACTTCCCAGACGGTGGGTGGCCGGGCAGAGGCGCTCCTCACTTCCCAGACGGTGGTGGCCGGGCAGAGGCGCTCCTCACTTCCCAGACGGTGGGTGGCCGGGCAGAGGCGCTCCTCACTTCCCAGACGGTGGGTGGCCGGGCGGAGGTGCTCCTCACTTCCCAGACGGGGCGGCCGGGCGGAGGTGCTCCTCACTTCCCAGACGGGGCGGCCGGGCAGAGGTACCCCTCACCTGTTCCCAGACGGGGCGGCCGGGCAGAGGCGCTCCTCACTTCTTCCCGGACGGGGCGGCCGGGCAGAGGCGCTCCTCTCTTCTTCCCGGACGGGGCGGCCGGGCAGAGGCGCTCCTCACTTCTTCCCGGACGGGGCGGCCGGGCAGAGGCGCTCCTCACTTCTTCCCGGACGGGGCGGCCGGGCAGAGGCGCTCCTCACTTCCCAGACGGTGGGTGGCGGGGCAGAGGCGCTCCTCACTTCCCTGACGGGGCGGCCGGGCAGAGGCGCTCCTCACTTCTTCCCGGACGGGGCGGCCGGGCAGAGGCGCTCCTCACTTCTTCCTGGACGGGGCGGCCGGGCAGAGGCGCTCCTCACTTCTTCCCGGACGGGGCGGCCGGGCAGAGGCGCTCCTCACTTCTTCCCGGACAGGGCGGCCGGGCAGAGGCGCTCCTCACCTCCCAGACGATAGGTGGCCGGGCAGAGGCGCTCCTCACTTCCCAGACGGTGGGTGGCCGGGCAGAGGCGCTCCTCATTTCCCAGACGGTGGGTGGCCGGGCAGAGGCGCTCCTCACTTCCCAGACGGTGGGTGGCCGGGCAGAGTCACTCCTCACTTCCCAGACGGTGGGTGGCCGGGCAGAGGCGCTCCTCACTTCCCAGACGGTGGGTGGCCGGGCAGAGGCGCTCCTCACTTCCCAGACGGGGCGGCCGGGCAGAGGCGCTCCTCACTTCCCAGACGATGGGTGGCCGGGCAGAGGCGCTCCTCACTTCCCAGACGATGGGTGGCCGGGCAGAGGCGCTCCTCACTTCCCAGACGGGGCGGCCGGGCAGAGGCGCTCCTCACTTCCCAGACGGGTGGCCGGGCAGAGGCGCTCCTCACTTCCCAGACGGTGGGTGGCCGGGCAGAGGCGCTCCTCACTTCCCAGACGGTGGGTGGCCGGGCAGAGGCGCTCCTCACTTCCCAGACGGTGGGTGGCCGGGCAGAGGCGCTCCTCACTTCCCAGACGGTGGGTGGCCGGGCAGAGGCGCTCCTCACTTCCCAGACGGTGGGTGGCCGGGCAGAGGCGCTCCTCACTTCCCAGACGGGACGGCCAGGCAGAGGCGCTCCTCACTTCCCAGACGGGGCGGCCGGGCTGAGGCGCTCCTCACTTCCCAGACGGTGGGTGGCCGGGCAGAGGTTCTCCTCACCTCCCAGACGGGGCAGCCGGGCAGAGGCGCTCCTCACTTCTTCCCGGACGGGGCGGCCGGGCGGAGGCGCTCCTCACTTCTTCCCGGACGGGGCGGCCGGGCGGAGGCGCTCCTCACTTCCCAGACGGGGCGGCCGGGCAGAGGTACCCCTCACCTCTTCCCAGACGGGGCGGCCGGGCAGAGGCGCTCCTCACTTCTTCCCGGATGGGGCGGCCGGGCAGAGGCGCTCCTCACTTCTTCCCGGACGGGGCAGCCAGGCAGAGGCGCTCCCCACGTCCCAGATGGGGTGGTGGCCGGGCAGGGGCTCGGGAGGCTGAGGCGGGCAGAGCACTCGGCGTCAGGAGCTGGCGAGCAGCGTGGCCAACATGGCGACCGCGCGCCTGCAGCCAAATAGGAAAAAGCAGGCAGCGGTGGCGCGCGGCGGCAGTCCCAGGCAGTCCGCGGCGCGGGCAGCAGCGAGCTGAGCAGATAGCAGCCTGGGCCACAGAGGGAAAGAAAGAAAGAAAGAAAGGAAGGAAGGAAGGAGGGAGGGAGGGAGGGAGGGAGGGAAGGAAGGAAGGAAGGAAGGAAGGAAGGAAGGAAGGAAGGAAGGAAGTAGCTTGCTTCTAACAAACAATGTGGAGGAAGTGATAATGCATGGCATCCAGGATCAGGACATAAAAGGTATTGTGACTTCCTCCTAGCATGCTCTCTCTTAGACGGCTCACTCTGGGGAAAGCCAATGGCCCTGTTGGGAGGATGCTCAAGGAGCCCTGTGGAAAGGCCCATGTGGTGAGGAACTGAGGCCTCCTGCCAACAGCAAGGGAATAGGAAGGAAAAGATAAAGAGGAGAAAAGAAAGTGACAGGAAATAAGGTGCCTATCCCAGCCTTTCATTTCTTGTCTAATAAAAATTGAAGATGACTGAATATCTGTGAATTTCCATGAATCAATTAGAGTAGTAGGGCTTTGAGAAGTCTTTTTGCAGCTATTTCTACTCAATGATTCAAACAGATGATTTGGGGCTGCCATACCTTGCTGAGCTCTTTCTGGTACTGAGGCATCTTCTTCAGCATCTGGGACAGGTCCCGCATGGTGGTCTGTAAGGGAAAGGAAAGCACATGGTGTCACTCTAATGGCCCTGATGTTAGGAGGCTTTGCAAGGCTGGTGGGCACAGGACAGGACAGCTGCCCACACTAGGGTTCCCAAGCACACACTCCGTAACACTCAAAATGAATCTGTGAAACATAAAATCATGTGTGTTTAGATTTCCAGGCCTCTGGTTCAAAATTTTTTTTGATCCAAATATGATCGTCTTACAGGTTGGGAACTGAACTCTGAAGTCTAGCAGTTACATTTTATTCTATGCTTACTGGACTAGAAAGCTGTTGAGAGCTAATTCTTGCTGAGGAAAAAAAAATCCTTCTATTCACTACTTTTCTTCATCCTCAGCTCAAGCAGCCTTAGCATCAAGTTTGCACTTCCTCCTGGCAGAAAGACTGTGGCTACGTGGACAGGCGGAGCACAGGGAGGTCAGAGAGGGTGGGAATCTGCACCTGATGGGCAAGACGGGTCTGTGTGCTTTCTAACTGTGTGGGCCATCTAATCCCATCCATTTACCCAACAAAAATTTACTGAATTACTACTATATATATTACTACCAGGAACTATTACGTGCTGGAGATACAAGGACAAAAGAAAAAAAAAAGAATCTCTGATTCACAGAGAATCAGAGCATCCAGGAGAGGGGCCAAAGCACTGCAGAGATCAGGGCCCTTCGAGGGGACTCACCAGGTAGTGTGGGTGCACGTGGCACAGGCATCTGCCTAGTCTGGGTAGTGAGGAAATGTTGCCTGAGCCAAAGAACCTGGCCAGGTCTGAGGCAAGAGGACCCTGGCGTGGCTGGAGCAAGGAGGCAGGGCAAGAAGGATAGGGGCAGAGATGAGACCAGAGAGAGGCCTGTGGGGCTGATGATCTGGGCTTTGGAAGGGGGTGTGTGTGTGTGTGTGTGTGTGTGTGTGTGTGTGTGTGTATTGTGGATGGGAGTTATTCTAAGGGGAACAAGAAGTCCCTAAATGGTTTTAAGCAAGTGAGTAACACAACCAGAGTTGATTTTGGTAACTCCACTTCCCTTGACGAAGACAGATGTGCCACCTCTGATAAACAGGCAGGATATGGAGAGGCCCAGGTAAGATAGGTTATAAATTCTAATTTCACCACAAGTTAAAAGAAGGTCTCACAGTTCATTCTTCTGACTTAAAATGAATCATGATCCAAAACAGTAAATATTAACCCTCAGAGTAACAAAAAGCAGTTGTCTGTAAATATCAAAATGCAGGGGCTCTGGATCTGTATCTTTTTTTTTTTTTTTTTTTTAGACAGAGTCTGACTCTGTCACCCAGGCTGGAGTGCAATGGTGTGATCTTGGCTCACGGCAATCTCCACCTCCTGGGTTCAGGCAATTCTCCTGCCTCAGCCTCCCAAGTAGCTGGGATTACAGGTGCCCACCACCACGCCCAGATAATTTTTTGTATTTTTAGTAGAGACAGGGTTTCATTATGTTGGCAAGGCTGATCTTGAACTCCTCACCTTGTGATCCACCTGCCTGGGCCTCCCAAAGTGCTGGGATTACAGGTGTGAGCCACCACGCCTGGCCTGGATCTGTATCTTAAATGTAAAAATGGCCAGGCATGGTGGTTCACGCCTATAATCCTAGCACTTTGGGAGGCCGAGGTGGGCGGATAGCTTGAGGTCAGGAGTACAAAACCAGCCTGGCCAAGACGGTGAAACCCCGTCTCTACTAAAAATACAAAAAAATTAGCCAGGGGTGGTGGTGCACGCCTGTAATCCCAGCTACTCAGGAGGCTCAGGCAGGAGAATTGCTTGAACCCAAAATGCAGAGGTTGCAGTAAGCCAAGATCCTGTCACTGTACCTCAGCCTGGGAAACAGAGCGAGACTCTGTCAAAATAATAATAATAATAATAAAAGCAAAATAAAAATAAGGCAAAATGATATAAACTAAGAGAGGGACATATCCGGAGGAGGCAGCTTCCCTGCTCTTAGAGAGAAAGCAGGGACTAATTTACTGGGCATTTGAGCACTGGCATGGGTTTACCTTCTCTCCAGTATTCATTCTCTTGCTAGAAGAAAAATCTTTCAGAGACCGGGTGACTTCCCTGGAAGATAAAAGAAGGCAGCTAAGTTTCACAGCAACACCATGGACCTTGCTATGGATGCTATAGGAATCATGCAATTTTTCCTTTAGGAGTATGTGGTGAGTTTTCCTGCCAGTAAGGTATGCATTTAAAGTTATTTGTGGCCGGGTGCAGTGGCTCACACCTGTAATCCCAGCACTTTGGGAGGCCAAGGTGGGCAGATCACCTGAGGTTGGGAGTTCGAGACCAGCCCGGTCAACATGGTGAAACCCCATCTCTACTAAAAATACAAAAATTAGCTGGGCATGGTGGCACACTTATGTAATCTCAGCTACTTGGGAGGCTCAGGCAGGGATTGAGAATTGCTTGAACCTGGGAGGCAGAGGTGGCAGTGAGCCAAGATTGTGCCACTGCACTCCAGCCTGGATGACAGAGCAAGGCTCAGTCTCAAAAAAAAAAAAAAAAAAAAAAAAGAAAGAAAAAGTTATTTTCTAAGAGAGAAGAAAGACACATAGCTTTTTTAATTAATATTTGAAACGAGTGGTCTCCAGAGTGGGGTGTACCAGATTATTCAAGGAGAAAAGAGAAGAAAATATTAGAATATCTACTTATGTTTATTTTACCTCATTCTTTTCAAATTTATATTGGAATATAAATAGTGAAACATAATTCATGTTTGAAAAATATACAACCATATATATTTATGTTGTAAATACACACATTAGTACAATAAAGCATATTTTAAATTCATAAATACATTTAATTTACTGAAATATGGGTTAATATCTTTTTTATTTTTTGAGATGGAGTTTTGCTCTGTCGTCCAGGCTGGAGTGCAATGGCGCAATCTTGGCTCACTGCAACCTCTGACTCCCAGGTTCAAGTGATTCTCCTGCCTCAGCCACCCGAGTAGCTGGGACTATAGGCGCACGCCACCACACTCAGCTAATTTTTGTATTTTTAGTAGAGACGGGGTTTTACCACGTTGGCCAGGCTGGTCTCGAATTCCTGACCTCAGGTGATCCACCTGCCTCGGCCTCCCAAAGTGCTGGGATTACAGGTGTGAGCCACCACGCCTGGCCACAGGTTAGTATCTTTTGAAGTTGAGTGATCAAAAAAGTTTAGAGACCTCTTCTCTAAACAACATAACTATACAAGGCTGTATTATTTTCTCACTCTTCCTTGGGAATTTCCTGAATATATCACCAACTCACCGTAGCAGAATGTGTCTTTCTGAAAAAGCAGAATCATTATCTACAGCTTAAAGGTCTTACAACAATGTTTAAATATTAGAAACATTCTGAAACATTTTCAGAGCTGGATACAATTTAGTAGGGAGACATCAGCTATTGCTCAGGAACTGTAGGTAAAACAGGGAAGGCTGTATACCAGCTATAAAAAAGAAAGTCCAATTGTATACTGTGGTATTTGGGTCTTTCAATAGAATGAACTAGCTTTAAATTTTTAATGTTTGTAATGCATTTTTATGAGAGAGCTACATATGTTTTCCAAGAATCCTAAAAGCAGCCCTAATACAGAATTGATTTTCTAACTTCATGAAGTCGGAGTAGCTCAAGCTCAGAGAACAGAAGGGATTTATCATTACGGGTTAGCATGTTGGTGACTCTGCCAAGGAAACGAATTCACACAGCGATGAGCCCCCGCGAGGTGCCCAGAGTGAACGCATCATCAACAGCAGCTGAGGAGAGGCGCCTTGCTGGAGAAGGGGGCAGGGGGCTCTTACTGGGACACCTCTGCGATGTGCTTGTGGCGCAGTGCTATCCACAGGTCGTCGTCCTCGTCCAGGAGCACCTCCTTCACCCGTGCCTCCCCGATGCCGCTGGTCTCGTACCTAGGATGGAGACGGGACTCAGGTGGAGTGCACTGTCTCCACAACATTCATCGAACCCTCTTCAGCTTACAGCAGCAGCAGCTCACCACCCTCAGCTGCCAGATGTTCACGAGTGCCGTCACAACATTGGACCTGTCAGCCAGGCCTGCTGTGGCAGCACTGACCCGGGCTGCAATTCCTTGGGTAGGAGAGACTCAAAGCTCTATTCAAAGTCAACCGACTTGAAATTCTGTCTTAAAATCTTCTGGGTCAGCTGATACAAGCTCCACCTGAGCTGCCTGGTCCAGGGCATGAAGTCAGGTCATACATGAGTTTAGTTATTTATAGGGGAAAGGCAAAGATCACATCTGTCCCTCTGGAAAGGCACTGGGATGTCATCCTCAATGTGTAGCGCCTAAATAGCTTCCAGCAGCTGCCTGCAGTGGGCCCTCGGCACCAATCACATGGGAAATCGTGAACAGCTGGAGGAAGCACAAATTATAGCTACCAAAAGGGAGAACCGAGATTCACTCATATTTTTAGAATCTTCATTTTGAAACCACTGTCTTTATGATGGATGCTATTAAATGCCATGAGAACAATGTCTGTTCTCATACAGTCTGTTTCTCATACAGTCTGGCTCCATAAAAGGAAAAACTGGTTTTTAGAAACTAAATTTCTGATGATTGTTACCAAGAAAAATGTTTTTTATAAATGAAGAAAACAGCTCCTCTGTGAGGAAAGTTCAGTACGAAACTTCTGTTGATATATTTCATCATCATCATATTTTAGGATCTATAAACAAGAAGTTTCAACTCTGCCTCCAGAGAGGCAGAACCAATAAAACAGAAAAAGAAAAAATTTCAACTCTGAATGAGATACACACATAAACACAAAAATCAGCATATTAACATATCCAAGTAGGCTATGACCTGAGGTGCTGTGAGCTGGGAACCAAAGACCTAAAGTGCTTGTCCTCCCCAAAAAGAGAACAAGTCATGAGTTCCTGCCTAGAAATGCCACATGGATTTGGGGAACTCACAGAAGAACTTACAGGCTAATTTGCAAGGCTGTATCAATGAACCGTTTTTCCTAGGGTTAAAAACGCTTTTTTGCTGGGCGCGTTGGCTCACACCTATAATCCCAGCACTTTGGGAGGCTGAGGCGGGCGGATCATGAGGTCAGGAGTTTGAGACCAGGCTGGCCAACATGGTGAAACCCTGTCTCTACTAAAGATACAAAAAATTAGCCGGACGTGGTGGTGGGCACCTGTAATCCCAGCTACTCGAGAGGCTGAGGCAGGAGAATTGCTTGAACCCGGGAGGTGGAGGTTGCAGTAAGCTGAGATTGCGCCAAGGCACTCCAGCCTGGGCGACAGGGCGAGACTTCGTCTTAAGAAAACAACAAACAAAAAAACTCTCTTTTTCTGCCAGGTGTGGTAGCTCATGCCTGTAATCTCAGCACTTTGGGAGGCTGAGGCGGGCAGATCACGAGGTCAGGAGTTCGAGACCAGCCTGGCCAGCACAGTGAAATCCCATCTCTACTAAAAAAATACAAAAAATTAGCTGGGCATGGTGGCACACGCCTGTAATCCCACCTACTCGGGAGGCTGAGGCAGGAGAATTGCTTGAACCCAGGAGGCAGAGGTTGCAGTGAGCCGAGATTGTGCCACTGCACTCTCGCCTGGGCGACAGAGCGAGACTCCATCTCAAAACAAACAAACAAACAAACAAAAAAACCCGTTCTTTTTCTAGACATATTTTTGGTTCATGTGCAGAGCCGTGTGCACTCTGGGGTCTGTAACACTATACTTACTTGTATACATCATTTTCGATAGGCAGCAGATCATAACTCATAGCCTGAAAAGTCAATTCGTGGAGCACAGGGGAGCTGGGGTCAAAGCCTCGATCCAGGATCAGGAGCTGGGAGCGTGCCTTGTCTGGGCCCTGGGGGAAAACAGGGAGATGCTTCACAAGCCACCCAGCCAACTCCGGCTTCTCCACCTATCGAACCCCTCTTGTAAAGGAGGGCAGCAGGAAGCAAACTCTGAGGTGCAAAGCTACTAACGCAACACAGAAGTCTACTGCTAGATGAGATCACCAAAAATATCCTAAAAGACTCCAGTGTTTCTATTTCATAGCAAGCGCACTTAGAGGCAGATATGAAACGCTAGGAGCCGAAGTGAGTTTCTGTAGGAAACTGCCCAAGTTCAACTACAAATGGGGCAACCACCCTCCAGTGTGCCTGGGACTAAGCGGGTTCCCAGGACCTGGGACTTTCAGTTTTAAAATCAAGGTGGTGAGGAAACAGCTCTGTATCTTGATTGTAAGATGGTTACATGAATCTATCCATGTGTAAAACTGCACAGGACTGTACACAGAGCATGTGTAAAAGCCAGTGAATGCTGAATGAGCTCTGAAGAGTGTGTCAGTGTCGATTTTCTGGTTTGCTATTGTGCTTCTGGGGGTTTCCCAGGACATGGGCCATTCACAGCTGCAACCAGGAAAGCCCTGGCAAACGGAACAAGTTGGTCACCCTGGCCACGCTGAACACATGTAGATTGCCCTGCCCCAGGGGCTTCAGGCATTTTACTGGAGGCCAGTCCCCAGGAAAAGCAGCACTGACACACACTCTGTGGCAACAGAACCAAGCTGTCTCTGGGACTGTCACACAAACACTGCGGTTCTTGGTAAGAGAACCACGTGGTCCAAGCCAGACTTACCTCCCCCATTGTTGGGTCGTCAGCTTTATAGGCATCGAGTTTGTCCTGGATTAGCTGAGCCAGCAGGGCATTGTCCTTGTATTCCCTGACAAAGGAGGGGTGACAGAGCATGAACCACCCAGCACCCATGATGGTGCTGGCTGCCCCCGGGAAAGGAAGCCAAGCAGTGCAGCGGGGTTAGGGGAGACGTGAGCATTGTCTGTATTCGTGTTTTTACAATGAGAGTATAATTAGAAAGGAAAAGCAACATAAAACACTTAGCTCAGTGCTTGGACCATAAGTAAGTGATTTTCTTATTGCTTTTTTCCAGAATGATCTAAGTGGAAACTGACGTCTTTCCAAGCAGCTTCAGATAAACTGCTGCACTTCCACTGGGGGCCCTGACCAGTCAGTCAACCTTTTGCCACGATCAGGCTCCCAGTCTGACTCCCATGATTCTCACTTCCCTCAGTTCACATTCTCTTGGGTCTTGTTTTGTTTTGTTTGTTGGAGAGTGACATTTCAGCTGGCATGGCCAGAACAATGTGAACCTTTTCCCATGGCTGGGTCTGACAGCACTCCCTGGGCCCCACCTGACCTGACGCTGGGGCGGTGGCTGCCTGCTTCCTGGCCAGTCTCAGCACTGCAGCGGCCCCACTACCAGCCTGAGCTCCCACCGGTCAGTCAGGAGATGCCACCTAGGTCCCATTTCTGAACTGCCAGCCGGCTTTGTCCATGAGTACCAACAGTGGAGGGAAGCCAGGCACTGGGACAGCAACTAGGAGGCGTTTTTCTATGGCCACAACTTCCAGGAGACAATGAGGTCACAGGATGGGTGAACCCATAATCCGTGGCACCACCAAGCTCTTGGTTACCTCGGCACAATGCCTTGGCAGCCTAAGACTCCTGCTCATACTCCAGCCCTCACTATCCCAGAGCGCTGTGGTCACCCCCATACAAATCCCCCATAGGTTTCCAGTGATAACCACCGAAGGACATAATCCCAAACCTGACATCCGAGACCTCCAGAACTGGCTTCATCCCACGCCACTGCTGTACACATACACTGTGCTGGACTACCCGTCTTCCCCAAATGTGCCCCACATTTTCCCAACTCCAAGTTTTTGTTTATACCAAATGCAAGAGCCAACTGTGCACACAAAATGCTGGCCTCTCTCTCCTCATGAGCTTATCGTCACCTGTGGTCTGCAGATGGGCTTCACCCTTGGCTCAAAGGGCCCTCTCCCTACTGTGGCTGTCCCCAGCACTTGGCCTGTCCTATCTCGCAGGGTCGAGCCTGCAGGGGTGCATCTCTCATGCACACACACGCTGGAAGGCACATCCCACCCATCCTCCCCGATCATGGGCCGAGTCTTCAGCTTCCAGCACCCCCAGCACTTAGCACACAGCAAGCAAGTGAGGAATGTGTGGCTTGATAAAATCTGAGGAACATGTCCTTTGGAGAATTACTCTCTTTGTATTTTATCTTACTCTGAAACATCTTTAGTAAAGATAGTATTTGTTTTTAAAGATTAGAAAGGGATTAAAAATGGTAGGCAGCCTGAGTTGCAGTTACATAGAGGTTCACATTTTCGTTATTCAATAGTTGATTTATGCTTTTTTCTGCATGTATTATTATATTTCACTACAACATTGAGAAGATAACAAAACCATTGGAAGAATAATTTTAAGTGAGAGATGCTCAAATTCTGATCTTCTTGAGACAACTGTCAAAGGAACCTTAAGGCCAGAGGAGGAGTCCAGGCCAGCTCCTCACTTGGGGGACACACGGGATGCTACTCCAGCAGACTGGTGTGCTGCCTTACCCCCGATACCGCACAGCCGGGTACTCCTTCAGGGTGGCACAAAGGGTCGCGATCTGCTCTGCCAGGCGCTCCAGTATAGGATTCTTCATCTGAGCCTTGTGGGGACTGTAGAAGCTTTGGAAAGAGTCAGCAGAGTCCAAGGAATAGACCTGGGGAGGAGAAAAAGTATTAATACATATTGTGAACTATCAGAGTATTCTCCAACCCTGGCAGTGAGTCTACAGAATATGTCCCTGTTTCTTCCACAAATATACGCTGGGTGCCTACCACGTGCCCATGTGCTAAACACTTGGGAACTATTAGTGACCAAAACATCCCTGTCCTCAAGGAGTCTGCAGTCTAGTAGGAGAAAGCAGACAATAAATATAATGAAAAGCGAATTGTGTGGTCCTGAGAAACTGGCAAGTATACGAGAAAATATCAGAGCAGGGGAGGATGTCCAGGAGGGCTAGACAGGGAGGACACCAGGACTTGCTGAGAAGGTGACGTCTGAGCAAGGGCTTGAAGGTGGGATGTTTATCACCAGCAGGGGACTTCCACATGGAGGGAACAGGTGGTGTCAAGAACCTCGGGTGGGTGTGTGCCTAGGGTGCCTGAAGAACAGTGACAAGGCCAGGAGGAGAGCAGAAGAAGGGATTAGTGTGAGACTACACTGGAAATTCTAAGCTTAGTTTCAATAAATAAGAGACAAGCCAGATACTGTGCTGTGACTGTGGGCAAATAAAGGAGCTATTTATGGATTTAATAATACCTTATCTTCAGTAGTATGTTCTAAGTATTTGTCTTTTCTTTTTTTTTTTGAGATAGAGTCTTGCTCTGCTGCCCAGGCTGGAGTGCAGTGGCATGATCTCGGCTCACTATAAGCTCCGCCTCCCGGGCTCATGCCATTCTCCTGCCTCGGCCTCCCAAATAGCTGGGACTATAGGTGCCTGCCACCACGCCCAGCTAATTTTTTTGTATTTTTAGTAGAGATGGAGTTTCACCGTGTTAAACAGGATGGTCTCGATCTCCTGACCTCATGATCCGCCCGTCTCGGCCTCCCAAAGTGCTGAGATTACAGGCATGAACCACCATGCCCAGCCATATTTGTCTTTTCTTTTTCTGTTTCTTTTTTTTTGGAGTGTGCTAGAAGTTGAAGATTCTCTCTTAAATGACTGAGTCTTCCAGTTATCAGTATTCTCTTAAATTCTCATTTATATAAACTACCTTAATCTTAAAAAATGGTATTTTTAAAAGTTTACTTTCTTAAAATTTCTGAAATATAATATTGTTCAATATGCTAAAGCTGGATTTTGTTCTATCCAGGTGGGGATGGAATGCATAGAAGAAAAAAAAAATTCCTTCCCCTAAGCGGTGACAGGCTTTAGGCCAAGTGAGAAGGAAGCCTGTTTTTAAACGTTCACACTATATCTTACGCATCTCTCCTTCTCTAAGAATAGGTCACTCTCTGGTGTCTCGAAGCTGATCTGTAAAGATCCAATATGCCACAATCATCTTTTAGCTCCATAAAATGCATCAAAGTCCTGTGGTTTTTGTTTCCTTGTCTGGTAAGACAAGACATTTTAACAACTCTTAAAATACCAAGACAAGTTGTGTCTGTTCTCTCACAATCAGCTTCACCTTTATTTGTTTAATAATTTTGTTTGTTTCCAAGGGAGTGCTTTATGGGCCTGGCATTTGGCACTTGAAGTGTTAACGGCTAATGACGAAGGCTGCCATCTGCTCTCTCAGCACATGACAAGCTGAGGTTATCTCCACGTAAAAAACAGTCTCCTTCGCAGCAGATGGGATGCTTCTGCTCCCCACCCTTGCTCTCCTTCCAAGCTCGTTTCTGATTGGCTACTCTGTGGTTATTCAAGGAGTCAGCCAACAGGAGTGAACACTGAGAGCAAGGATGAAATGCACACAAAGAAAGGCACAAGGCTGAAGCAAAGTCAGAAACAACTGGAGAGTAAGATGAGGGCAGGGGCAGGCCCTATGAAATACTATTTCCATTCAGTAAACATCCACTTATAACCTGTCATTTGGCAATTCAGAGCATGGTACCTTCCCTCCCCAACTCTTTAGTAGGTCCCACCCCACCCTCTCAGAATAAGACAGGATGCAGATTTCCTTCGCACCCCCTACACAGGCTCACCTGGGATTCATACGGGAGAAATGCAATGTTGATTTCCGTCAGAGTTTTGATGACTTTGGCTGCTCGAGATTTTACCAGTTCATTAAACAGGGCATCTGGACAAGCTGCAAGCATGACAAAAGACAGTTGGCTTTCCTGTCCATTTGCTGGTTCATTTAACAGCTGCACATGTACAGTGGGCTCTTATTTTATCAGGATTTTTTTTTTTTTTTTTTTTTTGAGATGGAGTCTCACTCTGTCACCCAGGCTGGAGTGCAATGGCGTGATCTTGCTCACTGCAACCTCCACCTCCCGGGTTCAAGCAATTCTCCCGCCTCAGCCTCCCGAGTAGCTGGGATTATAGGTACCTCCTGTCATATCCAGCTAATTTTTGTATTTTTGTAGAGACGGGGTTTCACCATGTTGACCAGGTTGGTCTCGAACTCTTGATCTCAAGTGATCCACCCGCCTAGGCTTCCCAAAGTGCTGGGATTATAGGCGTGAGCCACCACACCCGGCCAAAATCATTCTTCTGCTATATCCTTTCTACTTTCTCAGTGGTGAGTGCTGTGGGAGTTTATCCCTAGAGAGAAGATCTCTGGGTGAATTCTTACTGTTTTATACTCTGTAGCTATCCAGGTCAATTCATCTCCCTTTGCTTCTCCGCTAGGATCTAAGCATAAAATCTTCACAACATAAGAAAACTAATTATAGGGTAATGATGCAGGTTCTATCTAATACAAAGACTACTGGATTGGAATACCTTTGTAGTTGAAAAATTAATGGAAACATACTATAGCACACAGTGCTAACTGGAAGTCTACATAATGAAATGCCAAGCCTCAGGAAGGTCATTCTCAGCACCAAGCCTGTCAGTCCTGAGAAGAGGTGCTTGTGTGCTATTTTTCAGCAGGAAGGACTGCATGATCTAGTGGGTTTGTATTTGTGTGCACTTATTTTTGTCTCTTATGCAATTTATCTTCTGAAGAGAAACTAGCAGATTGGGACAAGCATGGTAACAACCCATTCCTTCCCTCTTGACCTGCCTTAGTTTTGGCTCAGCCCAGCTGTGCGGAAGTGCTAACCTGCCTGATGGGACTGGGGACAGCTCTTGGTTGTACTCACAGTCAGTGAAGAAGACGTGTGCAGCCCGGTATTTAGCAGTCGGCGGGTCCTTAAAGTCACTGATGAGAGAGTGGACGGACTGTGGACGGGGGGGAAAAAGAGGGACCTGAATCCAATTCTAGAGCCAAATGGGACCTGTATCTGAACTGAGTTAAATCCAATGGCTTCAAGCCACTTGCACAAAATCAGGGGATTTTTGATGCATAATTCTAACACTCATGTTTGGCCACAACCAAGTCCTGAGGACTTAAAATTAGTATTATTTCAGAGTTTAGATGAACAAAGGCCTTCTTAGCCCATTCTGGAATGACAGTATCAGTTCTTTGGAGCCACTATAATTAGTTGTTAGGAAGACACCCACAAAAAAAGAAACTGGGCAGAAACCTTCCAGGAGATTCATATTGATGACCTTTTGGCAATTTAATTGCATCTGTAGAAATTCATATGTAAGCCAGTTTTCAAAGTGAAAAAAAAGTGTGAAAATTGGAGGAAATTTATATAGACTAAGACACCTAAGGCTGGCTTGGTGGCTCACGCCTGTAATCCCAACACTTTGGGAGGCCAAGTCAGGTGGATCACTTGAGCTCAGGAGTTTGCCACTAGCCTGGGCAACATAGCAAGATCTCCATCTCTACCAAAAATTAGCTGGGCATGGTGGCATGTGCCTGTAGTCCCAGCTGTTTGGGAGGCTGAGGTGGGAGGATCACTTAAGCCCCGGAGGTCGGGGCTGTAGTGAACTGTGATCACAACACTGCACTCCAGCCTGGGTGATGGAGAGAGATCTGTCTCAAAAAAAAAAACCAAAAAAAAAAAAAAAAAAACCCCAAAAAACAAAAAAGGCTGAGAGTGGTGGCTCACACTTGTAATCCCAGCACTTTGGGAGACCGAGACAGGTGGATCACTTGAGGTCAGGAGTTCGAGACCAGCCTGGCCAATATGGTGAAACCCTGTCTCTAGCAAAAATACAAAAATTAGCTGGGTGTGGCAGTGTGGTGGGGGGGCCTGTAATCCCAGCTACTTGGGAGGCTGAGGCAGGACAATCTCTTGAACCTAGGAGGCAGAGGTTGCAGTGAGCCAAGATCGTGCCACTGCACTCCAGCCTGGGCAACAGAGCTAGATTCCATCTCAAAAAAACAAAACAAAACCTATAAAACAAAACAAAACAAAACCTGCCTAAGACAACTATTACCCAGAAGCAAGGAGGTGGACCTTGTTTGGATGGTGATTTGAAGTAACCTCCAAAATTATAAGACAGGTAAATGTGAATAGTAACTGGATATTGATAAAATAAAATGAAAGCATAAAATACCAAAGGCTGGAGGTGGACTAATTAGACAGAGTGGGTCCTACCTGAAGAGGGAGTGCGAGGGGGAAAACTAGAATGATCCAGGGCCATGGAACACAGGCTCTGGTTTTCTGCACAGCTGCTGTTTAAGAACGCTTAATACATTCATCACTTCTCACTGCATAAACACCACCCCCCACCCCACCCCATTGTGGATTGCATGCTTAAACAGAGCAGTGTGTTAAATGCGTGCTTAACCTAGAAATGTCAGACAGTCTGTGCCACATAAATCCCAAGCCAGTCCATCTAACCTTAGCCAGATTTCTCCTCTGGTGGAAGGTTTACCTTCTCGGATGGAGTGATGAGATACACAGCCTCCAGGCTGGGGAGCGGCTCTCTGCGCTTATTGATATCTTCCACAACTAGACAACAAAACAACCCGCAGTGAATAAGAAAACATGATGGGTGACCATAAAACCAGAAGCAATATAGACAGGCTACCTTCAGACTGTTGCAGATAAATATCTACAGTGGGGGGCGGGGGGAATCATTCACCCATTCCTTAAGGTTACTACGTTCCTTGGGAGTGAATTTCATGGTCTCAACATGCCCAAGATGTTAGAATCTGAAATCCGGGCTGGGCATGGTGGCTCATGCCTGTAATCCCAACACTTTGGGAGGCTGAGGTGGGCACATCACTTGAGGTCAGGAGTTCAAGACCAGCCTGGCCAACATGGTGAAACCTCATCTCTACTAAAAAACTACAAAAATTAGCCAGGCATGTTGGAATGTGCCTATAATTCCAGCTACTCAGGAGGCTGAGGTGGGAGAATCGATTGAACCTGGGAGGTGGAGGTTGCAGTAAGCCAAGATCGTACCACTGCACTCCAGCCTGGGTGACAGAGTGAGACTCCATCTCAAAAACAATGACAAAAACAACAACAAAAGAAAATCTGAAATCTTATCACACTAGATAGTTCTCACTCCCCATTTCAGTTTAAGTAAATTCATTGATCTGTTCTGAGAGAAAATGGAAAATGCTATCTAATTCTGTCAAGAATGGGTCCTTTGCCTCTTCTTCAGCTTTGTCTCATCTGCCCTAGATAATCCCAATTCCTTTGGAATTTCCATGTTGGGTTTATTTTTCAACATCTGGATAGTTTCATTGCTCTCCTCTGCATATCAAATGAAGGCATTCCAACCACATTCTCTATACAATATTGCTTCCTTCAATAGTGCAAAGATTAAATGTTCTATTTGGTTAAAACAAACCACAGGCTTTGGTTTGCTTGTTTCCTCTACAGTTATGTCAGGGACTTCACCTGGAAAGAACAGCTTTTGGGAGAATCTTACCAATCACCTGGTAATGCTTAAAATGTGTTATCTACTGTCCTCTGGCATGGAGGGAGCAAGGCAATTATACAGGTGCTATTCTTTCTATGCAGATGATTTAAGCAGATAAAAGCATCACTTTAGAGGATTGTAACATTTATAAAGACTTGGAATATTTATAAAGACTTTCACCTCAAATAATGTTCAAATTAATACCAAAATCCCCAAACATCTACTTTACCAGTGGTTACAGATTTGTTTAATTTCATAGGCCACTAATATTTCCCCCCAAAATGTTTCAGAGCTTCAACATAGGGTTGCTAACGTTTAAATTTTGTTAAGTAAGAACAGTTTTTTCTTTTTTTTCTTTTTTTCTTTTTGAGAGTCTTGCTCTGTCGCCCAGGCTGGAGTGCAGTGGCACGATCTCGGCTCACTGCAACCTCCACCACCCAGATTCAAGTGATTCTCCCACCTCAGCCTCCTGAGTAGCTGGGACTACAGGCACATGTAACCATGCTCAGCTAATTTTTGTATTTTTAGTAGAGACAGAGTTTCACTCTGTTGGACAGGCTGGTCTCGAATTCCTGACCTTGTGAGCCACCTGCCTCTGCCCCCCAAAGTGCTGGGATTACAGGTGTGAGCCACCATGCCTGGCCGTAAGGCCATTTTTTAAAAACCACTTTTGGGGGTAGGAAAGAGTCTGTGTATAGTGGAGAGCTCTGAATCCCCATCTCCCACAGGAAGTCAATTAATAATATCTAATATCGCTGAATCAAGAGATAATAGAACAAGCATTTATGTAGAAAAATCAAAAAGATGACCAGAATGAAGGGCGAGGTGGCTGCCTCTGGGGTAACAGACCCCAAGGATGGGAGAGGGGAGGACAGGAAGTCACTGCTCTTTTCTTAGATCCTTGTTAGCTCCATTTAGTGTTTTTCTCCTTTACTTTTGTGTTTTTTGTTTGTTTTTGCTTTGATAGATGAAAAAAATAGTTTTGAAAATTCAATGAAGAAAACGACATCATAAACTCAAAATAGGGGCAAGCCTAGTCTTAAAACTGACTTGGGGCAGGGCATGGTAGCTCACACCTGTAATCCCAGCACTTTGGGAAGCCAAGGCGAGCAGATAACTTAGGGCCAGGAGTTAAAGACCAGCTTGGCCAACATGGTGAAACCCTGTCTCTACTAAAAAAAAAATAATAATAATAATAATTGCCCGGTGTGCTGGCGCCTGCCTGTAATCCCAGCTACTTGGGAGGCTGAGGCATGAGAATTGCCTGAACCCCAGAGGCAGAGTTTGCAGTGAGCCAAGATTGCACCACTATACTCCATCCTGGGCAACAGCGCAAGCCTCTGTCTCAAAAACAAACAACACACTGACTTAGGTCACTAAATGACATAAAAGTCACATAAAAAATTGTGTATGCGTGCCAAGTGCAGTGGCTCACTCCTGTAATCCCACCTCTTTGGGAGGCCAAGGCAGGTGGATCACTTGAGGTCAGGAGTTCGAGACTAGCCTGGCCAACATGGTGAAACCCTGTCTCTACTAAAAATACAAAAATTAGCCAGGCATGGTGGCAGGTGCCTGTAATCCCAGCTACTTAGGAGGCTGAGGCAGGATAATCATTTGAACCCAGGAGGCAGAGGTTGTGGTGAGCTGAGATTGCACCACTGCCCTCCAGCCTGGGAGACAGCAAGACTCTGTCTCAAACAAACAAACAAACAAACAAAAAAACTGTGTTTGCCATTTACAGGACTGTGCTTCTGCTGATAGATACACTGGATCTGTTTTTTAAAAATGAAGGAATCACATCCACGTGCAATCAAAATGAATACAGACACATACCTTATACCCTTTAGAAATGTTAACTCAAAATGGATCACAGACCTAAATGTAAAATGCGAAATTATAAAACTTCTAGAGGATTACATAAAAGAAAAGCTAGGTGACCTTGGATTTGGCAAAGACTTTTTAGATATGACACCAAAGTGACAATCCATGAAAAAAAGAATTGATAAGCTGGACTTCATTAAAATTAAAAAGTACTGCTCTGTGAAAGATGCCATCAAGAGAATGAAAAGACAAGCCACAGACTGAGGGCAAATATTTCCAAAAGACACATCTGATAAAGAACTGTTATCCAAAATATACAAATATCCCTTAAAATTCAACAATAAGAAAACAAATAACCCAATTAAAAAATGGGCCTAAGACCTTACAGACACTGCACCAAAAAACAATATACAGATGGCAAATAATCAGGTGAAAAGATGCTCCACATCCTAGGTCATCAGGGAAATGCAAATTAAAACAATACCATACCACCACACAGCTGGTAGAATGCTCAAAATTCAGAACACTGACAACTCCAAATGCTGGTAAGGATGTGGAGCAACAGGAACTCTCATTCACTACTGCTGGGAATGCAAAATGGTCAGCCACTTTGAAAAATGGTTTGGCAGTATCTTAAAAAACTAAACATACGTACCATGTGATCCAGCAATCCTGCTCCTTGTTATTTACCAAAAGTTATAGCACACATTCCAAAGCGTGAATAAAACATAAACCTACAAATAACTATAAGGCAAATGTCTAAATAAGCACCACCCCAGTTAAGAAACAAAACCCAATCAGCACCACAAAAGTGCCCTGGCTCCAGCTCACATTCCCCTGTCAACACGATTTCCTCTCTTCCCTGCAAACAGAATCATTATCCTCCCTTGAATGGTGAGCTCTTCTCTTGAGGTTTTACCCCCTACGTCTGCATTTTAAAACAACACAGCTGAGCTCTGCAGTCTGAACTCTGTGGAATGAAGGCTCACTATCAGTGGTCTTTTGTGTCTTGCTGTCTTTGCTCACCGTTGTTTATCAGATGCATTCACGTTACTGTGAGCACTCAGGGCTCGCCCATTTTCATCCCTGTAGAGTATTCTGCTGTGTAACTGCATGCAACTGATTTAACCATTCTACACTTGATGGACGTTTTGGTTGTTTTCCACTCGGGGAATCTATAAGCAACACTGCACATGTATTCCTGCACATATATCCAGGGCCCACATACCTGAGGTTGTCTAGGACACACACCTGACCACAGACTTGCTGGCTCACAGGACATGCATACCTTCAACTTTACTAGACACTGCCAAGTGGTTTTCAAAGGGGCTACACCAGCAGACATTCCATCACGTAGGAGTTTCCATTGTTCTACCTCCTCGCCGTCACTTGGCATTATCAGAGATTAAATATTGTAATATTTTGAATCTATATCAGCATCTCACTCTGGTTTGAATTGCATTTCCCTGACCACTAATGACAGTGGACAATTTTCATAGACTCATTGGCCATTTGGATTTCTTCTTTTGTTAAGTGCCTGCTCAGAACTTTTTTCTATTGGGTGGGCTGCCTTTTCTTTCTTGATTTAACCTTTCTTTTGGCATTCCTTTATCAGACATTGAATGAGCATCTAGCCCTGGATTTGGTGCTGGGGATTCAGTGATGAACAAGATAGCCTTGGGCCTCTCAGGAGCTTCTGGTCCTAGCACACAGGTTGCTGGAAGAATCTAAAATTGAAGGAGATAATAATGAATAGGAAAGAGCTAAGCCTGCCACAGAGAGAAGGCTCCAGCACTGCTCAAGTGCAGAGAGCATGCTCACTCGTTATGCCCTCGGTCATGATGTCTGTCATCTTGCAGCAGGAGGACAGCATCCTCATGCTTAACTGATCCACCACCAGCACCTGCAAGGAAAGAGAACAGCATATGGGCTGCATGGCATCTGCTGTGACTCTCACTCAGCTTACCACATCAGACTCCAAAAGGAGCTCCGGAAGTACAGAATACAGAAGAAACCATATTTCCTATGGACCAGAAGCCCACGGGGATACACGCTCGCTTGTACCTCCCATACTCTAACCTAACCTTCTAGGAGTTAGAGTTTCCTCTCACTGATGTAATTTCATAAACTTAAAAAAAAATAGTTCTGGCCGGGCGTGGTGGCTCATGCCTGTAATCCCAGCACTTTGGGAGGCCGAGGCGGGCGGATCACGAGGTCAGGAGATCAAGACCATCCTGGCTAACACAGTGAAACCCGTCTCTACTAAAAATACAAAAAATTAGTGGGCGGGGTGGCGGGCGCCTGTAGTCCCAGCTACTCGGGAGGCTGAGGCAGGAGAATGGCGTGAATCCCGGGGGGCGGAGCCTGCAGTGAGCTGAGATTGCATCACTGCACTCCAGCCTGGGCGACAGCGAGACTCTGTCTCAAAAAAAAAAAAAAAAAAAAAAAAAAAAAGTTTTTATTTCCCATGATAAAGTAAATACCCATTTAAAAAAGGAAAACAATCAGTCGGGCATGGTGGCTCATGCCTGTAATCCCAACACTTTGGGAGGCTGAGGTGGGTGGATCACTTGAGGTCAGGAGTTCGAGACCAGCCTGGCCAACATGGTGAAACCCCATCTCTACAAAAATTAGCCAGGTGTGGTGGCTCACACCTGTAATCCCAGCTACTTGAGAGGCTGAGGCAGGAGAATGTTTGAACCCAGGAAGCGGAGGTTGCAGTGAGCCGAGACTGCGCCATTGCACTCCAGCCTGGGCAACAGCAAGACTCCGTCTCAAAAAATAATAATAATAAATAATAAATAAATAAAGGAAAATATCATCTATAGCTCCAACATTCAGAGATAATCATATTAGTGAGTACTTTTTCACGGCATGCACTTGTGTTTAAGGGGAGAGTGAACACTAGCGCCTGCACATGTGGTCTGGCATGTGGGGACTTGATGAAAGGCATCATCAGAACTGTGCCACTAACACACATGTCAGCTGGGACATAGTGTACCTTAGTCTAGGCTGGAAGAACAAGAATGTTCCAGTCCTGGCCTAAAAGCTTCAGACCTGCAACTCTTCAGCTCACCTTTCTTATCTTCATTCAGCCCACAGTGGAGAGGAAGCTGGCAGTTAAAACAAGGCTATTTATCCTCCCTTTTTGTAATGTTATAAACCGAGAAGGGAGCAACAGGAGGAAGACACATCAGGGCAGATAGTGTGGATGAGAAAGCTTTCTGCTGCAGTACAGGGGCCAATTAGTTTTTATTATACAAGGCAGCTTCCTCAATATTAGTTTAAAATTCACACGTCTACAAGCCCCTCAACTGATGGGAAGGGTAAGTGAGAAAGGTATGCTAAAGAGTTCCCACTGCACAGCCTCCCCTTCTGGGTGGTGAGGACAGATGTGCTGGTTAAAACAAAGGCCCCGGGTGAGACTTCAAAATCCTCCTGTACTAATCAGCTCTGTTGTTCCTAGGCCCAATGCACTTGAAACTGCATGGGCTTTGACTGCAGGAAAACTCGAGGGCAAGAAAGGTTGGTATAAATTCTTCAGCAACATGCAGAAAAAATAAGTAAAACTGCACACTCTTCTGGCCAGTATAATTCTCAGCCTCAGACAACCAAGTAGTCCTTAAAATGCTGACTTCATGCATAGCGGGCAGCAGTTTCCACTCCTATACCACCCACTCCAGGAGCCCGGCCCACTCTCAGTTTGATTGGCTTAAATACTTGTTTCAAGTACACTATAGTTTCCAGCACTACTGTCAATGTTACGTGATTAAACGAGCTTACTATTTTTGTCTTATGTAGTTACAGTTCAATGAGGATAGACCAGATGAGGGCTTTGAGCCCAGACTGTACATGGACTCCATGGAGATGCTTTATGACCACAAAGGGGCAAGAAGGCCTCTTCTTCCTCTCCCAGAGCCAGCAGAATTATACCTTCTTCTGCTTTATCTAACGGGTTCCAGGTAATATTTTGTTTGAACAAAAGAGTTCCACTGCTAACTGCCTGACCAGGTAGTCTTTAAGATAAGCTTTATGACAAACAGACTTCTTAACCAAGACTATATGAAATGTGAGGCAGAGCAGATCACCTTTCTCCAATCCAGACGCATTCTGTACTCTCTAGAC
Source organism: Nomascus leucogenys (assembly GCF_006542625.1). Classification (NCBI taxonomy): domain Eukaryota; kingdom Metazoa; phylum Chordata; class Mammalia; order Primates; family Hylobatidae; genus Nomascus; species Nomascus leucogenys. Next base: position 103,782,604 of record NC_044388.1, on the reverse strand, counting down.
ACAGCAAAAGCCCTCATTCCTGCCTACAACTTTCCTCCAACTCCAACCCCTTCTGATTTTTCCATGTGAACTCACCTTAAGCCCATTAACTGTACTTTCTACTCACCTTCCATTCCCCCTTCTTCTTGACCTTCTTTATCACGTCATGCATAATCTCTAAAAAAGGAGAAAGAGAGAAAGAGAGAGAGGAAATTAATGTAATATCAAAGACTTACACACCTCTCTGTTAGATAAGGTCATTTCCCACCTTAGGCTTTGTGTTTCTGAATCATGCAATTCACCAACTGGTTTACTGAGCCATAATCAACCCACCATAAAAATAGTTCTCAGCTGGGCACAGTGGCTCACACCTGTAATTGGTGCTAGGGATTCAGTGATGAACAAGATAGCACTTTGGGAGGCTGAGGCGGGCAGATCACCTGAGGTCAGGAGTTCGAGACCAGCTTGGCCAACACGGGGAAACCACATCTATACTAAAAATACAAAAATTAGCCAGGCATGGTGGCACATGCCTGTAATCCCAGCTACTCAGGAGGTTGAGGTTGCAGTGAGCCGAGATCACACCATTGCACTTCAGCCTGGGCGACAAAGCAAGACTCCATCTCAAAAATTAAAAAAAAAAAAAAAAGTTCTCTTCCTGTCTCCTTAATTCAGTGGTTTTCAAACTTTTTGGTCTTGTAACTTCTTTACACTCTTAATTATCGTATTGGAAACTAAACTGAGAAATTTTTAACAATATTAATTCATTTAAGATAATAAACTCTTGTTATATTAATTGCATTTTAATGAAAAATAAATATATTTGTCATAATAAAACATTTTTAGGGAGACAGCTGGCATTGTTTTACATTTCTGCAACCCTCCTTAATGTCTGGCCTCATAGACATTCTCCTATCTACTTCTGGCTTCTCCCGTCTGCTTCTGCAGCCAGTATGTCCTGAAACGTATAACATCTGGGAACTTTGCTCTGCCCCGTGAGAGAATGAGAATGAAAAGGCAAACCACATCTTGGTCTTTGTATGAAGATAGTTTTGACCTCATGAACCCCCAAAAGGGCTCGGATTTGAGAACCACTGCCTAAAGTTAAGTGGGTAAAAGGCTGTGACAATGCCTCAGGCCACATGAGCCCTCCTCAAGCTCTAAAAACAGATGTGAGGAGCAGTTGTGAAATGTTCCCAACTCTGAGCACATCTCCGGAGCACTCTTATCCCCAAATCACCATTTTAATGAGCCCCATTACCTAGAACACCACACACACGCACACACACACACACACACACACCCCTGACCAGCTGTGAAGGCTCCATAGGAAAGTCCACTCTTGCTACTCTGTAAACCTGAATAACACACGCCTGGAGCTACTTGAAGGGCAAGAGCTGTTGTCAGCACGTATGCTTCAGACAGTTAGACAATTCTCTAGGGCTGGATGGTTCCTAAATCTGCTTTTGACTATCTTCAGTAATCACTGAATCACAGTAATCACACACACACAGACACACACACACACAGCAGTAAACTTGGAAAACACAGAAAAGTATAAAGGAAAAATTCTGGCCAGGCACAGTGGCTCACACCTGTAATCCCAGCACTTTGGGAGGCCAAGGCGGGTGGATCACCTAAAGTCAGGAGTTCGAGACCAGCCTGATCAATATGGTGAAACCTCATTTCTACTAAAAATACAAAAATTAGTTGGGCATGGTGGTGTGCACCTGTAATCCCATCTACTCAGAAGGCTGAGGCAGGAGAATTGCTTGAACCCGGGGGGTGAAGGTTGCAGTGTGCCAAGATTACACCACTGCACTCCAGCCTGGGCAACAGACCCAGAGCCAGACTCCATCTCAAAAAAAAAAAAGAAAAGAAAAAATTCCATGTATTACTCGTGTGCTTAAAAAACAATCAGGCCAGGCGCGGTGGCTCACACCTGTAATCCCAGCACTTTGGGAGGCCGAGGTGGGTGAATCACAAGGTCAGGAGATCGAGACCACCCTGGCCAACATGGTGAAACCCCGTCTCTACTAAAAATACAAAGATTAGCTGGGCGTGGTGGTGCATGCCTGTAATCCCAGCTACTTGGGAGGGTGAGGCAGGAGAGTCACTTGAACCAGGGAGTCAGAGGTTGCAATGAGCCAAGATCGTGCCACTGCCTCCAGCCTGGTGACAGAGCAAGATTCTGTCTTAAAATAAAAAAGATAACGGCCGGGCAAGGTGGCTCACGCCTGTAATCCCAGCACTTTGGGAGGCCAAGGCGGGCAGATCATGAGGTCAGGAGATCGAGACCATCCTGGTTAACACGGTGAAACCCTGTCTCTACTAAAAATACAGAAAATTAGCTGGGCGTGGTGGCGGGTGCCTATAGTCCCAGCTACTCAGGAGGCTGAGGCAGGAGAATGGCATGAACCCGGGAGGCGGAGCTTGCAGTGAGCTGAGATCGCACCACTGCACTCCAGCCTGGGCGACAGAGTGAGACTCAAATAAAAATACAAAAAAATTAGCCAGATATGGTGGTGCGCACCTGTAATCCCAGATACTCAGGAGGCTGAGGCACGAGAATTGCTTGTACCCAGGAGGCAGAGGTTGCAGTGAGCCAAGATCTAGCCACTGCACTCAAGCCTGGATGACAGAGTGAGACTTCGTCTCAAAAAAAAAAAAAATAGAAAAGAAAAATTATCTGTAATAATGTCAATTTGAAATGCATAATTAACATTTTAGTTTATTTCATACTAGCTTTTTCTATGCACTTTTACATAGTTAAGATCATGTTGGCCACGTGTGGTGGCTCATGCCTGTAATCCCAACATTTTGGGAGGCCAAGGCAGGCAAATCACTTGAGCCCAGGAGTCCGAGACCAGGTTGGACAACATGGTGAAACCCCATCTCTACAAAAAAATACAAAAATTAGCCAGTCATGGTGGCATACACCTGTAGTACTAACTACTCAGGAGGCTGAGGTAGTGGGACCGCTTGAGCAAGAGGCAAAGTTGCAGTAACCCAAGATCACACCACTGTACTCCAGCCTGGGTGACAGAGGGAGACTCTGACTCAAAAAAAAAAAAAAATCATGCTGTAGATATATAATTTTATATTATGCTTTTTTCACTAAATGTACTTATTTCACCCATTTTAATAAAAACGCTTCCTAGGATTTTAAGGCCTGAATAACTGTCCATGGTCAACAATATTCCCAATAGCCATTTAGATTACTTTGCATGTTTCAGTGTAGTGAAAAACTGGAAACCAATATATCCACAATAGGGCAGTGGTTAACTTAATTAGGTTACATTTGTACAATGGAATACTATGAACCCATTGGAAATAAGAATATGGGAAAATATGTACTCATTCATTCAGGCTTTCACTCAATAAGCATTTGTTGAGTAACCACTACTTGCCAGCCATTGTGCTAAGCCCTGGGAATGAACAAGATACTATGCTGCTCAGCTCCTGTGGAGCTGCCACTCTAGGGAAGGAGGGAGCCACTAACTGAAAAGAGCAATTGCATCTTCTCATAAGTCCTCCAAATTAAATAAATAAGATGCTATGATTTTTAAAAAGGGTGTGGGCAGACTACTTAAATAGGGGGTCAGGCAAGGCCACTCTAAGCAAGTTGGACCTGACAAGGAAGAAGTCAGCCAAGAACTAGGAAAAGGAGAAGGAACAGTACAAAGTCTTGTGGAAAAAGGAAAATGAGATTGACATTTTTCTGGGAACTGAAGATGATATACGCTGAGGTTGGAGGCCAGATCATACAGAGCCTCGTGGTCTTTGATAAGGAGTACGATTTTATCTGAAAGGCATTGGAAAGCCACGGAAGGTAAGGATGTAATCTGATGTGCTACAGAGAGACAAGAAGGAGGGGACAAGAACAGAAGCAAGGAGTAGAGTCAGGAGGCCTTTCCAACAGTCCAGGCATGACAGTGGCAGAGGAGATGGTGAGAAGTGGGCAGATTGGATATACACTGTGGAGGTAAAACCAACAGGGCTAGCTGATACACTGGATGTGGCAGAAAAGAAAAGAAATATAGCTAACTCCCAGATTTTTGGTTTAAGCCAAGAAATTGATGTAGAGACATTCAGAGAGTTTCAGAGGAAGGAGAACTGGTCTGTAGGAGAACATCAGAAGTTCTATTTTAGTTGTTTTAAGATTGAGATGGCTAAGACACATTCAAGGGAAGACGCTGAATAGGTAGCTAGAGTTAGCTCTTGGGCTTGGAAGCACAGCCTCAGCTGGAGTGAAACACTGGGGACTTATCAAATAGAGGCAGGAGGGAAGGCTGCAGAAAATGACTCTGACAGGAGCAGTGAGATGGATGGACATGGTCTTTGTGGACCTTGACAAGCGTTTCAGTGAAATAATAAGAATGAAGCCAGACTAAAATGGGAGAGGAGGAAGATAAGACAGACAACAACTCTTAAGAAGATTTGCTTTGGCCAGGCCTGGTGGCTCACACCTATAATCCCAGCACTTAGGGAGGCCAAGGCGGGTGGATCACGAGGTCAGGAGTTCGAGACCAGCCTGACCAACATTGTGAAATCCTGTCTTTACCAAAAATACAAAAATTAGGTGGCGGGCCTGTAGTCCCAACTACTCTGGAGGCTGAGGCAGCAGAATCGCTTGAACCCGGGAGACGGAGGTTGCAGTAAGCCAATTCTCGCCACTGCACTCCAGCCTGTGTGACAGAGCAAGACTCTGTCTCAAAAAAAAACAAAAAACAAAAACAAAAAACAAAAATTGGCTGGGTGTGGTGCCGCGTGCCTGTAATCCCAGCTACTCAGGAAGCTGAGGCAGGAGAATCACCTGAACCTGGGAGGTGGAGGTTGCAGTAAGCCGAGATTGTGCCACTGCACTCCAGCCTGGGAGACAAAAAAAAAAGGAGTTTTGCTTTAAAAGGTAGCAGAGGAAAGGCATAAAAACTAACAGGGTAGACAAAGACATGCATGCAAGGGTAGGATTTGTTTGTTTTTAAAGATGTGAAAGATTATAGCATTTTTAATGAGGTTGGCAATAAGTCAAAAGGGAAGGGGAGACTGACGACGCAGGAGAGAGGATGGAGCAATGAAAGACTGAGGTCCCTGAGGAAGAGGAAGGAGTTGGAGCAGAGATACAAGAGGAAAGCTTGACCTGAGACAGGAGGCATCCTGTGTGAAGGAGAGGAAAGCCACAGATGGGCTTGGAGAAACAGTGGCAGAGGTGAGGGGTTTCCTTATTGGAGATAAAGTAATTGGCTAAGAGTGGGGAAGGGGTGTTATATATGGAAGCTTTGAAGAAAGAAGGTATCACATATCTTCCCAGAGATTGGGAAAGTCAATTTACTATGGAAATGTTTTAGCATTTACAGACAGTACTAAGGACTAATTTGACGGTCATGACCGTGCATTTAAAGTTAAACCAGGCAGCTTAGTAATGTTTTTTCCCAATAATGTTTGGCTGTCCAGGTGCAAGAAAGGAAGGCTGGTTTCAACTAAGGTTAGAGTTTTCATATATGAGCACAAACGAGGAAGAAAATGCTCAAAATATATGGCTAAGGGTGAAAAAATGCATGCTACAACTATTTTTAAAGCAGATATGCATAGGAAAATTAGAAAAACTCATACCAAAGCTTATTTTTGTGCAATAAAGTTACAATTAATCTTTACTTGCCAATTTGTGCCTTCCAATGTTGTCCCAAGCTTTCTGCATAAGAAAAATGCTCTCAAAATAATGTGTCAGTGACCATCTTTGTGGCCAGGGCTTTTCTTAGCACAAATTATTCTGTTAGGGTAGCTTTCTGAGTATGGAATAAATTGGTAAAACATCTAAATGTTCTGGGCTCCTGATAAACTCTGCTGAATTACTTTCCAGAATTATGTCTCCCACCCTCACCAGTACTATGTGGCTCTCCAAATTAACATACTAACTGATAAGATATCTTGAGGTTTACTTATTTTAATCTTTGCCACAATGATAGCACAAAACAGTATATTTCACTCTTTATTTGAATGTATTATATTATTGAGGATGAATATATTTTCTTGCCACTAAAAATTAATATAAATTCACTGAAAAAAATTACGCTTAAGTTGCCTTTTGATAGGGAAAGGCAGAGATATAATCAAAAAATAAAACCAAGTACTACAAGTGTTAAAAGACACATATAAATTACCACTGCAGCTGCCACCATTCCTAGGAAGTTATTTCCTTTCCAAAGTTCTCAGGGCATATATTTGTCCTGGGTATTGTTAACAGCCAATTCTAATCCTGCCCTACATTTTTCTAATCCAATACCGAAAAGGAAACAAGGATTAGAGCTCAGTTTAGCATTAAGAATCAAGTAGCTTGGGCTACCTCCTCACAATCCCTGGCAATCTCATTTCATCTCCTTCCTAAGTCCTCTTCATGTGGAGAGAAACAATGAAGCCTTCTGAAGTGGGTCCAGCCAGGAGGTCTTACTTCCGCATACCAAACCATGTGTATCTACAGCCAAATGCCTGCTCCACCACCCATCTTGTCTACGGGGATGTGTTCAAAAGACCGGGGCAGCTTCAATTCCTCCGTAATACTGAAGACCCTGGTAGACTCTGCTTCCCTCATGGCCAAATGAGTAAGAAAGCAGGTTCCTTCTCAACCACATCCTCTAGGTCCTGGGTGACTCCCAACCTTGGCAAATCTCTGCCACGTCCTGAGATAAATGGCCAGTGGTCTAAGATGATCTGGGACATCTTCAAATGCACCCAATATTTCGATAGGAGTCCCAAAACACAGGTTCCAGGGATCACTACAGGGACTGCTCAAGGCTTGCAGCTCCCTATGAAGCCCCACCCTCACAGTCCAGGAGAGACTCACAACTGCCCTCCACAGTGACATATGCCAGATGCCTGATGCCCTGAGCACAGGGCACATACAAACACCTGAAGTAGCGTGACTAATATTAGATGAGCCAGAAGCTTAGAAGAAGTGCAACCAAAGTCCTCAACACCACAGGTGATTCCAAGATTCCACACGGTAGCCCCAGATCACCACACTGCCCAGGACAGAGGCACCAGGATCCACTTTCCCCAGGTTGGGAGAAGTTGCCTTCATGCTGCTGAGGGAACTAAGAGAGTCCAACCTCAGCCCACAACTCCCCGCCTCTGTTTACCAATCCAGAGTACAGAGAATTTCCAGAGTTATTCTGACTCAACAGTAGACGTTCTTCTAAAAAGCATCCTCTTGACTGAACTCCAGGGGTCTGAAGGGGTAATGCTGGCTGCTCAAGCAGAAATCACCCCCAAAAATGCCCAAGGAAGTGCTAAAGTTAGACCAGAGCTGACATCCAGGTTCAGGCATTTGCTGGCCGTGTGACCTTGGGACTTTTTTTTTTTTGAGAAGGAGTCTCCTTCTATCGCCCAGGCTGGAGTGCAATGGCGAAATCTTGACTCACTGCAACCTCTACATCCCGGGTTCAAGTGATTTTCCTGCCTCAGCCTCCCTAGTACCTGGTACTACAGGCACACGCTACCATGCCCAACTAATTTTTGTGTTTTTTGTAGAGACAGGGTTTCACCATGTTGGCCAGGCTGCCTTCGAACTCCTAACCTCAGGTGATCCACCTGCCTCAGCCTCCCAAAGTGCTGGGATTACAGGCGTGAGCTACCGAGCTACCATGCCTTGCCAAGTTTAAAACATTTAAGTTTCAGTTTTCTCACCTGCAAAATTAAAATTATAATACTCTAATAGCCTGTTGTGAAGATTAATGAGATAAAATGCTTACTTAGTCCAGTGACACGTATGAGGCACTCTGCAAAAGGCACCTCTTGTGACATCACTATAAAAGCATATTATTCATACAGAGGAAGAAGAAAATTATGAAATATAACTTCCACCAATCAAGATTTTTAACATAATGTAAAAATCCTCTTAAAAGGAAACAAATGTGGCCGGGCACAGTGGCTCATGCCTGTAATCCCAGCACTTTGGGAGGCTGAGGTGGGTGGATCACTTGAGGTCAGAAGTTTGAGACCAGCCTGGCTAACATGGTGAAACCCTGTCTTTACTAAAAATACAAAAATTAGCTAGGCGTGATGGTGGGTGCCTGTAATCCCAGCTGCTTGGGAGGCTGAGGCAGGAGAATTGCTTGAACCTGGGAGGTGGAGTTTGCAGTGAGCCAAGTTCACGCTACTGCACTCCAGCCTGGGCAACAGAGTGAGACTCTGCCTCAAGAAAAAAAAAAAAAAAAGGAAACAAATGTTTAAAATAGTTTTTAAATAATCATAAAGATATTCAGATAGCAAACTACATGGATATTTCACCAAAAATTTCAAAACTTCTCTGACCTGCAGTAAACATATGAATACATTTTTGGAATAATGGCACTATAGCACCAATGTATACGAATCCTAAATGAAAATATAAAGTTTGGCTTGGGCAATATGGCAAAACCCGTCTCTAGAAAAAATACAAAAATTAGCTGGGTGTGGTAGCTCGCGCTTGTAGACCCAGCTACTCAGGAGGCTGAGGTGGGAGGATCCCTTTTAGCCTGAAAGGCAGAGACTACAGTGAGCCAAGATGATGCTGCTGTACCACTCCAGCCTGGGCAAGAGTGAGACCGTGTCTCAAACTAAAAAAAAAAAAAAAAAAAAAAAGAAAGAAAATATAAAGTTGAACATAAGGACCCCCGTCCCCTTCTGAGAGGGCAGAGAGTGGCCCCTGGCTATCTGCGAGTTAATGCTGAAGCACAAGCAGAGGCCGATAGAAAGTCAAAGGCATCTTAGTCACAACAGGGCATGCAGGTCTGTATTTTAAAATTGTTATTATTTAATATGTATCCAAAAATTCAGTCAGATAAGAAAATAAAATGAGTTACAATATTAGTAATATTGATATATATCTATCTGCAGAAATCAAAATGGTTAGCAACATTAAAACATTTAGTAAGGCAGCAGATAAGAAATAAATATATAAAAATCAAGAGGACTTTTTATACAGCAGCAATAACCAGATTGTAGGAAGAGGGCTCACTCTTTACCAGTTTACACTGGGCTGAGACTCGGCCTCCAAAGGTTCAATCTACTGCTGGAAATTCTGCTCTGAAGCAACACGTCTAGGTAGTCTATTCCTCTTTCCTGACAGCAAAGACAGCAACCAAGTTTCTCTGAATGTCTCGTGTGGGGCTGAAGGGTCTCCTTGATAAACAACTGCATTTTCCCAGGTGGAATAAGTTAATGTTCAACCAGATTGCAGGAAATGGTGCAAATACTTGAGAACAAGCCTTCCAAGTACTCTCAAGGTTCCTTTCTTGGAAATATCATTCATACACACACTATTGGTAACCTAATTATAAACCACTTTAACTTTTTGCCTTTATGTAGTTCTTTTTTTTTGAGACGGAGTTTCAACTCTTGTTGCCCAGGCTGGAGTGCAATGGCACGATCTTGGCTCACTGCAACCTCTGCCTCCCGGGTTCAAGCGATTCTCCTGCCTCAGCATCCGGAGTAGCTGGGATTACAGGCATGTGCCACCATGCCCGGCTAATTTTGTATTTTTAGTAGAGACGGGGTTTCTCCATGTTGGTCAGGCTGGTCTTGAACTCCCGACCTCAGGTGATCTGCCCGCCTCAGCCTCCCAAAGTGCTGGGATTACAGGCGTGAGCCACCACCCCCAGCCTATGTAGTTCTTAATAATATAAAAGTAGCACATTCTTGTAAAAAAAAAAAAATCAAACAATAGATTATATAAATACAGGGTGAAATTTCCCTCCCTCCCCCTACTCTTGCAGGGAAAACAGCCACTAACAGTTTCGGGTGTGCCCTTACAGATCCTTTCCTGGGCACATACACCCAGGTGTGGGGAGGTATGCACATGTACACAGCTCTTTGGTTGGGATATTACACATATACACATTGTTCTGCAATTACATTTTCTACTCAATATATTATAGACTTTCTCTTGTATCATTTCACACAGACCTACCACATGCTTTTAAACTACATAGCATTCCATAATATGAACATACAATAATTTGCACAAATCTCCTTAAATGTATTCATAAGACAGTCTCTACTTGGAGACTTGCTGATTTATTCCAGTCAAATTAGTGAGGACTTTATTGTAAACATAAACATTAACACAAGAGGCTAATAAAATTTTTTGATCTATGTCACCTTGTGGCCTGGGGAGGCGAAGTAATTTTCAACTATTCTTCTTTGGGGCTTGAAAACTTTAATATTGGAAAAGAACCTCAGAGATCAGCTAAGGCCAGGTTCCAGGTCCCAGGTCCCAATTTGGGGATTGAGATACTCCCTGCAGAAGACAGCCATCTGGAGTGGGTAAGCCACTAATTGGTCACTCTAGCATGAGCAGAAACTATTCTCTGGACCCCTGTCCGCATGTTCTTCCCACTGCACATGTCGTCTCTCTGGCGCTAGCATGGGCTAGACTCTGACACTGAACCCAGCTGTCCTTTGTTGTGCCATATTGCTATGATCACCTTGACAGAGTAAAGCAAAGGGATTCAAATGGGTTTTAGAGCCAGACGGTTAAAGTTCAAATCCCTGCCTCTCCACTCATTAGCTGTGCCTTTGGGCAAGTTATTAAATCTCTGTGTGTCACAGTTTCTCCATCTGTAAAATGGGAAGGACCGCAAATATCTCATAGGGGTATCGTGAGGATTAAATAAGTGACTGCCTGTACAGCACTTAGCTCAGTGTTTACAACAGTACTTAACCCTGTTGGCTATCACTGGCCCCATTATCACCTATTTTAAATAATATTTTTACCTTCCTAATAAAGAAGAATCTAGTCATTATTGTTCCTCCATGGGGTTTGTAATATGTCTCCTGTCTTCTAATTTTTTCTCTGCATACATTTTTTCTCATCTATTCCACAATATTTATTGAACACCTGCTATGTGGCAGACATCCTTCTAGGCATCAGAAAGACCATGATGAGCAAGCTAAACAAAATGCCTACACTCTGGTGTGGAAGGGAGAGACAGCCTATAAACACAGAGAAATAAACACCATCGCCTCGGAGAGTGATCAGTGCTCAAAGGAAATTTAACAGTTTAATGAACTTGCTGGGGACTTGGAAGGTCTACCATCTGACAATTAATTCCCCTATTGCTAATTTTTTAACCAGTGTCTGATTGAGATATTACAACCTTAGCCAAAATATTTTTCAAAGCTCTTATTAAAGAAAAAACTTGGAGGGCACAGTGGCTCACGCCTGTAATCCCGGCACTTTGGGAGGCCGAGGCGGGCAGATCACAAGGACAGGAGTTCGAGACCAGCCTGGCCAGCATGGTGAAACCCTGTCTCTACTAAAAATACAAAAATTAGCCAGGCATGGTGGTGTGAGCCTGTAGTCCCAGCTACTCGGGAGGCTGAGGCAGGAGAATCACTTGAACCTGGGAGGTAGAGGTTGCAGTGAGCCAAGATCGTGCCACTGCACTCCAACCTAGACGACAGAGTGAGACTCCTTCTCAAAAAAAAAAGAAAAGAAAAGAAAAAACTCAGCCGGGCACAGTGGCTCACATCTGTAATCCCAGTACTTTGGGAGACTGAGGCGGGCAGGTCACTTGAGGCCAGGAGCTCGAGACCATCCTGGCCAACATGGTGAAACCCTGTCTCTACTAAAAATACAAAAATTAGCTGGGTTTGGTGGCAGGTGCCTGTAATCCCAGCTACTAGGGAGGCTGAGGCAGGAAAATTGCTTGAACCTGGGAGGCGGAGGTTGCAGCAAGCCAAGATTGCACCACTGCACTCCAATCTGGGCAACAAAGCAAGACTCCTTCTCAAAATAAAGAAAAAACTCAATCGTTAATTTAATCTCAATAACAAAAAAAAAATGCCCATAATAATAGCAATATCTGAAACGTATTGAAGGTTGACTACATGGGAGGTAGTTCCTCATGTGTTTTACGTATATCATCTCATTTAAAGCTCCCAGTAGCCCTCAGAGGTCAAGAATTATAGCACCCTCATTTTACAAAGTAAAACACTGAGGCTCAGAGAAACAAAGTATCTAGCAATTGCACAATAAAATGCACATAACCACTTGAAGCCAATAGAGGATACAAACAACATATAAATCAATTTATTTACCTCAAAGAATTTACAGTCCAGTCTGAGAAAGAAGGAATTACATCTTAAGCGCAGTAAGATAAAAAGGCACTGGACCGTCATGCACTGCTGGTGAGAATGTAAAATGGTACAGCTGATGTGGAAAACAGGCTGGCAGTTCCTCAAATAACCAAACATAGAGATCCAGCAATTCTATTCCTAGGTATATATCCTAAGGACATTAAAACATATGTTGGCTGGGCGTGGTGGCTCATGCTTGTAATCCCATCACTTTGGGAGGCTGAGGCAGGCGGATCACCTAAGATCAAGAGTTCAAGATCGGCTTGGCCAACATGGTGAAACCCTGTCTCTACTTAAAATACAAAAATTAGCCAGGCATGGTGGCAGGCACCTGTAATCCCAGCTACTCGGGAGGCTGAGGCAAGAGAATTGCTTGAACCTGGAGGGCAGAGGTTGCAATGAGCTGACAGTGCCACTGCACTCCACCCTGGGCAATACAGTGAGACCCTGTCTCAAAAAATAATAATAAATAAATTTTAAAAATAAATAACATATGTCTACACAAAGACTTGTACATGAATGTTTCTAGCAGCATTATTCATAATAAGCAAAAAGTGGAAACAACTCAAACGCCCACTGACGGGTGAATGGGTAAGTGCAGTATATCCATACAATGGAGTATTACTCAGTCATTAAAAAGGAGTGAAGTACAATAAATGTTGTAAGACCAAAGAACCTTTAAAACACACTAAGTAAATGAAGGCAGTCATGACTGTGTGCGGTGGCTCACGCCTGTAATACCAGCACTTTGGGAGGCCAAGGTGGGCGGATCATGAGATCAGGACATCGAGACCATCCTGGCTAACATGGTGAAACCCCATTTCCACTAAAAATACAAAAAGTAGCCGGGCATGGTGGCGGGCGCCTGTAGTCCCAGTTACTCAGGAGGCTGAGGTAGGGGAATGGCGTGAACCCGAGAGGCGGAGCTTGCAGTGAGCCGAGATTGCACCACTGCACTCCAGCCTGGGCGATAGAGCGAGACTCCGTCTCAAAAAAAAAAAAAAAGGAAGGCAGTCATAAAGGACCACATATTGCATAACGCCATTTAGATGCAATGTCCAGAACAGGTACAGCCATACAAATTGAAAGGAGATTAGTAGTTGCCCAGAGCAGGAGAGATGGGGGGTTTAGGGGTTACATATAAGGAATATGGAGTTTCCTTCTGGGGTAATTGAAAGTGTTCTAAAATTGATTGTGATGATGGATACACTTCTATGAATAGACTAAAAGCCATTGAATTATACACTTTAAATGGGTGAATGGTATGGTATGTGAATATATCCCAATAAAGCTGTTTCTAAAATCATTAGAGAATTTTAGATAAAAAAATTAAAATTCAAACTCAAAAAACTGGCTGGGCATAATGGCTGTAATCCCAACACTTTAGGAGGCCAACATGGGATCACTTGAAGCCAGGAGTTAGAGACCAGCCTGGGCAACAAAGCAAGACCCTGTCTCTAGAAAAAATGTTTAAAAACAAAAACAAAACAAATGCAGTTATGCTTAATATAAAACTGTTCCATAGTGCCTTAATTTGAAGACAGTAACTCTATCAACTATTAGTTATCTAGAATAATTTGCCATAATTTTGTATCTAAATTGTATTTGTGGGAAGTGGGAGAGACCAAAATAGAGATCTCAAATTGTCAGCCACAGGGCAAACACTGGGTATCACTCCTTGTAACTGTTGAATGACAACTAATTAGCCTGGTTATAATCTGAGAACATCCCTATTTAGGTTTGATTTTTGGGTAATGGGTAGTGAGAAAAAAGGGTGAGGGCTAATTGTTTGGAGTTGTAACAAGCTTTAAAACGTGTAGAGATGGGTTAACAATGATTTGATTACATCAGCCTACTGAGCACACCCAAAGATTGCATAAGACTCAAATGTCCAACGCTGTAACATACAAAACCTGGGTTACTGCCAATATCCGAGAGAGTGCCTGATGATAAATGCCTAGTATCCGAGAAACCAAATCCTAACCTCAGGTCCATAAAGATACTGGGTAGGGTTACAGAAATGACTATTTACTTTCTCTTTCAAGGGAGATTCTCATTTTTTATCTTATATCCCTGTTTTATAAGGTTTGGAGCCAAAAAGTGAAGGAGCCAGAAAATCTCTAAGCAAAGACTCATGAACCTTCAAAGTGATTGGTAAAAAAAAATCTCAGCCACGGCTGGGAGCGGTGGCTCACGCCTGTAATCCCAGCACTCTGGGAGGCGGAGGTGGGTGGATCACCAAAGGTCGGGAGTTCAAGACCAGCCTGACCAACATGGAGAAACCCCGTCTCTACTAAAAATACAAAAAATTACCCGAGCGTGGTGGTGGGTACCTGTAATCCCACCTACTCGGGAGGCTGAGGCAGGAGAATCACTTGAACCCGGGAGGTGGAGGTTGCAGTGAGCCGAGATCATGCCATTGCACTACAGCCTGGGTAACGAGAGTAAAACTCTGTCTCAAAAAATAAATAAATAAATAAAAATAATTTCAGCCAGGCACAGTGGCTCACACCTGTAATCCCAGCACTTTAGGAGGCCGAGGCGGGTAGATCACCTGAGGTCAGGAGTTTGAGACCAGCCTGACCAACATGGTAAAACTCCGTTTCTACTAAAAAAATACAAAATTAGCCGGGCATGGTAGCTCATGCCTGTAATCCCAGCTACTTGGGAGGCTGAGGCAGGAGAATCGCTTGAACTCGGGAGGCGGAGGTTGCAGTGAGGCGAGATCACACCACTGCACTCTAGCCTGGGCAACAAGAGCGAAACTCCATCTCCAAAAAAAAGAAATCTCAAACCGGGGCTAGTCGACATGAAAAATAGGAGTTCCTAGGTATATGTTAGAGGCAGCAGTCACCTCCCCTCAGTTCTAAAGGGAAATTATTTCTTCCTTATGTTGCCTGAAACAACGTTCCTTGGATAAAAGGAGCTGTGAAGTTACAAAATACACACAAATGGAAAAATCAATCAAAAATGGAAACCCAATAATTCATATCTTCTTAAAATCAACAGCTTATTGTCATCAACACTATTGAGTTATGTTGATATTATGAACCAAAAAGACCAAAGAAAGAGAAAAATTGTGAAATAGTAACCTTCCAGGGGAGCAAACACTACTCTCACCACATAAAGCTCTGCTACATAAGGATATCTTTAAAAGAAAGGACTGGAAAATGAGGACCATTTTTATACACCACAGTGATACCAGCATTCAGTTATTTGGGAAGCCTGGGCCAGGCACAGTGGCTCACGTCTGTAATCCCAGCACTTTGGGAGGCCGAGGCGGGCGGATCACTTGAGGTCAGGAGTTCAAGAACAGCCTGGCCAACATGGTGAAACCCCATCTCTACTAAAAATACAAAAAATTAGCTGGGTGTGGTGGTGCACGCCTGTAGCCCTAGCTACTCGGGAGGCTGAAACAGGAGAATCACTTTAACCCAGGAGGTGGAGGTTGCAGTGAGCCGAGATCATGCCATTGCACTCTAGCCTGGGCAACAGAGTGAGACTTCATCTCAAAAAGAAAAAAAAAAGATACATGACTACAGTTGACCAGGAAAAAAAAAGAAACACAAAAGAAAGAAAAGACATTGCCCTTATACATTACCAACAGCAGCAGACCTCATCTGTTAATGCCCACTTGGCCTGTCAACCTGCATCTGTGTCTGTTTTTTTATTTGTTTGTTTGTTTGTTTTGAGACGGAGTCTCGCTCTGTCGCCCAGGCTGGAGTGCAGCGGCACCATCTTGGCTCACTGTAACCTCTGCCTCCCAGGTTCAAGCAATTCTCCTGTCTCAGCCTCCCAAGTAACTGGGATTACAGGCGCCTGCCACCATGCCCGCCTAATTTTTGTATCTTTAGTATAGACGGGGTTTCACCATATTGGTCATGCTGGTCTCAAACTCCTGACCTCAAGTGATCCACCCGCCTCGGCCTCCCAAAGTACTGGGATTACAGGCATGAGCCACCCGCCCGGCCGCATCTGTGTCTCTGAAAAAAGCTTGTGCTCCTACTACAGACTCTACGATGGCTGCAGGAATTCCTCCTTCAACTGCAGAAACCCAGAATATGTATCTTGATCTTGGCAGGAACCCAAGATGTGGCTAGCATCTTAAATTGGTAGATGCAGCATTTAATGGCTCCAAATCACATCTCTTGGCTTGAATGGAGGTTTCCCTAAGGACTTAAAGATGAGTCTAAAACTAAAGAGAGAGGAAGAATGGAGTGTTTCATACAATCCCAGAAACCCAGCAGCAAACAGGAGACATAAAATCACCTAGTCCAGTGGGGCTGGGCGCAGTGGCTCATGCCTGTAATCGCAGCACTTTGGGAGTCCGAGGTGGGTGGATCACCTGAGGTCAGGAGTTCGAGACCAGCCTGGCCAACATGGCGAAACCCTGTCTCTACTAAAAATACAAAAAATTAGCCGGGCATGGTGGTGGGTGCCTGTAATCCCAGCTGCTCAGGAGGCTGAAGCAGAAGAATCGCTTGAACCCGGGGGGTGGAGGTTGCAGTGAGCCGAGGTCATGCCATTGCACTCCAGCTTGCCTGGGCAACAAGAGCAGAACTCCATCTCAAAAAAAAAAAAAAAGAGATCACCTAGTCCAGTGGTTCTCAACAGGGAGTGATTTTGCCCCCCCACAAGGGGAAGGTCAGCATTGTCTGGATACCTTTTTTATTGTCACGACTAGGGGATGCTATGGGAATCTATAAGTAGAGGTCAGGAATGCTGCTAAACTTCCCACAAGGCACAAGCTCATCTGGCCCAAAATGTCAATAGTGCCAAGACTGAGAAATTCTGATGCAGTCTATCTTATAAAGAAACCGAATCCAGGAGAGATCACATGATTTATCCATGACAATGGTGGTGACAGTCATCTTATTCTTTTCTTTTTTGAAATGAGTCTCACCATGTTGCCCAGGCTGGCCTCAAATTCCTGGGCTCAAGCAATCCTCCTGCTTCAGTCTCCTGAGTAGCTGGGACTACAGGTGCATGTCACCAAAGTTCAGCTCTGTCTTATTTTCAAGTCCAAGATTCTGACCAGCCCAATCTGTTCTGCTCTAAGATTTAGCCTCCTTCAGGTCTACAGATCTGAGATATTAGGAAATGTTTAGTCCCATGCAACATGACAAGGCCATAAGCTCACGCTCCCTCTGGAACCCTCAATTCAGCCATGCTATAGATGTTAAACCCATGTAAGACAAAAGCCCCAGGGAAGCTTCCAGAAGGCAGGAAATGCCCCACCCACCCGACCACACACACAAAGGGCCAGTGTTAAGAGGGCTTCCTTTCCCCAACCTGTGGAACTGGCTACAGTAAGATACCAGGAAAAGAAAACATCCTTTTGGGGTTGGGGCCAAAGATCAAGCACAGGAAGGAGGTGGAGCTCCAGGAAGAGAAGACGCGAAAAATCCAAAAGAAACACGGGGAGCACTAATGCTCATGAATATGCAGGCTGCGCGATTTCTCAAGCAATTTCCATATTTTATAGTGAAGATTCTGCTTCTTACAGTGTAAAATTGGTTTATTCATTTTGCAATGCCATGATTTGCTGTTTTTGAATTCCCCTGCTAGCCCATTTTCCACCTCATTCTGTTATCTCACATTACATCACATTTGAGCTCTTGGTTGATCATTTTATGTTAGAATGATAAATGGTTTTCTCTGTGCTGGTCTTCTTTACCTATATGCTACACTTGTCTTTTCTCCTCATAAAACGTTTACAAAGTTTCCAGATGGATCTTTCTTCTTCTTTTCCACTGAAATCATTTAGACCAGAGGCTGTTCTCTCAGATCATCTATCTACTTGTATCAAAATCACAGGCGGGGCAGTCTCTGACTCCCTTCCCTGTGCCCCTAAGGCACAATTTGAATATTCCCCTCTTGCGCGTTGGGATGAAGGTCTGTGCTGCCAGCCTTCCGCCAGGGACTGAGTGGGTGGTGGAGAAATGACTGAAGCTTGTCTCTCCACACTGTGTAATTTAGTTATAGGTTCTATACCAAAGATTGCTCCAGTGAGGATGCCTCCCGGGGTCCGCGAGGGTGAGGATGTCTCCTGGGTCCGGGAGGGTATATCCAGTCAGAAGGCCTCACCTGATTTCCTGCTTCAAAGTGAGCTGAGGGCTAGTTCAGTATTAAATTCCTGGATTTGTGGTGTTCCAAAACTCTTTCTCTTAGGAGACTCTATTTCCTCTCAGTGAGAAAGAAAAACAAGTGGCCAAAAGAGCCAGAGGCTCCGCTGTGTTAAGAAACTCAAGGCTGAGCGCAGTGGCTCATGCCTGTAATCCCAGCACTTTGGGAGGCCGAGGCAGGCAGATCACCTGAGGTCGAGAGTTCAAGACTAGCCTGACCAACATGGAGAAACCCCGTCTCTACTAAAAATACAAAAATTAGCCATGCATGGTGGCTCATGCCTGTAATCCCAGCTACTCATGAGGCTGAGGCAGGAGAATCGCTTGAACCCAGGAGGCGGAGGTTGCAGTGAGCCAAGATTGCACCATTGCACTCCAGCATGGGCAACAAGAGGGAAACTCCATCTCAAAAAAGAAAGAAACTCGGGCGTGGTGGTCCCCAGTCTCTGTGGTGGCTACTCCCCTCCTTCCTTCCTGGAATGCAGTTATTACAAATGATAAGGTTGTGTTTTTACATTCTGAGTCTGTCGCCTTATTTTCTACAACAGATGCGTTGTAACTGACTTAGTAGGCCCATGAAAGCGGAATCCTAATCTGGCAGTAGGGAGCAGCGAAAACCAACCAAATGTACACAGCAGAATCCTCAAAAGTTTCAGGAACTGGCAGCACCAGCTGCCTCTGGAACTTAAAAGAATAGGAGGGGTGGCTGGGCGCGGTAGCTCAAGCCTGTAATCCCAGCACTTTGGGAGGCCTAGGCGGGCGGATCACGAGGTCAGGAGATCGAGACCAACCTGGCTAACACGGTGAAACCCCGTCTCTACTACAAATACAAAAGAATTAGCTGGGCGTGGTGGTGGGCACCTGTAGTCCCAGCTACTCGGGAGGCTGAGGCAGGAGAATGGCGTGAACCCAGGAGGTGGAGCTTGCAGTGAGTTGAGATCGTGCTACTGCGCTCCAGCCTGGGCGACAGAGCAAGACTCTGTCTCAAAAAAAAAAAAAAAGATTGAGAGGGGCATAAAGCTTGTTGAGAACCCACTGTCAGCCCACCTCATCCAGTCAGTTCCCAGAATTCTGGTAGCCAGACCTTTATCTCCCAGACAGTAGACAAAAGAAGACCTCTCTGGAGAATCAGAGACCAAGATGAAAAATCTAAACATGCTGACACCAGGGGTTCCCCAACGAACAGCCCACCCAGGTCAGACCCATCCACAAGGTGAGAGCTCCCAATCAGTTTGTTTTTGTTTTTGTATTGAGACAGGGTCTCACTCTGTTGCCCAGGCTGGAGTGCAGTGTTGCAATCTCAGCTCACTGCAACCTCTGCCTTCTGGGTTCAAGCTATTTTCATGCCTCAGCCTCCCGAGTAGCTGGGATTACAGGTGCTCACCACCACACCCAGCTAATTTTTTGTATTTTTAGTAGAGACAGGGTTTCAACATGTTGACCAGGCTGGTCTTGAACTCCTGGCCTCAGATGATCAGCCCACTTTGGCCTCCCAAAGTACTGGGATTACAGGTGTGAGCCACCGTACCTGGTCTCGTGACTTTTTTTAAGGGATCTTCTTGCTAGTCAATTAGTGATTATTGAGGAATGAGCCAGAGTCGCCCCCCAGGTAATCCACCCTAAGATTATCTAAGGGAAAGCAAACTGAAAAACATTCTGAGTAGTCACACAATAGCCTCATCCTAAAATCCTGAAGCAGCACTTTGACCCACAATACAAGGAAGTCTGCAGATTAAGTGATTTTTAAGGGCTCTGCCTCACTGTAGTCTATTGTTTAAAGCCTATAGTGTGAAATTCTCCCAGAACGGAGGGTGACTCTTGCTCACCACCAGTGTTTTGTTTTCCTCAAGTCCTTAGCAACTAGATCCATCAATACCAATGTGTCCAGAGACTGGGCAGGGGGCTCCTTTCCAATGCTATCCTGGCCACACCAATGCTCAGAAGAAACTGACAGAAGAGACCAGTGGGGTTTGGTTCACCCTGTCATACTCAGTACGGGGGCTCCAAAAACCATTTAAGCCTAAATGTTCTTCCTTTTTCCTCCGTTCGCTGCCAAAATGAAGCAGCTTTGTTCCTGCTGCCATAAAGGAGGCTCATGAAGCTCATCTGCGACTGGATTAGAACCAACTAGAGTCCAGAGCCACATCTAAGCATAGGGTAGGCAGTCTTTCTGCCTCCACACACTCCTCATGGCTTATACTTGTCATTGTGACTCTACACTGATGTGGAACATGAAGATAATACTGTATCCCCAACAGCCACAGAGAAGAAAAAAATTGGCCAATGTGATCAAGCTAATAGACTAGCACAATCTGACTTCCTACTCTGGGTCACGGTCTGGACTAGGTGCTTCTAAGATCCTTTCCAGAGCCAAGATTCTACAATTTGATGCCATCTTTTTTTTTTTGAAATGGTTTATGAGTCCATTCTCATGCTGCTATGAAGAAATACCCAAGACTGGGTAACTGATAAAGAAAAGAAGTTTCATTGACTCACAGTTCTGCATGGCTGGGGAGGCCTCAGGAAACTTACAATCGTGGCAGAAGACACCTCTTCACAGGACAGCGGGAGAGAGAATGAGTGCCAGCAGGAAAAATGCAAGACACTTATAAAATCTTTGGACTCACTCATTATCTGAGAATAGTATGAGGGAAACTGCCCCCATGATTCAATTACGTCTACCTGGTCTTGTCCTTGACATGTGGGGATTAGGGGGATTACAATTCAAGGTGGGATTTGGGTGGGGACACAGAACAAAACCATAGCAGACGGGGTCTTGCTCTGTACCCCAAGATGGAGTGCAGTGGTGTGTCATGGCTCACTGCAACCTTGACCTCCTTGGCTCAAGTGATCCTCCCAGCTTAGCCTCCTGAGTAGCTGGGACTACAGGCGTGTGCCACCATGCCTGGCTAGTTTTCGTACTTTTTTATTTATTTATTTTTTGGTAGAGACAGGGTCTCGCCACATTGCTCAGGCTGGTCTTGAACTCCTGGGCTCAAGCGATCCACCCACCTCGGCCTCCCAAAGTGCTGGGATTACAGGCGTAAGCCACCACACTCAGACAATCTGATGCCATTTTAACACAGCATAAAGTCCAAATGCTCAGTTTTGCACGTTGACTAACTATAACCATTTCCTCATCTCCTCCTTAAAACAATCCTGAGCAAGGAAGTTAACACAGGCAAGTGTTGTCTAAAACACAGGGGCAACACCACAGACAGGCAAACTCCTGAGAAGTTTCCAGCGGCCAAGCCTCCCAGCCTAGAGAGTGGCGGCTGTTCCTAAACTGGAGCCTCCTGGTGGCTGGCTCAGCTTGCACTGGCTCAATTTGAGGTTGGGTCCCATGAGTCACAAAATCATAGACACTGCTGTGAGCCTCGCCTTTCCCCTCTGACACTCAGGCCTGCTGGCTGCTCTTCCTGGGCCTGTCCTGTAAATGCCAGTGTCCCACGGGGTGAGATCCCAGCCCTCTTCTCCCACTCTCCTGTGCATCTGACCTGCCCACACTCTGGCACCGGGTGACTGCCAATTTCAAGCATGTCTGCATGCTGCCCGTTAGCATCCCCTGCAGGTGGTCCACAGGACCTGAAGCCTGTGCCTACAAAACCTCATCTTCTCCCACAAACCTGTTTCTTCTCCGCCTCTCATCTCTCAGTGCACAGCATGACCTTCCAACTGGCTGCCTGAGCCAGAAAACTGGGATTCATTTCTGACTCCTCCTCTCCTCTTCCTGCACAGCCATCACCATGACCTGACCCTTCTGCATCCTAAGATGCCTTCAAGTCGGGGTCCCCCTCCCAACCCTGCTGCTCTCTCCCTGGCATAAATCACCATCCTCGCCATCACATCCCCAGCTAGGACCAGCACCACAGCCTCTTCCCTCTCACTGCCTCCCGCCCAGTCTCTACACAGCAACCAGACAGCATTCTGAACTCAATTCTAACCATGCCTCTCCCTGACTCAGAACCTTCAGTAGCTTCCCACAGCTGCTGGAATAGAGAGATAAACGACCTTACCAAGGCTAAGCAGGCCCTGGCAGCTCTCCAGCTGCTCTCCACACACTCCCCACAGCTCCAGCCAGCCACAGCCTTTCTCATTTTCTTGCCAAGCTTAGACCTTCCTCTCCCTCAGGCCCCACAGACCCCATCTCCTGCCTGGCTAACTCCTCATCCTGCAGGTCTCACTCTGCCCCACTCATGCCCAGGCCTTCCTGGGGGCTTCCCACATGCTTCAGCATTACCTATATTGCCCTGTCAGGGCACATTCCTGCTGTGTCACCACTGCCTGTCTAAATCCCACAAGGACCCGGTCTACTTACACACTACTATCTCTGCTGCCCGTGCAGCACAGCTTCTGGCACGTAGAGACGGCGCAAATACTGGTGGGATGAATGAAAACACTTGGTCCCAGACCCTGCTGAGCCATGCTGAAATGAACACAGACTATAATTTACAGTCCTGGACTTCTCTAACATCTCAGAAGGGCACCAAATAAGGGGTGGCTACTGGAGAGTCAGATTCAAATCTGCATGAATTTGAATTCACACATCCAGGCTCCAAAGATTTTTTTTTTTTTAATTTTGTTTGTTTTTCTCCACTTTTCTTTATCTCCCTTTAAATTTTTTTCTTTCCAAGAATAAAACAGGTTTTCCTACTGTAATAAATACTTAATATCTCATTCACTTCCAATAAGGTTTGCTCGTAGACTAAATAATTAGTAGACATTAGTGAAAGGTAGAGGCTGGGTGTGGTGGCTAACACCTATAATCCCAGCACTTTGGGAGGCCAAAGTGGGAGGACCATATGAGATCAGGAGTTTGAGACCAGCCTGGCCAACATGGTGAAATCCCGTCATCACTGAAAATACAAAAATTAGCCAGGCGTTTCGCTGCACGTTCAATAAGCCCTTTTTGGATACTAGGTGGCGGGCACCTGTAATCCCAGCTACTCAGAAGGCTGAGGCAGGAAAATCACTTGCACCCTGACCCCAAAGGCAGAGGTTACAGTGAGCTAGGATTGCTCCACTGCATTGCAGCCTGGGTGACAGAGCAAGACTCTATCTCACAAGAAAAAAAATAAATAAATAAAATAAAGTGAAAGATAGAGATGGGTGGATGTTGAAAAGAAAAAAGTTGAAGATCAGGGCAGGTGCTGTGGCGCGTGCCTATAATCCCAGCACTTTGAGAGGCTGAGGTGGGAATGCTGCTTGAGCTTGGAAGTTCAAGACCATCCTGGGTGACATGGTGAAACCCTATCTATACAAAAAATACAAAAATACAAAAAAAAGAAAAGAAAAATCCGCCAGGCATGGTGATGCATGCCTGTAGTCCCAACTACTTGGGAGGCTGAGGTGGGAGCATGGCTTGAGCCTGGGAGGTTGAGGCTGCAGTGAGCCAAGGTTATGCTACTGCACTCCAGCCTGAGCAACAGAGTGAGATGCCATTTCAAAAAAAAAAACGGTCAGGCACGGTGGATCTCATGCCTGTGACCTCAGCACTTTGGGAGGCCAAGGTGGGTGGACTGCTTGAGCCCAAAGGTCCAAAACCAGCCTGGACAACATGTATTTTCTCTACAGAATATACAAAAATCAGCCAGGTGTGGCTGCACACACCTGTAGTCCCAGCTAGAATCGCTTGAGCCCAGGAGATCAAAGCTGCAGTGAGCTGTGATTGTGCCAATCCACTCCAGCCTGGGAGACAGAGCCAGACCCTATCTCCCACCACCACCCCGCCCTCCAAACCAAACAAAGAAAAGAAAAAAGACATGGAAAAAGGTAAGTAAACCTCATACTTGCTGAAAGGAAAACAGAGTCTCAGTCACCTCACTCTAATTTTAGCTCTTGCAACAGCCTCGCAGAGAAGCAACTAATTGAGGCAATTAAAGAGGATCATACTGGGGATTCCCAAAGCACTTCCTGTACAGGCGAGCACAGGACTAGGGCTCAAAATTTATGGCTGTTACATTGCCAGTGATAACATAAAATTTGGCCTGACCACTCCACTAAAGATATTTCATTAGCTGTCAAGCACCTGTTTGTCTCAGAGGTGCTGTGTGCGAAAAAAGCCAGAGGGAAAACGTTTCACTGCACGTTCAATAAGCCCTTCTTGGACACTAGAGGCAGATACATGCTCTCTTACATTTGATGATGATACCTGAGTCTCAAACTACCTCTTAGGGAAATTTTGCCCCAATTTAAACTACTTATCACCAGTTATGAGAGTGACATCCACTTCAAAACAAAGGACTATATTTAGAAGTAAATGGCAATAGCCAGGCACGGTGGCACACAAATATAGTCCCAGCTATTCAGGGGGCTTGAGCCCAGAAGGTCGAGGCTGCAGTGAGCTATGCATCGTGCCACTGTACTCCAGCCTGGGTGACAGACTGAGACCTTGTCTCTAAAATAACAAAATAATAATTTTTTTAAAAAAGAAATGGCAAAAATATTGGATATTAAAAACTATGAAGCAGGACTGGGCGCAGTGGCTCACGCCTGTAATCCCAGCACTTTGGGAGACCAAGGTGGGTGGATCACTTGAGGTCAGTAGTTTGCGACTAGCCTGGCCAACATGGTGAAACCCCGTCTCTACTAAAAATACAAAAATTAGCCAGGCATGGTGGTGCATGCCTGCAATCCCAGCTACTCGGGAGGCTGAGGCAAGGGAATCGCTTGAACCCGGAAGGTGGAGTTGCAGTGAGTTAAGATCATGCCACTGCGCTCCAGCCTAGGCAGCAGAGAGAGACTCTGTCTGAAAAATAAATAAATAAAAATAAAAATAAAAACTATGGAGCAGGGGAAAAAAAACCTATGGGATTCAACCAAAGCTGTACTCAGATGAAAATTCATATCCTTAGATGCTTTTAGTAGAAAACAAAGAAAAATTAATAAATTATCCCAGCATTTTATTCAATAAATTAGAATAGCTACACACAATATAGAAGAAACTGATTTTGGTGGGGCGCAGTGGCTAATGTCTGTAATCCCAGCACTTTGGGAAGCTGAGGCAGGCAGATCACGAGGTCAGGAGATCGAGACTATCCTGGCTAACATGATGAAACTCTATCTCTACTAAAAATACAAAAAATTAGCTGGCTGTCGTGGTACATGCCTATAGTTCCAGCTACTCGGGAGGCTGAAGCAGGAGAATTGCTTGAACCTGGGAGGCAGAGGTTGCAGTGAGCCAAGACTGTGCCACTGCATTCCAGCCTGGGAGACAGAGTGAGATTCTGTCTCAAAAAAAAAGAAAAAAAGTGATTTTTTTTTTTAAGGAAAGTAAAATAAGTAAGTTTCCAGCAAGTATTTCCATGAAAATAATAACACAAAAAGGATAGAATGAGAAAGGGGGTCACAACTACAGTTGTAGAATATATATTTGTTTGTTTGTTTTGGTTGGTTGGTTTTTTTGAGACAGAGTCACCCAGGCTGGAGTGTAGTGGCGCGATCTCAGCCCACTGCAACCTCCGCCTCCCAGGTTCAAGCGATTCTCCTGCCTCAGCCTCCCGAGTAGCTGGGATTACAGGCGCTCACCACCATGTCAGGCTAATTTTTGTATTTTTAATAGCGACGGGGTTTCACCATGTTGGTCAGACTGGTCTCAAACTCCTGACCTCATGATCTGCCCGCCTCAGCCTCCCAAAGTGCTGAGATTACAGGCGTGAGCCACCACATCTGGCCTATGTCTTTTTAGATAATTCATTTAAAATTTAAAAATCACTATTGTTGAGTGGTCCGATTGTGTCTTCATTTCCAGCTTATTAATTAAAAGTGTTATACTTTTGGAACTTCTGTTTTTTAAAAGGATTCTAATATAGCTTGCTCATCCTGGGAATGTCCCCATTCTTCAAGATCTGGTTAATACTGTTTTTCCCAACAAGACATTTTTCTCTTTCCTATCTGGAATAGAAATTTCTCCTTTAGGCCAGCTGCAGTGGCTCACGCCTGTAATCCCAGCACTTCGGGAGGCCAAGGCAGGTGGATCATCTGAGGTCAGGAGTTTGAGTCCAGCCTGGCCAACACGGGGAAACCACGTCTCTACTAAAAATACAAAAATAAGCTGGGCATGGTGACACGTGCCTGTAATCCCAGGTACTCGGGAGGCTGAGGCAGGAGAATTGCTCGAACCTGGGAGGTGGAGGTTGCAGTGAGCCAAGATCACGCCACTGCACTCCAGCCTGGGTGACAGAGCAAGACTGTCTCAAAAAATAATAATAATAAAATAAAATAAATTTCTCCTTTAACTCTTTTGATGCCATTCAGTTTTTGCTGTTGTTGTTGTTGTTATTGTCGAGGCGGAGTCTCGCTCGTCACCCAGGCTGGAGTGCAGTGGCATGATCTCGACTCACTGCAACCTCTGCCTCCCAGGTTCCCGCCATTCTCCTGCCTCAGCCTCCGGAGTAGCTGGGACTACAGGTGCCCACGACCACACCCGGCTAATTTTGTTTTGTATTTTTAGTAGAGACGGGGTTTCACCGTGTTAGCCAGGATGGTCTCGATCTCCTGACCTCATGATCCGCCCGCCTCGGCCTCCCAAAGTGCTGGGATTACAGGCATGAGCCACTGCACCCAGCCTCAGTTCTTTATTATGGCACTTTCTGCATTCTGCATTAGGTTATAGGGTTTTTGTTTTTTTGGTTTTTGTGTTTTTTTGAGACAAAGTCATGCTCTGTTGCCCAGGCTGGAGTGCAGTGGTACGATCTCAGCTCACTGCAACCTCTGCCTCCCGGGTTCAAGCAATTCTCTCGTGTCTCAGCCACCTGAGTAGCTGGGATTACAGGCATGTGCCATCATGCCCTGCAAATTTTTATATTTTTAGTAGAGATGGGGTTTCGCCATGTTGGCCAGGCTGGTCTTGAACTCCTGACCTCAAGTGATCCACTCGTCTTGCCCTCCCAAAGTACTGGGATTACAAGCATGAGCCACCATGCCCGGCCTGTTATAGTTATTTGTTAAAAGTTTTGTGTGTGTGTGTGTGTGTGTGTGTGCGTGTGTGTGTGTGACAGGGTCTTGCTCTGTCGCCCAGGCTGGAGTGCAGTGGCACAACCTAAGCTCAAGCAACCTCCACTTCCCAGGCTCAAGCGATCATCCCACCTCAGCCTCCCAAGTAGCTGGGACTGCAGGTGTGCACCACCATGCCTGGCTAATATATATATATATCTTTTTTTTTTTTTTTTTTTTTTTTGTAGAGATGGCGTTTTGCCATGTTGCCCAGGCTGGTCTCAAACTCCTGGAATCAAACAGTCTGCTCACATTGGCCTCCCAAAATGCTGGGATTACAGGCATGAGCTACCACACCTGGTCAAAAGTTTTGCTTCCTTGTTAAATAATAAGTCATAAGTTCTTTGAAGGCAGGGACTGTGTCCTCTTTCTTTTGCCATTCCCCATAGTGCCTAGAATAGATTGTTATAGATGGCAGGCAGGCTACAAATAGCTGTGGAATTAAATTGCATATGTATGGCATCTTCTCAGGTCCCAGACCATTACAGGTCTTTCCCGAATTTCTCAACATTATGTATTCTTGAACCCAAAGTTGATATCCTGGTGGTACTCACCAGTTTGGCTGATACTAAAATAGTGAAAGTCTTCCATACTGGTTGGTATGTAGTTGCTGCCTTGAGTCCCTCATCTCCCTGCTGTGGGGTCCTTTTTCCTGGGACCTGTTGGCTATTCCTATAACTCAGCAGCCAAGAAAGCAATGCTGGCACAACCCAAGTCACCAAGGTTTTACTCCTGTGTAACAGCAACATCTGTTTGGATGAGTACTTTGTATTTTAAAATCACTTTTGCTTTTAGTTTAGTTTTCTGTTTGTTGTTGTTTTGTTTTGTTTTTGAGAGTCTTGCTCTGTCACTCAGGCTGGACTGCAGTGGTGCAATCTTGACTCCATGCAACCTCCGCCTCCCGGGTTCAGGTGACTCTCCTACCTCAGCCTCCTGAGTAGCTGGGACTACAGCCACGTGCCACCATGCCCAGCTAATTTTTGTATTTTTAGTAGAGACAGGGTTTCACCATGTTGGCCTGGATGGTCTCCATCCCTGACCTCAGATGATCAGCCTGTCTTGGCCTCCCAAAGTGCTGGGATTATAGGCATGAGCCACCGCACTCAGCCTCACCTTTGCTTTTATACCTATTCTACCTTCCTATATTGTTCCTAGGAAAATTGTTTTCTTTTTTCTTCCAAAACTACATTTAGGATATTTTCTTAAGATAATAGGCCAAGTGTAGTGTCTCACACCTGTAATCCCAGCAATTTGGGAGGCTGAGGCAGGAGGATCCCTTGAGCCCAGGAGTTTGAGACTAGCCTGGGCAACACATCGAGACCCCATCTCTAAAAAAAATACAAAAATTAGCCAGATGTGGTGGTGTGTGCCTATAGTCCCAGCTGCTTGAGAGGCTGAAACGGGAGGATCACCTGAGCCTAGGAGGTTGAGGCTGCAGTGAGCCATAACTGTGCCACTGTACTCCAGTCTAGGTGACAGAGTGAGACTCTGTCTCAAAAAAAAAAAAAAGTCCTAGTAAATCTGTTATCAGATAGTGATGATTTTTTTCCCCTAAACTGTCTCACAGTTGCATGGAGAAACTGTGACATGGACAGGTCACCCACAGAATTCTATTTAACTTTGAAGTAAAACAAATGCTCATATTTAAGCACCCTCCTCCCTGGAGACCCAGGCTGTGCAATTAAATATTGAAGTCCTCTGTCTCAATGTAAATGTTTTAAACTGACACTCTTTTAAAAAGACTTCCTTGATGATGTGCATTTAAGCGATACTCCAAGGAAAGTTCAGGACAAAGGTGTCAACTGGGCTAATAGCTTACCTTTCAAGTTAGCTTGCTCTCTCTTTTTTTTTAAACATCTAAAAGCTTACTATTCAGATGTAATTCACATAAGCTTTGCCATTTTATGTTATTTACTTTTTTGAGACAGGGTCTCGCTCTGTCACTCAGGATGGAGTGCAGTGGCATGATCTTGGCTCCCTGTAGCTGGTCAGAACACTTTCATCACCTGACAAGAAGCCCCGTACCTGCTAGCGATCCCTCTCCATTCTGCCCTCCCCTAGTCCCTGGCAACCACTAATCTACCTTCTGTCTCTGGGTTTGCCCACTCTAAACACTTCATATAAATGGGAGCATCCAGTATGTGGCCTTTGTATCTGGCTTCTTTCACTTAGCGTCATGTTTTCCTTCCTTCTTTCCTTCCTTCCCTCCCTCCCTCCCTCCCTCCTTCCTCCCTCCCTCTCTTCCTTCGTACTTTTTCTGAGACCAAGTCTTGCTCTTGTCGCCCAGGCTGGAGTGCAATTGCAAAACCTTGGCTCACTGCAACCTCCACCTCCTGGGTTCAAGCAATTCTCCTGCCTCAGCCTCCCAAGTAGCTGGGATTACAGGCACCCACCATTGCGCCCAGCTAAGTTTTATATTTTCAGTAGAGACAGGGTTTCACCATGTTGGCCAGGCTGGTCTTGAACTCCTGACCTCAGGTGATCCACCTGCCTTGGCCTCCCAAAGTGCTGGGATTACAGGCATGAGCCACCGCGCCCGGCCATCATTGTGTTTTCAAGGTTCATCTGTGTTGTAGCCTATGTCAGTGCTTCATTCCTTCTTTTGGCTGAGTAGTATTTCATCGTATGAATAGGCCACATTTTGTTCATGTACTAATCACTTGATAGGCATTTGGGTTGTTTGGCTGTTATGAATAATACTGCTACGACATTTGTATATGAGTTTGGTGTGGATGTATACTGTCATTTCTTTTGATTGTATACACTGGAGTGGTATTGATGAGTCAGATGGTAATTCTATGTGTAACTTTTTTTTTTTTTTTTGAGATGGAGTTTTGCTCTTGTTGCCCAGGCTGGAGTGCAATGGCACGATCTCCACTCACTGCAACCTCCAACTCCTGGGTTCAAGCGATTCTCCTGCCTCAGCCTCCCAAGTAACTGAGATTACAGGCATGCACCACCACGCCCGGCTAATATATTGTATTTTTAGTAGAGATGGGGTTTCTCCATGTTGGTCAGGCTGGTCTCAAACTCCTGACCTCAGGTGATTTGCCCGCCTCGGCCTCCCAAAGTGCTGGATTATAGGCGTGGGCCACCGTGCCTGTCCTTCTATGTGTAGCTTTTTGAGGCACTGCCAAACTAGTTACCTCTTTTTTTTTTTTTTGAGATGGAGTTTCTCTCTTGTCACCCAGGCTGGAGTGCAATGGCATGATCTCGGCTGACTGCAATCTCCCCCTCCTGGGTTCAAGCAATTCTCCTGCCTCAACCTCCCGAGTAGCTGGGATTACAAGTGTGTGCCACCATGCCTGGCTAATTTTTGTATCATTAGTAGAGACAGGATTTCACCATGTCAGCCAGGCTGGTCTCGAACTCCTGACCTCAGGTGATCCACCTGCCTCGGCCTCCCAAAGTGCTGGGATTACAGGCATGAGCCACCACGCCCAGCCTAAAGTTACCTTTTTTTTTTTTGAAACAGAGTCTCGCTCTGTCTCCTAGGCTGGAGTGCAGTAGGACGATCTTGGCTCACTGCAGCCTTGACTTCCTGGGCTCAAGCAATCCTCCTGAGTAGCTGGGACTACAGATGGGGGACACCATGCCTTGCAATTTTTTTTTTTTGAGACAGTCTCACTCTGTTGCCCAGGCTGGAGTGCAGTGGTACCATCTCGGCTCACTGCAACCTCTGCCTCCCAGGTTCAAGCAATTCTCCTGCCTCAGCCTCCCGAGTAGCTGGGATTACAGATGTGTGCCATCACACCCGGCTAATTTTTGTATTATTAGTAGAGACGGAGTTTCACCATGTCAGCCAGGCTGTTCTCAACTCCTGACCTCAGGTGATCCACCCTCCTCAGCCTCCCAAAGTGCTGGGATTATAGGCGTGAGCCACCGCACCCGGCCAGCTAATTTCTAAATTTTTTGTAGAGACGAGGTCTCACTATATTGCCCAGGCTGGTTTTGAACTCCTGGGCTCAAGTGAATCTCCCGCCTTGGCCTCCCAAAGTGCTGGAATTATAGGCGTGAGCCACTGTGCCTGGCCTAAGTTATCTCTTTTTACAAGTCAAATTTCTCCTGTACTTAAGGTCAAGCAGGATTTGTATTACATTAAATCTTTAGTAGAGGGAAAGTGCAAGTTTCGTTGTCTTGTTAGCAGAGCTGTGACTTACCCCGTGTCACCCATGAGTCAGGGGCAGAACCGGGAATAGAATCCGGAGGACCTGACTGTCTGCCACTTGGATCCCGTACATTTTTGGAAAAATTTAGGGAAACAATATTTTCAAGTATCAAAAACCAAGGAAGAGAGGTTAAGAATACAGGCTCTATGTAATCTTAGCACTTTGGGAGGCTGAGACGGGAGGGTCACTTGAGCTCAGGAGTTTGAGACAAGCCTGGGCAACATAGTGAGTCCTCATCTCTACTAAAAATTTTTTTAAAAATTGGCCAGGTGCGGTGGCTTACGCCTGTAATCCCAGCCCTTTTGGAGGCCAAGGCAAGCGGATCAAGAGGTCAAGAGATCGAGACCATCCTGACCAACATGGTGAAACCCCATCTCTACTAAAAATACAAAAAATTAGCTGGGCGTGGTGGCGCACGCCTGTAGTCCCAGCTACTCAGGAAGCTGAGGCAAGAGAATTGCTTGAACCCAGGAGGCAGAGGTTGCAGTGAGCCGAGATCGCACCACTGCACTCTAGCCTGGTGACAGAGTGAGATTTTGTCTTAAAAAA
Organism: Nomascus leucogenys; assembly: GCF_006542625.1. Lineage (NCBI taxonomy): Eukaryota > Metazoa > Chordata > Mammalia > Primates > Hylobatidae > Nomascus > Nomascus leucogenys. Next base: position 103,750,671 of record NC_044388.1, on the reverse strand, counting down.
AAAATTTTTTTTTAAATTAACTGAGCATGGTGGTGCATGTCTGTAGTCCCAGCTACTTGGGATGCTGAGACAAGAGGATCGCTTGAGCCCAGGAGGTTGAGGTTGCAGTGAGCTATGATTGCGCCACTGTGCTCCACCCTGGGTGACAGAGACCTGTCTCAGGGGGAAAAAAAAAAAAAAAAGTACAGGTTCTGCAGCCTGTGAGCCAGAACCCAAATCTGAGAAGACAGGTGTTGAGGTTAAGACTGATGCTCCAGCCAAACCACCAGGGTCCAAATCTTGCATCTGCCTCTTCTCACCTGTGGGACCTAGAGCACATTCTTCACCTCTGACTTCAATGTTCTCATCCATAAAGTGCAGGGAATACACCTCTCTTACAGGGTAGCTATAGACATTGAACAAGTTAGCATACACAAACCACTTAGTTTAGTGTTTGGCACTTGTTGATGTGACATAAATGTTAGTTATTAAAACACTGTAACAGCAGAGCTGGGGCGGTGGCTCACGTCTGTAATTCCAGCCCTTTGGGAGGCCAAGGTGGGTGGATCACTTGAGGTCAGGAGTTCAAGACCAGTCTCGCCAACATGGCGAAACCCCGTCTAAAAAAAAAAAAAAATATATATATATATATATACAAAAATTACCCAGGCGTGGTGGCACACGCCTGTAATCCCAGCTACTCAGGAGGCAGAGGCAGGAGAATCACTTGAACCCGGGAGGCGAAGGTTGCAGTGAGCCGAGATCATGCCACTGCACTCTAGCCCAGGAGACGCAGCGAGACTCTGTCTCAAAATAAATAAATACATACATACATACATACAAACATTATAACAACAAACTGATAACCTTGTGGAATTATCCTAAACTCTCTCAGCCTCTGTTTCCTTAGAGTAAAAGAAGACTAATGAGAGTAACTCATGGGATCTTTGTGAGGATTAAATGACAACATATGACATGCCTAGCACAGTGCTGGCACCTAATAAGTGATCAATAGATTTAGTTTTTATTATTACAGTTTTATTCTAAGCAGAGCAATAATTTTTAGATTTAGATTCAAAGTTCAGACGAATTGATCATAATCTATAACCTGATAAATACTGAAGCCACTTCAAAAGAGAGACTGAATTGACTTGGAAAGTGCAACTTTCAATGGTTTCTTTGTCAGTGTATTTATTGGGGGGTGGGGATTAGTGAGGGAGATTGAGGAAAAAGAGGAGTATCTGTCTTTCATAGACTGAATCTGACACCTCTGATCTCTCCTGCTTTCCACTTATAATTTGGCCCTAGAAGAGCTAAGTGGATGATGCCTGAACTCACCTCTCGGGCTGCTGAGTGCAGTGAGAGGGTAAGAGGAGTCGCAGTCCTTAGACAAAGGCCCCTTCTACTCACTTCATCCCCTGGCAGAGAAAAGCAGGGGCGAGGGAACCTTAGAATTCAATCATCGGGGGAAAATGTTGGAGGGGTGGCTATAGAGGGGATGATGAGAAATATGTTTCTTGACCAGTGATTCAAAATTTTTATGACTAGCTTTGGCTAGTTACATTATTAGAAAGTGTATGGCCTGAAGCAGAGAGCTTCTGCTTGCCTGGAACATTAGGATGTCCAGCTTGTTCTAATACCAACCCATAATGAACTCAAATGGACAGGAATGTTTGTAACTATTTTTGTCAGCAGCAGTTCTTCAGTCCCAGAGTCTGGGCCTTTTGTGTGTCTCCCTGGTGCTCTGGGATTGATGGCTTTCCTCCTACCCACTCTTCTAGTGGGTTACACGGGGCATCGAGGGGCAAGGGGACTGATCTAATGAAGACCTCAGCCTTTTGGAGCCAGTGAAGCCTGAGTTTGAATTCCAGCCTTACCACTTGTGTGCATTGTTAAGTGACTTTATCTGTACTTCAATTTCCTCATCTCTAAAATGGGGATAGTTGTATCTACTTAGGACATTTAGCGTTAAGAATAGTATATTTGGCCAGGCGCGGTGGCTCACGCCTGTAATCCCAGCACTTTGGGAGGCCGAAGCGGGCGGACTGCCTGAGCTCAGGAGTTCAAGACCAGTCTGGGCAACAAGGTGAAACCCCGCCTCTACTAAAATACAAAAAATTAGCCGGGCGTGGCGGCGTGTGCCTATAGTCCCAGCTACTCATGAGGCTGAGGCAGGAGAATTGCTTGACCCGGTAGGCGGAGGTTGCAATGAGCCGAGATTGTACCACTGCACTCCAGCCTGGGCGACAGAGTGAGACTCCGTCTCAAAAAAAAAAAAAAAAAGGAATAGTATGTTTAAGTGACTAGGACAGTGCCTGGGACATCACAGGTTCTCAGTAGGTGGTCATTCTTGTTATGACTAGAGCCTGGCGCAAGCTGGGGAACTTGGTGATACCCAGCCAGAACCAGAGATGCATTCTCTGTTTTCCCACTAATAAAAATATTTTTAAAACCTTTATTTTCTAAATTATAAAAGTAGAGCACACTATACATTTTAGAGAAGAAAATCAAATAATACAGAAGTGTGTAAAGTGAAGACATCTGGTTGCTGGTCTTGCTCTCCTCCCCGCTTTCCTACTGTGTCCTAGCCCAGTTCTGGAGCTCTTGTTTTCATTCTGGGGTAAGAGAGCCCCCAGGATGGCCTCCAGTGGTCCCTGGTTCCTGATATTCACACGCTTGTGTAGTCCCCTCTCACTTTGTGCCAGGGTTGGTCTGTGTGATGGATAGGATATGGTAAAAGTGATGATGGCCCTTCTAAATTAGGTTATAGAGACTGCGGTCTCCAGGTCTCCATCTCTTTTGGGTCACTGGCTCTGGAGGAAGCCGGCTGGCCATGCTGTGAGCTGCCCCAGGAGAAGCCCCTGTGGCAAAGAACTGAGGTATCCAGCCAACAGCCTCCTGGATAACTGAAGCCCACTAACAACAGGAGTGCCATTGGAGGTGGATTCTTCAGCTCTGGTCTGGTCTTGAGATAGCTGCAGCCCATTGATGTAACCTCCTGAGGGGCCCTGAGCCACAACTTCCCAGCCAGGCTGCTCCCCTCCCAGATCCTGACCCTCAGGATGTCTGAGACAATAAATGTACATTGTTTTAAGCTGCTAACTTTTGGTGTGATTTGTTATGCAGCAATAGATAACTAACAGATGTCTTTTGTCTATTTTTTATTTAGTTTTTTTTTTTTGGACAATTTAAGGAAGCTCTTTACAGATAGATAAATAGATATCGGCCCTTTGTTATATGCTGCAGATACTTTTCAAGCTTATTTGTCTTTCAAATTGCGTTTTGGTATTTTTACTGAATAGAAGTATAGTCATATCTGTCAGTCTTTTCCTTAATGTTTTCTAATAATGTTTAGAAAGCTCCTGCAGAATAATATAAGGAAAAGTACATCTGTTATTGTCTACTACCTTTATCGTTTTATTTATTTAATCCCTATGGGACTTATTTTTGTGAACATGTGAAGTACAGAAGTAAATTTATTTTCCCCACCAAAATGTAGCCAACTGCCTGAATATCATATGTTGAGTTTTCTTTCCTTTCCTCACTGACTTAAAATGCCATCTTTGCCATATATGTTCTTATCTGGACCTACTCTAGACTTCTTGTTCTACGTCATTGATCTTTTCACTTTCCCCCTTCATTTGGAAGTGCTAAAATGTTTTGGTAACCATAGCTTTACAGTATGTTTTGAATCTGGTAGGTGAAAATTCCCATTTTCTTTTTTTTCAAAAATTTCTTAGCTCCTCTTAGCTTAGCCTTTACCATTCCAGATGAATGTTGGGATATTTGTAGGAATTTTATTAAATGTATAGGTTAATTTACCAAGAACTGATATTTTTTCTTATTCTTCCATAAAGCAACATAGCATTCTTTTCCATTTATGAAGGTCTTGCTAATTTCCTATTAGACTTATTCCTAGAGTTTGTTGTGACAGCACTGTGCTAGACACTAGTTCTTACCCCTAGTGAACTTATGGTCTTACAAGTAGTGCAAATAATTTATTAATTGCAATTGTGATAAGAATTACAAAGGAATGGTCCAGGGAACCATGAGTACAGGGAGGCCTGATGGGATTGGGGAGGTTAGAGGTTTCTCTACAGGGACATTTAAACTACTCCTTTTAGTTCTGGATTACTAGGAGTTTTTGTTTTGTTTTTAAAAACAGATTAACTTGTTTTTCAGTTTCTACTGAGAAGATTATATAGTTTTAAAATTTTCATTTCTTAATGTCATTCTAATATTGAACTATTGTGTTTCTGAAATAAGCTCTACTTGATCGTCATTTTTTTTTATGTATAATTAGCCTTTTTTTTTTTTTTTTTTTTGAGACAGAGTTTGGCTCTTGTCGCCCAGTCTGGAGTGCAGTGGCACAATCTCAACTCACTGCAACCTCTGCCTCCTGGTTCAAGCAATTCTCCTGCCTCAGCCTCTTTTAGAGAAAAGGGCAAAGCTAGAAACCCTATCCAAAATTAGAAGCCAGAATTAACCTGCGTCATTGACAAAGGATTTCAACATTTTTTTTTCTAAAATTTGTACCTAATTGTTATAGGAACAGAACTCTGTTCACATAATCACCATTTTTTTCTTTTTTCTTTTTTTTTTTTTTTTTGAGATGGAGTCCTGCTCTGTCGCCATGCTGGCATGCAATGGCACGATCTCGGCTCACTGCAACCTCTGCCTCCCAGGTTCAAGCGAGGGTTCAGCCTCCCCAGTAGCTGGGATTACAGGCACCCACCACCACACCCAGCTAATTTTTTTATTTTTAGTAAAGACAGGGTTTCACCATGTTGGTCAGGCTGGTCTCGAACTCCTGACCTCAGGTGACCCGCCCGCCTCAGCCTCCCAAAGTCCTGAGATTGCAGGCATGAGCCATTGTGCCTAGCCATACTCACCAATTTTATGTAAAATTGCTTTGTTATCTTTGTATACAATGGGTTTGCTTTATTTCAGAACATAAATTCTGACCATGCTGCATATTGATTTTTTTTTACCTTTATGCTTGCTTCTAATTAAAGGTGGGGGAGGGGGATTATGGAGCCACTTGCATAAACAAGGGTTCCGGCAAAATGATGCAAAAACTTGGTTTCTATAACACTTGGGGATTTTATCTTCAATGTGTAGTATTCAAATATACCATTTTATTTTACTGTTATATTTATAGAGATGGGGTCTCACTATGTTACCCAGGCTGATCTTGAATTCCTTGGCTTAAGCAATCCTCTCATTTCAGTCTCCCAAAGTACAAATGTAACATTTTAAAGAATACAACCTGTAACATTCTATTCTGTATTTCACCTTTTAAAAGGATATCGGAAAGAAATTTACAGAATAATGAAGAAAGTTATTTTTTGCTAATGTTGCAAGGAAATGCCCACCAGGTTTTACAAAATTAACACTGATTGTGTCAAGTCACTTAACTGCTCCAAGTCTCCATTTCTTACTCATGGGTAAAATGAGATGTTGACATTAGAGGATCCCTATGGGTCCTCCTAGCCCTAAACATCTCGAGTACAAGTATCAGAACCTGTACTGCATGGATACAATGAAGGTGTTATGATGAGCACCTTTTAAAAATTTGTTTTATTTGGGGTTCAGTTTTCATTAACAATTTTCTTTCGGTGTAATAGGTGAGATAAGGTTTTACAACTAGATTCCTTAGTAGGAGTATTTCCTATATATCAATGAAAAGAATGGGGAGGGGAAATAAACAGCTATGGTGCCCAGCAAGAACACTACATGGCCAAAAGCATTCCACAGCGAGCGCGCGCTATGATAGCAGAGAATCACTGGAAAGGAAACTAAATTTCCACCATTTTATTCTTTTTCCTTTCTTATCCTCTCCTACAGAGAAAAGCCCAGTTTTAATCTTCACTTAATCCCCAAAGAGATAGCAAAAGCCACAGCAATCCTTACACATTTTTTTGTTATAAAGAAATGACCAAAATATTGACAAGGCACTGTTTTTCCACACATATCACCAATCTTATTTAGCACTGTGGATGCCGTTTTGCAAATGTCACCCACCATCAGCCCTCGCTCCGCTGCGGCCGCCACTCTCCGCCACCCATTTTTAAAAATCCATTCATGTGGTGCTTTCATCCAAACCCATAAACAACCATTTCCTCCCTGCCACCGTGCTCTGAGCTCCTGAAGCGTTCGGCCACGGCAGGGCCGAGCCCCGCAAGCAGGGAGATTGCAGACTGCGGCGCTGGGCGGCGGACACCAAAGCTCTCCTCATCTCCCGAGTGATTTCAGGGGTTCAGGACCCTGAGAAGTCCCCGCCCTGGAAGCCAAGCCCCGGGAAGGGGAGGAGTGAGGTGGCCCCGGCCCAGCAGAGCTCAGCCTCCGGAAAACAGGCGTCTCCTCCCCAGGCCGAGCCACTGCGCCTAGTCTCCCAGGTGGGTCTCGCAGCCAGGGACAGCGGCGCGGCCCGGGGCGGGGGAGGAGGACGCAGGCCAGGATCTCGCTCGTCACGACTCACTCAGGAGGGTGGGGAGGAGGAGGGACTGCAGGAAAAGGGACCGGAGTCTGGGCGCTCAAGGAATAAAGACGAGGAAGGGGAGAAGGGACTGAGGGGAAGATAACGGGGGTGAGGATGGGGGTGTGGGGGAGGGTGACGGGCTGCAGGGGGTAGAGGCGAGATGAAGGAGAGGGACGGGTGTTGGGGGTGAAAGAGGGGGAAAGGGGGTGGGATGGGGGAGAGGCGGGATGGAGAGAGTGGGGTGAGGGAGGGGTGGGGGAAGGGGGAAGGATGAGGCGAGGGGAGAGAAATGGGGGTGAAGGGAAGGGAAGGGAGGGAGGGAGGGAGGGATGGAGGGGAAGGAGGATGCAGGGAAAAGGGAAGACAGGGACGGCGAGGAAGGAGGATGGGGAGGGAGGAGGGCGGGCTGCAGGGGGAGGGCTGGGGTGAAACGTGAGGTGAGGGAGGGGAGAGCGGGGGAAGCCTTCCTCTCGCGCGGGCGGCGCCTGAATAACGGGAACCCACGGACCAGGAGCCTCAGGCCGGGGGCGCAGGGCTGGCAGCCCGCTCAGAGGCCTGGGCGCTGCGGGCAGGGGCCGCGCGGGGCTCCTCGGGAGCCGCAGTCCCCGCCTGCTGGAAGGACCCCGGCTCCACTTACTCTCTCCGACCACAGCTTTGAGGCCAATGGGGGCCATGGCGCTGCGCGAGTCTCCCGGCTCCGATCTCCTCCTCCCGCGACGCCTGCGGACCCCGCCGCCTCCTCAGGTGGGCGCGCTGGGCCGGCCACAGCTCTCCGCCCCGCAGCCGCGCTAGGGACCGACTGACGCGCTGACTGGGCGCGGGGGCGCGGCGCGAGCCAGAGCGAGGCTGCCCCGCCGCCGGCGCGCGCGGGGGCCGGGCCAGCCGGGGGCGGGGCCTCGCGCCGGCCGTTGGCGTCACCCACTCGCCTCCGCCAATCGCACTGCGGCCCGGAGGTTCAGCCCCGCCCCCCGAGATGCGGCTGGGCGCCAGGCGGCCGCTGGCTGGTGCGGAGCCGCGCCCTCCCCCTCACCTCACGCGCCGCGCGCACCCGGGGCGGTGGGTACCCAGTCCTCATCTTTCCCCTCCGTGCTGGGATCCCTGGCCACAGGCTATCGACGCGCTCCATCTGCCTGAAACCCCGCTCGGGTCCTGTCTTTCCTCTTTCTGGGAGCTTCCGTTTTTTCCCTGCCCACGGAAGGAGCTTGGAGGCGAGATCTCTTACTAGCAGCGCCCACTCCCAGCCGCAGCGAAGCCAGGGTGAATCCACCCACAGCACCTCCCTCTCGCTGGGCACCTGCATTCGTGCATTCACCAACACTGAGTTCTTGTGTCAAACTCCGTGCCAAGCACATCAAATCTCATCAAATCCTCCAATCGTTGGGCACTGCTTTTTATTTTGTTTTGTTTACACTCCTCTTAGCTCACACCTATGGGCATTATTTTTAATCTCCATTTTCCGATGAAAAAACCAAGTCGCGGAGATACTGGAAATAGCACTAGACTTACCTTCACGCAGCGTAGCATCCGTTAGCTAATGTTCAGTATTCTGTCACTTTTATGTGTAAGCCGTTATTCTGTCCCCTGGAGCTACAACCATGTACAAGGCAAAATCTCGTCCTGCTTATGGGCGCTCAGAGTTTAGAAGTTTCTAACCCCCAAATCTGATACGAATATACTGTGGGACCGACTCTGGTCTCAGTATCTCCTTCCTGGAGTCCATATTTACTAAAGCGGTCCCAGGTCAGTTTTTGCTCGACTTTCTTTGTTAATAGGAGATACTGCCTTTTTCTTTTTCTTTTTTTTTTTTTTTTTTGAGACAGAGTCTCGCACTGTCGCCCAGGCTGGAGTTCAGTGGCACGATCTTGGCTCACTGCAACCTCCGCCTCCCAGGTTCAAGCGATTCTCCTGCCTCAGCCTCAGAGTAGCTGGGATTACAGGCGCCCGCCACCATCGCCCGGCCAATTTTTTGTATTTGTAGTAGAGACGGGGTTTCACTATGTTGGCCAGGCTGGTCTCAGATACTACTTTTGAAATATAGGGGAGGGCTTGCTTTTGGCTTCAGAGTAACACAAATTGAGCCAATTAAAAATAAAAAAGAATAAGAGAGCTAGTAGTAGTAAAAATTAGTGAATATTCATTAAATATTTGGAATACATTTGAGCTAGGTTTTTAATCTTCATATTATTAAGACGTGTAATAATATTTTACAGATGAAGAATTGAGATTCAGAGTGGATAAGTGCTTTATTAGTAAATGACAAAGGAAAGATCCAATTCTAGGATCTGAATTCTGAACCATTATTTTATACCAAGCAAAAAAAAACTGCTGAGAACTAAGGAGGAATTTTCCAAAGTCACAGAAGCCAGTGGTGGCTGAGCCAGGACAAGAGGCTACATGTCCTACTTCAGTCACCAGCCCCAGGACAAGCAGATTTGACCATCTTCTCACCACCACCCCAATCTACCCCCAACAGAACCTTCAGATGGGTTCAGAGAGAGAGAGGGCGTTAATGTGTCAACTCTCTATGTCTGGGCCTTGCCTTTTGCCCAGGAAACATATTGATAGCCCCTGGGCGCATTTGGAGGAGGAGATAGTGTGTAAATGTGGGGAGACCTAGGATACACTGGTAATGCCACATGCTTCCTCCTTCACTAGCTGGCACATATCGACAGAGACTCCACAGTTTCTGTATCTGCCATGAAAATATAAATTCAAAGCGGGAAAATTCCTTAGCAGCTAAGGAGTAGGAATGGCCGAGGGCTCCTCTTGTCACTCATCCAGTCAGTGGGTCAACAAGCGTTTATTGAGTGCGGCAAAGGTCTGGGCCATGTGCTGTGGGTAAGATGGAGACAATTTCTGCCCTCAAGGAGCTGGTATTCTAGCTGAGGGGACAGACAGGAAACAAGGTGTTACAGCATTGAGTGAGTGTTCTGACAAGTGCTGAAGCAGATGGAGAAGGGGCTGTGAGAGTGGACAGCAAGGCATCTGGCCCAGTGGACTGGTTGGGGTACAGTCAGAGCTGGCTTCCTGAGATGGAAAAACGGTGGTAAGAGGGGCCTGGGAGAGTGTCTAGGCAGATATACAGTAGGTACAAAGACCCAGTGGCAGAAAGGAGTTTGGCTCTTCCAGGAACAGAGAAGGGGCATTGTGACTAGAGAGGAGAAAGCCTGAGGGGTAGGGCTGGAGGAAGAGCCCCCAGGGGTAGGCCTGGATGCAGGGATCCAGGACTTCTTAGTGGCCTGGGATCCATGTGCAGGGACCTTCTCAAAGGTCACAGCAAATAATATATAGTAGCTTCTTATTTTCTGCAGAAGGAAGGACCAAAAAAAAAAAAAAAAGCCTTTCCTGCAGATGTGTACCTGAGATGTTCACTGGGGATGACAAAAATCAGAATGGATGTTTTTTTTAAGTAGCATGATTGAAAGATAGAGCGGGGTGACAGACTGTGAATTCACCCAGGAATTCAGGTTGGGAGTGCTGATTTGGCATCCAAGACCTGGTTGGAGACCTCTTGACATCTTTGAGACTTGGTGTCCCCATCTGCGCAACGGGGACAAATAAAACTTCCAGTCCTCTCTCCCAGGGTGACTGAGAAGCCAGCAAAATCAAAATGATCCACTTGAAAGTGTAAAATACGGCCGGGCATGGTGGCTCACGCCTGTAATTCCAGCACTTTGGGAGGCCGAGGCGGGCAGATCACAACGTCAGGAGATCGAGACCATCCTGGCTAATACAGTGAAACCCCGTCTCTACTAAAAATACAAAAAATTAGCCGGGAGTGCTGGAGGGCGCCTGTAATTCCAGCTACTCGGGAGGCTGAGGCAGGAGAATGGCGTGAACCCGGGAGGCGGAGCTTGTAGTGAGCCGAGATGGCGCCACTGCACTCCAATCTGGGCAACAGAGCGAGACTCCCTCTCAAAGAAAGAAAGAAAGAAAGGGTGAAATACTCCCTCAGCTATCACACAATACTACCCTTTGCTCTGTATTCTTAATTTGCATTTACTGGGAGTTTGATACATGCCAGGCACTGTGCAAAAAAAGCTCTCATGAATTTTCATTGGATTCTCACTACTGCCCTATGAGGTCGGTGCTATTATTATCTCCACGTTCCTGGGGCGCAGACAGATCAAGTCACTTGTCCAAGGTCACACAGCTCTAACCGCTGAGCCAGGACTCTGATTTCCTGATGACCAGGGGAGAACGTCCAGCGCCCAGGGTGCAGCCCCAGTGCCCAGCCCTAAGGTGAGGTTTGGCTGTGTGGACCGCTCGTTGGGAGAGTATCAGCAAAGAGAATCAGCACCCTCGGCAGTTTGGACCCAGGCGGGTCCGCGCCCCCGGCCCAGGCCCAGCGCCAGGGCCAGCCGGGGTAGCAGCCGCAAGATGCGCCGGGCTGGTCGGCGGCACCAGCCAGCGGGCGCGCAGGTGCGCCCACAGCTGCGCATGCGCGGCCTGCAGCCTCCGCAGAGCCGGGTGCTGGCCCAGCGCTAGGGTGGGAAGACTACTGCGATTTACGCACGGGTCACGTGGCGGCGGGGAGTGCTCCAGGTGGGCCGACCGCTGCGGAGAGGAGCGGGGGAAAGGCTGGCGATCAGGACAGATGGAGAGGGAGCGGCCTGGGCAGACCGAGAACGAGGAGACAGAAATAGCAATGGAGCCAACCAGCGGGAGACAGGCCACCCCTCCACCGGACCTACTGAGTCCTTCACGCGATATCACAAGCTTCCCCCCACCCCCCCGCCCACACACACACCTGGAGCCTGTTGCAGAGCCTTGGGCCAGTCTGGGCCGCTTCTCCAACAGCCTCGGGCTGCACCTCCCTCCCTTCTTTTAAGCTGCATCATCAGCTGCGGTGTTCTGTGTTCACCCATATCCCCTTCTCCTGGCCTCTGGGCCGTTTGATTCAGCGACACTCCTTTAGGAGCAGTTTCTAAAGAATTCAACAAGATAATATTTATAAGGTACTTTATCCAGGACTGGGAACCTGGAAAGGCTCAAGTGAATGTTAGCTATTAATATCCTTCTTAAAAATGACACATCATTAGGCTGAATTAAATCACTGCTAAATAGATAGGTATGGGTTATGGAGAGTTCAGTCTGTGTCCCGCTTATTTGCTGCTAGATTCATTGGCAAGAATGAAAAGTAATTGTTTCTGTCGCTGTCACCCCCACCCCCACTACCATGCATACATCTACAAAGAGCGGCTGGGCCTAGAGTACTTAAGTTTGAGACATCCTTGCACTCAAGAGTGAATTAACCGTTTTTGAGTTTGAGGCCACACTGCAGTATCAAAAAGGCTTTGTTTTCAAAAGCCCAGGAGAGGGCCTCGACTTCAAGGGACCGCAGAGGCCAGGGTAATGTAATAGCACAGATAGTAGCCAGCTGCAGAGCACATGACTTGCCCAGAGGAGTAGTGCTTGCTTAGCTCCACTCAGTGGTTTCCCTGCAGCAACTGAGGGTCTAGAATGTAGAAATTATGCAACATCTCCCAATGTTGAGGTGTGGCAATGGATTTTTTTTTTTTTTTTTTTTTTTTTTGAGTCAGAGTCTCACTCTCTCGCCCAGGCTGGAGTGCAGTAGCATGATCTCCACTCACTGCAAGCTCTGCCTCCCGGGTTTAACCGATTCTCCTGCCTCAGCCTCCCGAGTAGCTGGGATTACAGGTGTGTGCCACCTGGCTAATTTTTGTATTTTCAGTAGAGTCAGGGTTTCACCATGTTGGTTGGCTAGGCTGGTCTCAAACTTCTGACCTCAACTGATCCTCCCACCTCGGCTTCCCAAAGTGCTGAGATTTCAGGCATGAGCCACTGCGCCAGGCCAGCAATGGATTTTTTTTTTTTTAACTGTAACACAACCCCAGGAAATCCTGAGAACATGTGCCCTGCATTTTAAAAGATAACACCACACTGCCCAAACAAAACGCATATGAGAACCACATTCATCCCCACGCTACCTGCATGTAAACTCTAAGGAACTGGAATACTTCCTCCCAAAGTGAGAGGTCGGATTCCCCCAAGGGCAAGAAGAAGGAGCAGCAGATGCCCAGAGAGGCAGTGATGCTCCTCCACTCATATAAAGTCCCCTGGTGAGCAGGGTTTTGGACTAGGGGTGGGGACGGTGTAAATGCCTGGGCACCAAGCACTAGGACTTCAGTCTCTAGGGCCACAGAGGGGGTCCTTCTGCTTAGCTAGGCTCTGGGGCAGTGCATATAGCCAGTAGGGCCAGCCCCTTTTTCTTGGATTGGTAAGCCCTGTAGTGGAAGCTTCTGAGAGCGGCTGATGTGGGCAGCTCCATTTTGCCAAGACTGTGTAAGCCCTTGAGTCCTGGTACAAGCCCAGGAACAAAGAGGAGTCACTGGGGAAAAAAAGCCAGACATTAGAAGACTCAATGACCTTAGCCAGTGGGAGCTTAAAGCGGGTTTTATCCAATTAAAAAAGAAAGAAATATGGCATTTTTTACATCTTGGGTATCACAGAAAAATTCATACCTTTTAACAGATTAAATTATTATCAAGGCTGGGCATGGTGGCTCATGCCTATAATCCCAGCACTTTGGGAGGCTGAGGTAGATGAGTTGCTTGAGCCTGGGAGTTCGAGACCAGCCTGGGTAACATGTTGAAATCCCATCTTCACTAAAAATACAAAAATTAGCTGGGCATGGTGGTGCATGCATGTAATCCCAGCTAATTGGGAGGCTGAGGTGGGAGGATCGCTTGAGCCCTGGAGGCCGAGGCTCCAGTGAACCAAGGTTGCACCATGGTACTCCAGCCTGGGAGACAGAATGAGACCCTGTCTAAAAAATAAATAAATAAATAAATAAATAATTGTCAAATCCCAGAGGAAAGAGTTTTCATTCCAACTGGGGAATCTGTTTTGTTCATATATGTTTTGTTTCTGGCCATTTTGGCATTTCAGCTGAGCCTGGAGGCTGAGAAGAGAGAGGGGTTCAAATCCAATTTTTGTTTGTTTGTTTATTTATTTATTTATTTATTTATTTATCTTTTGAGATGGAGTCTTGCTCTGTGGTCCAGGTTGGAGTGCAGTGGCGTGATTTTGGCTCACTGCAACCTCTGCCTCCTAGACTCAAGCAATTCTCATGCCTCAGCTACCTGAGTAGCTGGGATTACAGGCATGCGCCATGACGCCTGGCTAATTTTTGTATTTTTAGTAGAGATGGGGGTTTCACTATGTTGGCCAGGCTGGTCTCGAACTCCTGACCTCAAGTGATCCACCCACTTCAGCCTCCCAAAGTGTTGGAATTACAGGCGTGAGCCACCACATCTGGCCCAAATCCAGTTTTTTTAAAAAGAGTATAAATAGGCCAGGCGAGGTGGCTCATGCCTGTAATCCCAGCATTTTGGGAGGCCGAGGCAGGTGGATCACAAGGTCAGGAGCTCGAGACCAGGTTGACCAATATGGTGAAACCCCGTCTCTACTAAAAATACAAAAATTACCTGGGCGTGGTGGCACATGCCTGTAGTCCCAGTTGCTCAGAAGGCTGAAGCTGGAGACTTGCTTGAACCCAGGAGGCAGAGGTTGCAATGAGCCGAGACTGTGCCACTGCACTCCAGCCTGGGCAACACAGCGAGACTTCGTCTCAAAAAAAAAAAACAAAAATACAAAAATTAGCCTGGCTTGGTGGCACATGCCTGTAATCCCAGCTACTTGGGAGGCTGAGGCTGAAGAATCACTTGAACCTGGGTGGCAGAGGTTGCAGTGAGCAGAGATTGTGCCACTGCACTCCAGCTTGGGCAACAAAGCGAGACTCAATCTAAAAAAAAAAAATTATTTGTCAATTAAAAATAATAAATAAATAAAACATCTTTAAAAAAGACTAGACCCATGCTTCCCAAACTATGCATAGAGGCATCCTTGCGTACCATACTACATTTACAGGAGCATGATAGAATATTTAAAATTTTTACTTTATCTTTTTTTTTTGAGACAGGATCTCACTGTCGTCCAGGATGATCATAGCTGACTGCAACCCCAAACTCCTGGGGTCAAGTGATCCTCCCACCTCAGCCTCCTGGGTAACTGGGACTATAGGTGCATGCCATCACACCCAGTTAATTTTTTTTTTTTTTTGAGACGAAGTCTTGCTCTGTCACACAGGATAGAGTGCAATGGCACGATCTCAGCTCACTGCAACTTCCACCTCCTGTGTTCAAGTGATTCTCCTGCCTCAGTCTCCTAAGTAGCTGGAATTACAGGCGCAAACCACCACGCCTGGCTAATTTTTATACTTTTAGTAGAGACGGGGTTTCGCCATGTTGGTCAGGCTGGTTTCGAACTCCTGACCTTGTGATCCGCCCATGTCGGCCTCCCAAAGTGCTGAGATTACAGGCGTGAGCCACCGTGCCTGGCCATTTTTCTGTATTTTTTATACAGACAGGGTCTCACTATGTTGCCCAGGCTGGTCTTGGACTCCTGGCCTTAAGCAATCCTCCTGCCTTAGCCTCCCAAAGTGCTGAGCTTACAGGTGTGAGCCACTGTGCCCAGCCAAATACATATATATATATTTTTTTCTTTTTCTTTCTTTTTTTTTTTTTTTTGAGACAGGGTTTTGCTCTTTCACCCAGGCTGGAGTGAAGTGGTATGATCTTGGCTCACTGCAACCTCTGCCTCCAAGTTTCAAGCGAGTCTCCTGCCTCAGCCTCTTGTGTAGCTGGGATTATAGGTGCCTGCCACCACGCCTGGCTAAATTTTTGTATTTTTACTAGAGACGGGGTTTCACCATGTTGGCCAGGCTGGTCTTGAACTCTTGACCTCAGGTGATCCACCTGCTTCGGCCTCCCAAAGTGCTAGGATTACAGGCCTGAGCCACCATGCCTGGCCCAGCCGAATATTTCAAACTTTGGAGGGAAACACAGTTATACTCATCTTTGGGTGAACAGTGTGAAAACAGCTAGCTGGAAACACAATTTCAAGATTAAGCTCTACAACCTTGCTTTCTGTGGTATTATATCTTTGTAATATTGGGTTTTCAGCAATCGATGTGATAATGTTACTGGAAAAGAGTCTCAACCCAGACCCTAAGAGAAGGTTCTTGCATCTCACCCAGGAAGGAATTCAAGACATGTTGCAGAGTGCAATGAGAAGAGATAGTTTGTTAAAAGCTACTCTGGGCTGGGCGTGGTGGCTCACACCTGTAATCCCAGCACTTAGGGAGGCCAAGGTGGGTCACTTAAGGTCAGGAGTTTGAGATCAGCCTGGCCAACATGGTGAAACCCTATCTCTAATAAAAATACAAAAATTAGCCGGGCATGTTGGCATATGCCTGTAATCCCAGCTATGTAAGAGGCTGAGGCAGGAGAATCACTTGAACCCAGGAGGTAGAGGTTGCAGTGAGTCAAGATAGCGCCATCGTACTCCAGCCTGGGCAGCAAGAGCGAGACTCCATGTCAAAGAAAAAAAGAAAAGAAAAAAAGAAAGCTACTCTATTACAGTCAGGAGGGTGTCCCGGGAAAGCAAGAGGAAGAATGCCCTGTCTTTGTTTAAGTTGTTTCTTATAAGGGGTCTTGTCTATGTAAAAGCTAAGCCAAGCCTTTGTCTACGTGCGGGTGAGCAGACAGCATGACAAAATTTATTACTCTATTGATTTAAACTATCCTTAACATTTTAGTGTGTGAGTACATCAAAGCATAGCTATAATTATCTTGAAAACATATATTGTTATGAGTATTGGTACATCTAAACTATAAACATCCCATGACTATGGGTCGTGACCAGCAAGAAGTGTGCTTTGCTAGTTTCAGGATGGAGCTGAATTTAAAATGGCGTCACTCTGGCTCTCCTAGGCTCTTGCTTCCCTAACAAAGAGAAGCAAATAACTCAACCGGTCGAGGTGGCTCAGCCCTGTAATCCCAGCACTTTGAGAGGCCGAGGTGGGAGAATCACTTGAGCTCAGGAGTTCGAGACCAGCCTGGGCAAAATAGCGAAACCTCATCTCTACAAAAAATACAAAAATTAGCCAGACATGGTGGCACATGCCTGTTGTAGTCCCAGCTACTTGGGAGTCTGCTAAGGTGGGAGGATAGTGTGAGCCAGGGAGGTTGAGGCTGCAGTGAGCTGAGACTGCATCACTGTACTCCAGCCTAGGCAACAGAGTGAGACTCTGTCTCAAAAAAAAAGGAAGAAGAAGAAGAAGAAGAAAATAACAAATTACTCATGAAAATCAATGTGGAACACAAAATGAGAGTGTTGGCCAGGTGTGGTGGCTTACACTTGTAACCCCAGCACTTTGTGAGGCCGAGGTAGGAGGATCGCTTGAGCCCAGGAGTTTGAGACCAGACTGGGCAACATGGCAAAATCCTGTCTCTGGGAAAAATACAAAAGCTAGCTATTCACTGACTACTTGCATGTTAAAAAAAAAAAAAAAAAAAAAAAAAAAAAAAAAAGGCCAGGCTCGGTGGCTTACACCTGTAATCCCAGGACTTTGAGAGGCCGAGGTGGGCAGATCACAAGGTCAGGAGTTCAAGACCAGCTTGGCCAACATGGTGAAACCCCATCTCTACTAAAAATACAAAATTTAGCCCGGTGTGGTGATGTGCGCCTGTAATCCCAGCTACTCAGGAGGCTGAGGCAGGAGAATCACTTGAACCCGGGAGGCAGAGGTTGCAGTGAGCCGAGATGGCGCCACTGCACTCTAGCCTGGGTGACAGAGCAAGACTCCATCTTGAAAAACTAATAATAATAAAAAATAATAAAAGCTAGCTGAGCGTGGTGGTGTGTGCCTGCAGTCCCAGCTACTAGTAAGGCTGAGGTGGGAGAATCACTTGAGCTGGGAGTTTCAGGCTGCAATCAGCCATGATCTTGCCGCTGCACTCCAGCCTGAGTGACAGAGCAAGACCGTGTCTCAGAAAGGAAGGAAGGAAGGAAGGAAGGAAGGAAAAGGAAGGAAGGGAGGGAGGGAGGGAGAAAGAAAGAGAAGGAAGGAAGGAAGGAAGGAAGGAAGGAAGGAAGGAAGGAAGGAAAAAGAAAGAAAGAAAGAAAGAAAGAAAGAAAGAAAGAAAGAAAGAAAGAAAGAAAGAAAGAAAGAAAAGGAAAGAAAGAATTGGTATCTGATGTGATTCCAAGATTCCAAGAAAGTACACATATCCCATTAACTAAGTAATCATGGTGCCTTTCTCCACTTTGTGCTGCTAAAACAGAATCCCATAGACTGGGTAATTTATAAATAACAGAAATTTCTCATAGTTCTGGAGGCTGGGAAGTCCAAGATCAAGATACTGGCCAGGCGTGGTGGCTCACGCCTGTAATCCCAGCACTTTGGGAGGCCAAGGCGGGTGGATCACGAGGTCAGGAGATCGAGACCATCCTGGCTAACATGGTGAAACCCCGTCTCTACTAAAAATACAAAAAAATTAGCTGGGCATAGTGGCAGGCGCCTGTAGTCCCAGCTACTCGGGAGGCTGAGGCAGGAGAGTGGCGTGAACCCAGGAGGCGGAGTTTGCAGTGAGCTGAGATTGCGCCTCTGCACTCCAGCCTGGGTGACAGAGCCAGACTCTGTCTCGAAAAAAAAAAAGCATCAAGATACTGGCATCTGGTGAGGGCCTTCTTGCTGCATCATCCCATGCAGAAGGGCAAAGAGAGGGCAAAGAAAAGAGGAGAGAGAGAAAGGGAGAAGGAGAGGGGGAGGAAACAGAAGTTAGGTGTTTTTTTTTCTTTGTAGAGAAAGGGTCTTGCTATGTAGCCCAGGCTGGTCTCGAACTCCTGGCCTCAAGCAATCCTCCCACTTCAGCCTCTCAAAGTGCTGGAATTACAGGCATGAGCCATCATACCCAACCCTGGTTAGCTATTTCTTTTGACCTAGGAATGCTACGAAAAAAAATCACTGAGACCTAAAAGCTGCTATGTTTGGGCACCTCTGGCATAGGCAAAGAAAGTGTGGTGTAGTGGCATTTAGCAATATTTATTGAGCACTTACTGTGTGCCAGTCATTAATCTAGGCACTGGTGATACAGCAAGGAACAAAACAGAAAAATCCCTGTGGACAAGAAGCTGACATTCTAGAGGGAAAAACAATAAATATCTCAGCGATGGGTTAGGACATAAAAAAATAAATAAATAAAAATGAAAACAATAAAAAGTCAATAATAAACTGACTTATTCATTAGTCAGAGCGTGGGCTGAGTGTGGTGGCTCAGGCCTATAATCCCAGCACTTCAGGGTGTCGAGGTGGGAAGAGTGCTTGAGCCTAGGAGTTAGAGACCAGCCTGGGCAACGTGGCAAAACCCTGTCTCAACAAAAAATGTAAAAATTAGCCAGGTATGGTGGCACATGCCTGTAGTTCCAGCTACTCGGAAGGCTGAGGTGGGAGGATCACTTGAACCCAGGAGATCAAGGCTGCAGTGAGCTATGATGGCACCACTGCACTCCAGCTTGGGTGACAGAACAAGACTCTGTCTCTCTCCCTATATATATATATATACTCAAATGAGTATATATGTATATACTCATTTCAACCTCACAATCATCCTGTGAGGTAGTTACTATTATTATCCCCATTTTACAGATGAGGAAACAGCCATTTGTCCAGGGTCACACTGCCAATAAATGATAGGGCAGGGATTTAGACCCTGGTGTGTGGGAGATGAGGATGGAAGTGGAATGCAGTACGCTGTGGTTGGGACTTCATTTCTCTCTTCATGAGAAACCATGGAAGGTTTTCAAATATAGAAGTGACATTTAGCCCAGGCATGGTGGTTCATGCCTGTAATCCCAGTACTTTGGGATGCTTATGAATAGCTACTGCACTCCAGCCTGGGCAACATAGTGAGACCCCGATCTCTTAAAAAAAAAAAAAGATATTGTGCATGAAGCACTCAGCACATAAGAGTTCTCAGGAAGTGGTAGGTGTTATTCCTTTTTTTGTTTTGTTTTGTTTTGTTTTTGAGACGGAGTCTCGCTCTGTCACCAGGCACAAACTCAGCTCACTCTGTGCAGTGGCACAAACTCAGCTCACTCGACTCACTCTGCCCACTGAGGCAGGCGGATCACCTGAGGCCAGTAGTTCAAGACCAGCCTGGCCAACATGGTGAAACCCCATCTCTAAAAAAAATCTCTACAAAAATTAGCCGGGCATGGTGGCAAGTGCCTGTAATCCCAGCTACTTGGGAGGCTGAGGCAGGAGAATGGCGTGAACCCAGGAGGCAAAGGTTGTGGTGAGCCAAGATTGTGTCACTACACTCCAGCCTGGTGACAGAGCTAGACTCCATTTAAAAAAAAAAAAAAAAAAAAAGGCCGGGTGCAGTGGCTCACGCCTGTAATCTCAGCACATTAGGAGGCCCAGGCAGGCGAATCACGAGGTCAAGAGATCAAGACCATCCTGGCCAAAATGGTTAAACCCTATCTCTAACTAAAAAAAACAAAAATTAGCTGGACGTGGTGGCACGTGCCTGTAGTCCCAGCTACTTGGGAGGCTGAGGCAAGAGAATCACTTGAACCTGGGAGGCGGAGGTTGCAGTGAGCCGAGATTGCACCACTACACTCCAGCCTGGTGACAGAGGGAGACTCCGTCTCAAAAAAAAAAAAGTGACATTTAGTTATTCATCTGTTTAATATTCAATAAATAGTTATCATATGCCTGTGTTAACAAAGAAAAATAAAACACCAGTGTTTGTTCACCTGGTAAGTAACCACAAGACTTGGGTTTTGATTAATAGGAGTTTTATTACTTGGTGCAAGTAAGGAGTGCACTGGGAGTATTCTCCAAAGCAGTGTCTCCCTGAAGGAAAGTAACAGGAGGGTTTTAGGGGCAACAGAGAGAGGAGAGGGTGAGTTGTGGCATGTAGAGGAGGGGTCCCAGTTGCGCAGAGTCAGTGTGTCATCATGCCAACACATGAGTCTGCTGTTAGGGTAAGAAGCTATAGCTCCTCCGGGTGGAGACTTCAGTGTACTAATGAGGAAAGTTCACTTGAGTTCATCTATAAGTTGCCAGGTGTCTGTCAAGAGCTGGTTTAAACCAACAAGGTGGCCGAATTCTACAGGGTTTGGGGAGGAACAGGCCGCAGGGAGGAAGGCTGTAAAGCAGGCTGATTGCTCAAGTTGATTAAATTCCTAGAATCCCTGGGGTCCTGCTGCCTGCTTACACCCGCTGTGTGCCAGGCACTCTGCCTGTGCCGAGCACTCCAGGTTGAACTTACAGATGTAATCGCGCCCTCGGGGACTTCCAGTAAGGCAGGCTGAGTGCTCTGCCAGGGGTGCAACAGAGAATCTAGGAGGACAGATGGGGACATGCAGCCCAGCCTGGGACCTCGAAAGGACTCTTGGGGAAAGGCAAAGTTGAAACCTAAAAGCTGAGCTAGAATTGGCAGGTTGAGGAGGGGCGTGGGAAGCAGAGAATATTCTGAGCAGAGGCAACAGCATGAGTGAGGAAGGCCTAGTGACCTGTGATCTGGCATGTTCACGTTGGCACAGCCCACTTGGCGGCAGAGTGGAGGCTGGAACAGAAGTGAAGGGACCAGAGTGGGAGGCCCCTGGGAGGCTGGTGCGAGAGTTCAGGCTGGACACTGTGGAGTCCTACCCTGGGGGCAGGAATGGGAGGGGCTGAACGTAATTGAGACGAATAAGAATAATACCTCTTGGCCGGGTGGTGGGTAGCTCACGCCTGTAATCCCAGCACTTTGGGAGGCCGAGGTGGGTGGATCATGAAGTCAGGAGATTGAGACCATCCTGGTCAATATGGTGAAACCCCGTCTCTACTAAAAATACAAAAATTAGCTGGGCATGGTGGCGCACACCTGTAGGTACTTGGGAGGCTGAGGCAGGAGAATCACTTGAACCTGGGAGGCAGAGGTTGCAGTGAGCCGAGTGAGCCAAGTTTGTGCCACTGCACTCTAGCCTGGTGACAGACCAAGACTCCATCTCAAAAACAAAACAAAACAAAACAAGAATAACACCTACCACTTCCTGAGAACTCTTATGTGCTGAGTGCTTCATGCGCAATATCTAATTTTTTTTTTTTTTTTTTTTAGAGATCGGGGTCTCACTATGTTGCCCAGGCTGGAGTGCAGTAGCTATTCACAAGCATAACCGTAGCTCACTGCAGCCTGGAACTCCTGGCCTCAAGCAATCGTCCCACCTCAGCCTCCAGAGTAGTTGGGACTACAGGTGGGTGACACTGCACCCAGCAGCACAAGATCTCATGATGATTTCTATGCATTTTCTAGGTGAGGAAACAGACATGACACATCCTGGGGCATGCATGTAGCAAATTCCAGGCCAAACCAGGACTTGAGCCTGGTGTTTCTGAGCCCAAAGCCTGGACTCCTTCCACACAGCTCTGTTGCCTGTCTAGATTTCAGAGCCATTTTGAGCCAGACACAAAAGTATACATTATGATTCCATGCATATAAAGTTTTAAGAACAGTCTATGATAAAGGAAATTAGAATAATGATGGTCTCGTGGGGATGGAGGGTGAAGAGTATTGACTGGGAAGAGAGATGAAAGGGACTTTGGAAATGCTCTGTGTCTTGATGTGGGTGGTGGTAACATGGTGCATATTTATGTAAAAATTCATGGAGCTGCTCACTTAAGAATTATATATTTGGGCTGGGGGTGGTGGCTCACGCCTGTAATCCCAGCACTTTGGGAGGCCGAAGCACACAGATCACCTGAGGTCGGGAGTTCAAGACCAGCCTGACCAACATGGGGAAACCCCATCTCTACTAAAAATGCAAAATTAGCCGGGCGTCATGGCGCATGCCTATAATCCCAGCTACTTGGGAGGCTGAGACAGGAGAATCGCTTGAACCCCAGGAGGCAGAGGTTGCAGTGAGCCGAGATCGTGCCATTGCACTCCAGCCTGGGCAACAAGAGTGAAACCCCGTTTCAAAAAAAAAAAAAAAAAAGAATTATGTATTTTATTGCATGTATATTATACTTTGATCTTTTTTTTTTTTTTTGAAGAGCCTCCTGGAAGAAGTGCCATTAAAGGCAAAGCTTGAAACCATTTTGGATAATTGTTATAATCATATATGGAATGTATATGATATATCAGACATACCATTTATTGGGCACTTATGATACATGAGGCACTGTCCTAAGTGCTATGCATAATATACTTTTTGCAGTAGTCTTGGGGAGGCAAATATAGGCATGCCCATTTTACAGAGGAGAAAACTGAGGTTTCAAGAAAGCAGGGACAGGCTGGACGTGGTGACTCACACCTGTAATCCCAGCACTTTGGGAGACCGAAGCAAAAGGATCACTTGAAATCAGGAGTTTGAGGCCAGTCTGGCCAACATGGTGAAACCACTTCTGTACTAAAAATACAAAAATTAGCTGAGCGTGATGGCATGTACCTGTAGTCCCAGCTACTTGGGAGGCTGAGGCAGGAGAATCACTTGAACCTGGGAGGTGGAAGTTGCAATGAGAGGAGATTGCACCACTGCACTCTGGCCTGGGCGATAGAGCAAGACTCCGAAAAAAAATACATACATACATACATACATACATACATACATACATAATAAAAATATAGGCTGCCGTGTGTGGTGGCTCATACCTGTAATCCCACAGTTTTGGGAGGTCAATTTGAGAGGGTCACTTGAGCCCAGGTGTTCAAGACCAGCCTGGGCAACATAATGAGACACCCCCCTGCCGCCAACATCTCTACAAAAAAATAAAAAGATTAGCTGGGTGTGGTGGTGCATGCCTGTGATCACAGCTACTCAGGAAGCTGAGGTGGGAGGATTGCTTGAGCCTAGGAGTTTGAGGCTGCAATGAGCCATGATTGTGATCATGACACTGCACTCCAGCCTGGGTGGCAGAGTGAGACCCTGTCTCAAAAAAAATTTAAACAAAATTAAATTTAAAATAATAATAATGGCCATGTGCGGTGGCTCACGCCTGTAATCCCAGCACTTTGGGAGGCCGAGGCAGGCGGATCACTTGAGGTCAGGAGTTCAAGACCAGCCCAGTCAACATGGTGAAACCCCATCTCTACAAAAAACACAAAAAATTGGCAAGGTGTGGTGGCGCATGCCTGTAATCCTAGCTACTCAGGAGGCTGAGGCAGGAGAACTACATAAGCCTGGGAGGTAGAGGTTGCAGTGAGCCGAGATCGCGCCACTGTATTCCAGCCTGGGCGACAGTGAGACTCCATCTCAAAAATAAATAAATAATAATTATTTTATTTATTTTTTGGAGACTGTCTCAAAATTAAATATGTAAATAATAAATAATAATTATTTTATTTTATTTATTTTTTGGAGACGGAGTCTCACTCTGTCACCCAGGCTGGAGTGCAGTGGCATAATCTTGACTCACCGCAACCTCCACCTCCCGGTTCAAGCGATTCTCCTGCCTCAGCCTCTCGAGTAGCTAGGATTACAGGCACGTGACACCACGCCTGGCTAATTTTTGTACTCTGAGACGGATGTACTCCTTCCAAGGGCATGTCTCCTTCCAAGGCCCTGTACCTAATTCTGTATTTGGAGTTTTGTTTTGTTTTGCTTGAGATGGACTCTTGCCCTGTCACCCAGAATGGAGTGCAGTGCTGCAATCTCTGCTCACTGCAAACTCCGCCTCCTGGGTTCAAGCGATCCTCCTGCCTCAGCCTCCTGAGTAGCCGGGATTACAGGCGCACCACCACGCCCCACTAATTTTTGTATTTTTAGTAGAGATGGGTTTTCACCATGTTGCCCAGGCTGGTCTCCAACTCTGACCTCAAGTGATCCACCTGTCTAGGCCTCCCAAAGTGCTGGGATTACAGGCATGAGCCACGGTGTCTGGACTTGTTTTCTTTTTCTTAAAGAGAGTCTCAGGCTACTGAAAGCTTTTCTAGGTCTTCTTTACAAGACACTGGTGCTGAGGGAGGATGATGAGGACACCCAGGGTGCCCTGTCATGAACTGGAGAAGGCAAAGTACTCCTAAGTCAGGATCTTACCCTGCCATGATGCTCCCTGGATCTGATGATGGGCTGCCCATCTTCACAGCCACCCATGGAGCCAGGGAGGATCCAGGTTTTCTGGGGCCTGAAGCTTCAACAATTTGGATGGCTCACACCTGTAATTCCAAAGCTTTGAAAGGTCAAGGCGAGAGGATCACTGAGCCTCTACGACCTGCCTATATTTTGCTGTGAAAAGCAGAGGCGCCTCCCGCTAACTCAACATTAAACACAGGTTGTCTGCCCTGCCAGCCTCCTGCCTCCTCTCCGTGCCCCTCCTCCCTCCCTCCCTCTCCTTTTGTCTCCCCACCCCCGCTTTTCCCCACTCACCCCTCTCCCTGACAGCAGCACCTCCCCGCCTCGCCCCACAGAATCAGGGCCCAGAGCCCTCCGCACAGTCTGAGCAGGACTCCTAGCTTCTGGGGAGCCGGCAGTTTGAGCTCCGAGTCTGGCCCTGCCCTGTTGGTGACCTGGGGCAGTCACTTCTCTCTGGACATCAGTTTCCCCATTTCCCATGCACACATAACCTGGGCCCTGGGCTCCTTGTCCTGAAGCACAGCGGGTGTCTCTAGCTCTCCCCTAAGTCAGGAAGCAGGTAGACAAGGGGGCTCATGCTGGGGCCCTGGCTCCCCTCCTCACCATCCGTGGCCGCCCTGGCGGTATCTCAGGTGCTTGTCATTGGGTGAGCAGGGGAGGCAGGCTTGGGGTCTCTGGTCTGATTGTCCATAAGCTCGGAGCTTACTGCCCAGACCTTTGGAGCATTGCCATGCAGGATCTCGTGTGGGCCTCCCTCCCCCACTTCACAGGGACTCCCCTCTCTGATGCTCTGTCTCCCTTTTTTTTTTTTTTTTTTGAGACGGAGTCTCGCTCTGTCGCCCAGGCTGGAGTGCAGTGGTGCAATCTCGGCTCACTGCAAGCTCCGCCTCCCGGGTTCACGCCATTCTCCTGCCTCAGCGTCTCGGAGTAGCTAGGACTACAGGCGCCCACCACCACGCCCGGCCAATTTTTTGTATTTTTAGTAGAGACGGGGTTTCACCATGGTCTCGATCTCCTGACCTCGTGATCCTCCCGCCTCGGCCTCCCAAAGTGCTGGGATTACAAGCGTGAGCCACCGCGCCCGGCCCCTTTTTTTTTTTTTTTTGAGATGGAGTTTCCTCTTGTTGATCAGGCTGGAGTGCAATGGCATGATCTCAGCTTACTGCAACCTCTGCCTCCCAGGTTCAAGCAATTCTCCTGCCTCAGCCTCTCAAGTAGCTGGGATTACAGGCATGCGCCACCACACCCGGCTAATTTTGTATTTTTAGTAGAGATGGGTTTTTTTTCTCCATGTTGGTCAGGCTGGTCTCGAACTCCTGACCTCAGGTGATCCACCTGCCTCCACCTCCCAAAGTGCTGGGATTACAGGCATAAGCCACCATGCCCAGCCAATGTTCTGTCTCCTTAACCCTCAAATTCTTCCCTCACTTTCTTCCAGGCTATAACTCTTCCCCCACCTGTTGATACATCCCCCTATGAATACATCCTAGCCAAGCCCTGGGTACACGGAGGCGATGTTTAGGCAGATGTTTAATACACAAAACAAAAATAAGGGCAGGGGAAAAAAAGGAAAACCAAACCAAACAAAAATAGCAGCTATTTTGCTGAATGGATCCCCAACCATCTGAAAACATCTGGGCAGGGCATGGTGGTTCACATCTGTAGTCCCAGCAGTTTGGGAGGCCAAGGCAGGAGGATTACTTGAGGCCAGGAGTTGGAGACCAGCCTCCACAATATATTGAGATAGATCCCATGTCTCTACAAAATAAAAATAAAAAATTAGTGGGGCATGGGGGTGTGAGCCTGTAGTCCTGGCTAATTGGGAGGCTAAGGCAGGAGGATTGCTTAAGCCCAGGAGTTTGAGAGTTCAAGGCTGCAGTGAGCTATGATGCGATGATGATGCCCCTGCACTCCAGTCTGGGTACAGAGTGAGATGCTGTCTTAAAAAAACAAACAAGGCTGGGTGCAGTGGCTCACGCCTGTAATCCCAGCACTTTGGGAGGCTGAGGCAGGTGGATCACCCGAGGTCAGGAGTTCAAGACCATCCAGCCTGATTAACATGGTGAAACCCCGTCTCTACTAAAAATACAAAACTTAGCCAGGCATGGTGGCGCAAGCCTGTAATCCCAGTTACTTGGGAGGCTGTGGTAGGAGAATCGCTTGAACCTGGGAGGCGGAGGTTGCAGTGAGCCGAGATCGCACCTATTGCACTCCAGCCTGGGCAACAAAAGCAAAACTCTGCCTTAAAACAAACAAACCAACCAGCTTTAAGTCACAATTACACAACTTAAGCTAAACAAAATAAAAATGAAGACATCTGTTAGCAACATCCCACCCTAAGGATGCTGCTGCCTTCCAAGACAACAAGTGCAGGAACCGAAGAGTTGTTTGGGCATATTTAGAAGCAGTTCTCCAGCCAGACGCAGCGGCTCATGCTTGTAATCCCAACACACTGGGAGGCCAAGGCAGGCGGATTGCTTGAGCCTAGGAATTTGAGACCAGCCTGGGCAACATGATGAAACCCTGTCTCTACGAAAACAAGACAAAATGAAAACTAGCCGGGTGTGGCAGTGCTATAGTCCCAGCTACTCAGGAGGCTGAGGTGGGAGGATCGCTTCAGCCTGGGTAGGTCGAGGCTGCAGTGAGCTGTGATGGCACCACTGCACTCCAGCCTGTGTGGCAGAGCGACACCCGGTCTCAAAAAGAAAAAAAAGATAGAGAAAAGAAAAAGGAGCAGTTATCTGCCCTGTTTCACTGAAAGGCTACAAACATACCCTACCCCCTGCCCCCACCACCCTGCCACACCCCCAGTCTTTCTGCTGGCAGGTCCCATGGAGGAGGGTGAAGGGCATTATGTTTTGTGTTCTGGGGTTATAGCTTTCATTTTTTTTTCCCTTGGCGTTTTCTTCAGCTGTGTGTGTGTGTGTGTGTGTGTACACTGTTTTTTTTAACCAGACCTCTTTACCCTGAAGATGAATGTTGGGCCATTTGCTCTCTTGGTATGAGATCCCCTATTATCGATACTGCTGGCCCCAATTTCTTTTTTTTTTTTTGAGACAGAGTCTCGCTCTGTCACCCAGGCTGGAGTGCAGTGGTGTGATCTCGGCTCACTGCAGCCTCTGCCTCCTGGATTCTAGCAATTCTCCTGCCTAAGCCTCCTGAGTAGCTGGGACTACAGGCATGCACCACCACACTCAGCTAATTTTTGTATTTTTAGTGGAGATGAGGTTTCACCATGTTGGCCAGGCTGGCCTCAAACTCCTGACCTGAAGTGATCTGCCTGCCTCAGCCTCCCAAAGTGCTGGGATTACAGGTGTGAGCCACCGTGCCCGGCCTGGCCCAACTTTTGACCCTCATTATGCTAAGAGTGTCTGTCTTCCTCTCTGAGAAACAGGATCAAGTCCTCTGACAGTGCTATGTCCATCAGCATTCCTCATTCCTGGGTTTTCTCTCCGACTGCAGGAGAAATCCTGCAATGATATAATTGGACCACAGTGCGGTTGAGTTCTATGCAGTTTTTTCACTACATTTTAATGCACAAGTAACAACAGTATACCTTTGTTTTAAAAAATCTCAAAAAGGAGGCTGGGCATGGCGGCTCACGCCTGTAATCCCAGCACTTTGGGAGGCCGAGGTGGGTGGATCATGAGGTCAGGTGTTCGAGACTAGCCTGACCAACATGGTGAAACCCCGTCTGTACTAAAAATACAAAACTTAGCCAGGTGTGGTGACGCGTGCCTGTAATCCCAGCTACTCAGGAGGCTGAGGCAGGAGAACTGCTTGAACCTGGGAGGCGGAGGTTGCAGTGAGCCGAGATCACACCACTACACTCCAGCCTGGGTGACAAAGTAAGACTCTGTCTCAAAAAAAAAAATCTCAAAAAGGAAATGAAAAGAATTCTTCATACTAAAACTTGTGGGACACAGTTAAAGCAGTACTCAGATGAAAATTGATAGCCTTAAATACTTTCATTTTTAATAAAAGACCAAAAATAAATGAACTGGCTGGGCGGGGTGGCTCACGCCTGTAATCTCAAAACTTTGGGAGGCCGAGGTGGGCGGATCATGAGGTCAAGAGATCGAGACCACGGTGAAACCCCGTCTCTACTAAAAATACAAAAAAATTAGCCGGGCACGTGGCGGGCACCTGTAGTCCCAGCTACTCAGGAGTCTGAGGCAGGAGAATGGCGTGAACCCGGGAAGCGGAGCTTGCAGTGAGCCGAGATCACGCCACTGCACTCCAGCCTGGGCGACAGAGCAGGACTCCGTCTCAAAATTCAATAAAGAAAGAAAGAAAGAAAGAAAGAAAGAAAGAAAGAAAGAAAGAAAGAAAGAAAGAAAAGAAAAAAAGAAGAAAGAAAGAAAGAGCCAAGTATTCAGCCTAGGAAATTAGAAAAACAGCAATAAAATAAGAGGGGAAAAATAAAATGAAGCCTGACATTAATGAAATAGAAAAAAGATACTAAAAGAATAAATAAATGGGCCAGGTGCGGTGGCTTATTCCTGTAATCCCACCATTTTGGGAGGCAGAGGTGGGTGGATCACTTGAGGTCAGAGTTCAAGACCAGCCTGGCCAACATGGCAAAACCCGATCTCTACTAAAAATATGAAATTAGCCAGGCGTGGTGATGCCTGCACCTGTAACCCCAGCTACTCTGGAGGCTGAGGCAGGAGGTTAAACCAGGAGGCAGAGGTTGCAGTTAGCCATGATTGTGCCACTGCACTCCAGCCTGGGTGACAGCGAGACTCTGTCTCAGAAAAAGAAAAAAGGCCAGGCATGGTGGCTCACGCCTGTAATCCCAGAACTTTGGGAGGCCAAGGTAGGCAGATCACTCCAGATCAGGAGTTCAAGACCAGCCTGACCAACATGATGAAACCTCTGAATTAATTGGGTGTGGTGGCAGGTGCCTGTAATCAAGCTACTAGGGAGGCTGAGGCAGGAGAATCGCTTGAACCTGGGAGGCAGAGGTTGCAATGAGCCAAGATAGTGCCACTGCACTCCAGCCTGGGTGACAGAGTGAAACTCTGTCTCAGAAAAAAAAAAAAGGAAAAGAAAGAAAGAAAAAAAGAATTGCCTAGATCCCCCATCTCCCCCTTCCCCTATGAAGAAGGATATTTAAGTGTCTGTATCTCATGGGGCTATTAGGTGGTCCTTCCGCAATTCCCCTGTGCTTTGCACATTAAATACAATTGTATGCTTTTCTCTCCCATTCATCTTTCTGTCATAAGTTCACTTCAGCTAACTTTCACCCCTACAAGAACAATTACATGCCTGATGATGTGACATGAATAATAAGGATGAATGAGGACTCAGGGCTGCGATGTTCCAGCTAGACATGAAATTTGCAGGCAGAAAAACGGAGACCCAGAGAAGGAAAGAGTCTTATCTGTGATCTCAGAATGATCGTCTGTCACAGAATGACTGTCCAGCCAGAAGAGAATCTACTTTAATTCCACAGACCTGGAAAACGGATCCAGTGGGAGATTATTTCCCAGAATCAGGCGCCACCTGCAGATTGTCAGGAAAACAGCAGGAGCCTGAGGGCCAGGACTTGGGTGATGGAATCATTTTTTTTTTTCCCCGCATCAGGCTCCGATATGGCTCAGCACAGCACTGTTACTAATCTTGGTTTGGGTTAAAATTTTGACATTTTGTCCATCATGGAATTTTTCTGCATTAATTTTGATTTTTTTTTTCTTTTTGAGACGGAGTTTCACTCTGTCGCCAGGCTGGAGTGCAGTGGTGCGATTTCAGCTCACTGCAACCTCCACCTCCCGGGTTCAAGTAATTCTCCTGCCTCAGCCTCCCCAGTAGCTGGGACTACAGGCTCCTGCCACCACGCCCAGCTAATCTTTGTATTTTTAGTAGAGACGGTTTCACCATGTTGGCCAGGATAGTCTCGATCTCTTGACATTGTGATCTGCTCCAGCCTCCCAAAGTGCTGGGATTACAGGTGTGAGTCACTGTGCCCGGCCTAATTTTGAATTGTAAACAATTATTTGTCTCAATTGCTGAGGTCTTTGGTACCTTCTAAAATTTTGCACCCTAAATTTTGAGAACTTCACTCACTTCCCATTCTGCAACTTGCCAAAACTTGGAATTTTCATCCCGTATCCCAGTCCTGCCATCTCACCAGAGGACCTCACCTCTTCCATAAGACTACAGGCAAGAACACCAGCCCAGCTGCCCTCCTTCACCCCCCTCCCCGCCTCCCCTCCCCACTCTCTCCTTCCCGGCCCCTCCCTCCTTCCGGCCTCCCTCCCTCCCTCCCTTTCTCCCTTCCTTCCTTCCTTCCTGGCAGGCAGCTATGTTAAACATTCAGGGAGTACATCTGCCCTTAGACAGCTGTTAAGTAAGGAGACACCTGCAAATGCAATAGTTACAAGAGTTTTAAATGGCCAAGGGAAGGATTGTATCTGGGATTATGGGAGGGAAAGAGCCTGGATTGGCTTCAGCCCAGTGCCCATGTATACCTGCTGCTTTATTCATGTTTGAAGCACAATAATAAGTTATCTAGCACTTGCTATGTGCCTGGACAGAGTGTTCTATAAGCATTAGCTCATCAGATCAACAGACACCCCTGTGATAGAGACACCACTTTTACCTTCATATACAAATGAGGAAACAGAGCTCAGAGACGTTAAGTCATTCGCTCAAAGTCCCTCAGCTGGTAAGTGGCAGAGCGATGATTTAATCCGACGTCTGCCTGACTCAAAGCCCATTCTCATCGGCATTTGGCCATATGCATTCATTCAACAAATATTTCTGCATGCCTACCATGTGCCAGGACCTGTTCTAGGTGCTGGGGATATAGCCATGAAGAAAATGGCTAAAGATTTATCTCCCATGCAGCATTCATTCTGGCAAGGGAGGACCAGCAATAAACAAGATAATTTCAGATAGAGTAAAAAGAGTTATGAAAAAACCAAAGCAGGCCGGGCACAGTGGCTCATGCCTGTAATCCCAACACTTTGGGGAGGCCGAGTTGGGAGGATCACTTGAGGTCAGGAGTTTGAGACCAGCCTGGCCAATATGGTGAAACCCTATCTCTACTTAAAAAAAAAAAAAATACAAAAAAAAAAATTTGCCAGGCATGGTGGCGTTCACCTGTAATCCCAGCTACTCAGGAGGCTGAGTCAGGAGGATCGCTTGAGCCCAGGAGGTGGAGGTTGCAGTGAGCCAAGATTGTGCCACCGTACTCCAGCCTGGGCAACAGAGCTGGACTCTGTCTCAAAAATAAATAAATAAATAACGAAAGCAGGGGGTAATGGGAGAGAATAAGTGGGTGGTCAGGAAGGCTCTCTGAAGAGGGGCATTTAAGATGACACATGAATACTAAGGAATCTGCCAAGTGACTATTGAGAGGAGTGTTCTAGGCAGAGGGAACAGGGAGTGCAAAGGACCTGGGGTAGGAGCAAGCTGGGCACATTTGTGGAACCAACAGAAGGTTGATGTGGCTGGAACACAGTGAACAAAGGGGAGGGAGGGAGGGAGGCAGGAGGTCTAGGGCCAGGTCATACAGGGCTTAGTAGGCCATGAGGAGGTTGGATTTCATCCTGAAAACAATGGGAAGCCATTGGAGGGACTTAAGCAGGAAGGTGATGGGATGTGATTAACATTTGTAAAAGATCACTCTAGTCCACGGTTTCTCAACCTTAGTACTACTGACATTTTGGTCCAGATATTCTTGGTTGTCCAGGGGACTGTGCTGTACACTATAGGGTATCTAGCAGCATCCCTGGCCTCCACCCACTAGATGCCAGTAATACAACCACAGTTGGGACACCCAAAGTGTCTCCGGGCATGCCAAATGTCCCCTGGAGGGAAAACTTGCCTCCAGCTGAGAACCACTACTGTACTCATAAAAGCAAAGAAGGGCTGTGGAAGTGTTCCTGATTGATGGAGGCTACAAGACAGGACAACTAAATGCAATATCTAATCTTAGACTAACTAGGTCCTGCACTATGGAATGCTACAAAGGGCACTATTGGGTCAATTACTAAAATAAGATTATGGGCTGGGCGCAGTGGTTCACATCTGTAATCCCAACACTTTTGGAGGTCAAGGTAGGAGAATCGCTTGAGCCTAGGAGTTTGAGACCAGCCTGGGCAACATAGTGAGACCCCCATCTCTATTAAAAATTTAAACATTAGGCTGGGCGTGGTGGCTCACACCTGTAATCCCAGCACTTTGGGAGGCTGAGGTAGGTGGATCACCTGAGGTCAGGAGTTTGAGACCAGCCTGGCCAACATGGTGAAACCCATCTCTACTACATATACAAAAATTAGCTGGGCATGGTGGCATGTGCCTGTAATCCCAGCAACTCGGGAGGCTGAGGCAGGAGAATCGCTTGAACCCAGGAAGCAGAGGTTGCAGTGAGCCGAGATTGCGCCATTGCACTCCAGCCTGGGCGACAAGAGCGAAAATCCGTCTCAAAAAAAAAAAAAAAAAAAAAAAAATTAGCTTGGGTTGGTGGCACATGCCTGTAATCCCAGTTACTTGGGAGGCTGAGGCAGGAGAATCACTTGAACCCGGGAGGCGGAGGTTGCAGTGAGCCGAGATCTCGCCACTGCACTCCAGCCTGGGCAACAGAGCGAGACTCTGCCTCAAAAAAAAAAAAAAAGAAAGAAAGAAAAAAAAAGAAATGAGAGGACAGAGGGGGCTCGAGGGTGAGCCCACACTGAACACCTGGGTAGGGATGCTGGTGACAGACATGGGGAGGTCTAGGGGAGAAGTAGGACCTGTCCCCATTTCACCCTGCCAGTCTGCAATTCCTTCCACAGCTGTGTCCAGCCACCACCAGGGGGCAATGGGGTCCTTTATGACCAAAGAGCCAGCCTGAATCCTGGAGCAGGGCTGGGGTCAACAGTCCACCTGCAGGCCCAGGGAGCGGGTGGGGATCTGGGGGTGCCTTGGTGGCCTCTGAGCCACCAGAACACTGTGCTCCTTGCAGCATAATCTTGTGAGAGGGGAAGGGAAAGAAATTAAATCCTAAAACCCTAGAATCTGAAAACTGTCACTCTAGCCTTTGCAGGGTTTCCCTGGGGACAGAGGCAGACTCCTTAAGATGGCCCTAGGGTCCTAGGGTCTTGCTGCACGCCCTCGCCTGCCTCCACTCTACCCCAGCACCCTGGAGAGAGACTGGGCTCCCTAAGAAGGCACTGTACATACACACACATGCACGCATGCACACACACAAGCACACCCACGCACATGCACTCACACACGCACACGCACTCACACACACACACACACACGTTCTTCAGCTGACGCTCTCTCCTCCCCTGGGCATCCTACACATCCCTCAGGGGTCCTTCCTCTAGGACCCTTTCCTGACTTAGGCCCTGGGTCAGGGCTATTCCCCCTACTTCTCCCATCACACCCCTCTTTTCCTAAATGTTAGTAGTCAGTCCACCTGGCTGGCTTCTCAGCTCATCTGTGGCTCTGAAGGCTCAAAGAATTATTTGTTGAATGAATGAAAGAATGAGTGAAGGCCTGGTGCTGTGGTTCATGCCTGTAATCCCAGCACTCTGGAAGCCCGAGGCACGGGGAGCACTTGAGGCCAGGAGTTCGAAACCAGGCTGGGTAACATAGTGGTAACCCACCTCTACAGAAATAAAAAGTAAAATTAGCTGGGTACAGTGGTGTGCACCTGTGGTCCTAGCTACTCAGGAGGCTCGGAGCAGGAGGATCGCTTGAGCCCAGGAGTTGAAGGTTACAGTGAGCTATGATTGCACCACTGCTCTCCAGCCTAGGGGACAGAGCAAGACTCTGTCTAAAAATAAAAATAAGAAAAGAAACAGTGAGTGAATCTAAGACTGCAAGAAGAGAACATCTCAGTTCATCAACCTGTGATTTTGATGTCAGAGGCCTGGGTTCAAGTGAGGGCATTGCCACTTGTGAGCTGTGTGACCTTGGCAACTGTCTTAACCTTTCTAAGCTCCAATCTTCTCATCCAGTTACTACAGTTATTGAACAGTTTCAGTGATAAGATGCATGTCAATCCCTTTGCTCAAAATCTCCATATAGTATATGTTCAATAAAAACAAGAGGGGGGCAGGGCGCAGTGGCTCATGCTTGTAGTCCCAGTACTTTGGGAGGCTGAGGTGGGAGGATTGTTTGAGCACAGGAGTTCAAGACCAGCCTGGGCAACAAAGTGAGACCTCATCTCTATTTAAAAATAAAAAACAAGAGGTTTTCATTGTGTGTGTGTGGTTACGAAAATGTAAGCTCTGTTTGTGTGTATGCAATAATATCTGTTTTTGTAGACATAGAAAAATGTATATATGGAAGGCTATATAATAAACCAATAACTAAATTATTGTTAGCTAATGCCAGTGAGTGAAATTGGAGGAATAAGGTAAAAATGTTTCTATTGTACTTTATAGATTTCTGTAGTTAGACGTCTTTTTTTTTTTTTTTTTTTTTGAGATGGCATCTCACTCTGTCGCCAGGCTGGAGTGTAGTGGCGTGATCTCAGCTCACTGCAACCTCCGCCTCCTGGGTTCAAGCGATTCTCCTGCCTCAGCCTCCTGAGTAGCTAGGAGTACAGGTGTGTGCCACTATGCCTAGCTAATTTTTGTATTTTTAGTAGAGATGGGGTTTCATCATGTTGGCCAGGATGGTCTCCATCTCTTGACCTCGTGATCCATCTGCCTTGGCCTCCCAAAGTGCTGGGATTACAGGTGTGAGCCACCGCGCCCAGCCAATGTCTTAATGTCTTACATTAAGCATGTTTTACTTTTTTTTTTTTTTAAAGATAGGATCTCACTGTCACCCAGGCTGGAGTGCAGTGGCGCGACCACAGCTCACAGCAGCCTTGAACTCCTGGGCTCAAGTGATTCCCCCACCTCAGCCTCCTGAGTAGCTGGGACTACAGTTGCCACCATACCAGGCTAATTTTTTTTTTTTTTTTTGTAGAGGTGGGATCTTGCCCAGGCTTGTGTCAAACACTGGCCTCTTGCGTTAAACACTGGCCTCTTCCCAAAACATTGGGATTACAAAGCATGCACAGCATGTTTTCCTTTTTAAATAAACAACAGAAAGCTTAATTTTTTTTTTTTTTTTTTTTTTTTTTTGAGACAGAGTCTTGCTCTGTCGCCAGGCTGGAGTGCAGTGGCGTGATCTCGGCTCGCTGCAAGCTCTGCCTCCTGGGTTCATGCCATTCTCCTGCCTCAGCCTCCAGAGTAGCTGGGACTGCAGGCGCCTGCCACCTCGCCCAGCTAATTTTTTGTATTTTTTTTTTTTTAGTAGAGATGGGGTTTCACCACATTAGCCAGGATGATCAAGATCTCCTGACCTCGTGATCTGCCCGCCTCAGCCTCCCAAAGTGCTGGGATTACAGGCGTAAGCCACTGTGCCCGGCCCAGAAAGTTTAAATTTTTTTTAAGTATAGTCATAAGGAAAATGTAAAACAAAACCACCATGAAATACCACTGCTCATCACCAGAAAGGTTAAAATTAAAGGTCTGACAATACCAAATGTTGGCAAGAATGTGGAGCAACTGGAACTCTCATACATTGTTTATGAGGGTGTAAAATGGTAGAAACATTTTGAAAAAGTGTTTGACAGTTTCTAGTAATAAGAACACTTCCTCTATGAACCAGAAATTCCACTCCTAGCTATTTACCGAGGAGAATGAAAATATGTGTCCATAAAAAGACTTGTATACAAATGTTCATAGCATCTTTATTTATAATAGCCAAAACTGGAAGTAACCCAAGTGTCTATCAGAAGGAGAATGGGTAAACAGCTTGTGGTGGATCTGTACAGTGGAACACTAAACAGCAATAAAAGAAACAAACTACTGATACAGGCAACAACACGGGTCAATCACAGACACATAGTGTGATGCAAAAAAAGCTAGACACAAAAAAATAGATTGCATTGTTCTTTTTTTTTTTTTTTAAGATGGAGTTTCACTCTTGTCACCCAGGCTGGAGTGCAATGGGGCAATCTCGGCTCACTTCAACCTCTGCCTCCCGGGTTAAGTGATTCTTCTGCCTCAGCCTCCAGAGTAACTGGGATTACAGGCATATGCCACCATGCCTGGCTAATTTTCGTATTTTTAGTAGAGGCGGGTTTTCACCATGTTGGTCAGGCTGGTCTCGAACTCCTGACCTCAGGTGATCCACCCACCTCAGCCTCCCAAAGTGCTGGGATTACAGGCATGAGCTGCTGCGTCTGGCCTGCATTGTTCTTTAATTCCATTTTTTCCCATAAGAAATCATATGCAAGGAGTTTAATTCCATTTATATGAAGTTATTGGCTGGGCATGGTGGCTGGTGCCTATAATCCCAGCACTTTGGGAGGCCGAGGCAGGAGGATTGCTTGAGCCCAGGAGTTCAAGACTGGGCAACATAGTGAGACCCTGTCTGTACAAAAAATAAAAAAATTAGCAGGGCATGCTGGTGCATGACTGTAGTCCCTGCTACTGGGGAGGCTGAGAGGATGGGAGGATTGCTTGAGTCTGGGAGGACTGAGATGGGAAGATCACTCAAACCGGGGAAGCTGAGACTGCAGTGAACCATGATTGTGCCACCGTACTCCAGCCTGGGTGACAGAGTGAGTTAAAAAAAAAAAAATTACATATGTATGAAATTCTATAAACTTAATATAAATGGAATTAAACTGACTTATTGTGATAAGAGTCAAAATAGTTGAAGCAATGTGGCCTGAAACAGGAGAGCTTTCTGGGTCCGGGAAATGTTTCATGTCTTGACATGGGTGATGGTTATACACCTGTATATACAGATTAAAACCTCATCAAGGTATGCACAAATGTTCACAAGTGTTTTATTTGTCTTTTTCTGTTTTTTGTTTGTTTGTTTTGTTGTGTTTTTGTTTTTGAAACGGCATCTTGCTCTGTCACCCAAGCTGGAGTGCAGTGGCACTATCTCTGCTCATTGCAACCCCTGCCTCCTGGATTCAAGCAATTCTCCTGCCTCTGGAGTAGCTGGGACTACAGGCGCACATCACCACACCCAGCTAATGTTTGTATTTTTAGTAGAGATGGGGTTTCGCCATGTTGGCCAGGCTGATCTCGAGCTTCTGACCTCAAGTGATCCGCTGGCCTTGGCCTCCCAAAGTGCTGGGATTACAGGCATGAGCCACTGTGCCCAGCCATAATGATGAGTTTTTTTTTAAAAAGCTAGACAAAAAAGAGTAATACTATATTATTCAATTTCTATAAAATTCTAGAAAATAGCAGCTAATCTATAGTGATGGAAATCAGAAGAGTGGTTGCCTGAGGGAGGGAGAGAGGGATTACATAGGGAGAGAGGGAAGGAGGGATTACATGGGATGAGAGGGAGGGAGGGATTACATGGGGTGAGAGGAAGAGAGTGATTACATGGGATGAGAGGGAGAGAGGGATTACATGGGGAGAGAGGGAGGGAGGGATTACATGGGGAGAGAGGGAGGGAGGGATTACATGGAGAGAGAGGAAACTTTGGGGGTGATGCATATATTCATTATCTTGACTGTGGCGATGGTTCTGTGGATGGACACATCTGCCCCAAATCATCAAATTGTACTTTTTTTTTTTGAGATGGAGTTTCACTCTTGTTGCCCAGGCTGGAGTGCAATGGTGCAATCTCTGCTCACTGCAACCTCTGCCTCCCGGGTTCAAGCAATTCTCCTGCCTCCGCCTCCTGAGTAGCTGGGATTACAGGCATGTACCACCGTGCCTGGCTAATTTTTGTATTTTTAGTAAAGACGGGGTTTCACCATGTTGGCCAGGCTGGTCTCAAACTCCCGACCTCAGGTGATCCACCTGTCTCGGCCTCCTAAAGTATTGGGATTACAGGCATGAGCTACCATGCCTCGTCAAATTGTACATTTTGAATGAGTGCAGGTTATCTGTCAGTTATACTTACATAAAGCTGCCAAAACATTTTTAAAACTCATTGCGACTGGTGCATTTGATACATGTAAATTAGGCTTCAACAAGTAAAAGAAAAAGCAAGGAAGAAACCGTACTCCTGAGGCTGTTTCCCAGACTGGCACTTCTAGCCTTGCCAGGCCCCATGGGATCCTTCTTCATCACTCAGAGAACCCCCCAGAGAATTTCTACAAATCAGCGCTTGGCAGCCCGGCTGGTGCATCTGGCACACACAGCTACTTTCCCAGTGAATCTGTTCTGTCTCTGATGGCCTAGTTCAAACACCTCCTCCTCCAAGAAGCCATCAGGCCTCGTGCCACACCCTCCCTGCTG
This sequence comes from Nomascus leucogenys, assembly GCF_006542625.1. Lineage (NCBI taxonomy): Eukaryota > Metazoa > Chordata > Mammalia > Primates > Hylobatidae > Nomascus > Nomascus leucogenys. The sequence continues at coordinate 103,712,067 of NC_044388.1, read as the reverse complement.
GCTCAAACCTCTATCATGGCCCCATCCACCTTGTAACATCAGAATGAGAATCCAGTGCAGGCCAGGCTTGGGGGCACACACCTGTAATCCCAGTACTTTAGGAGGCTGAGGCAGGCAGATGGCTTGAGTCTAGGAGTTCAAGACCAACCTGGACAATTACATCTCTTTTTTTTTTTTTTTTTTGAGACGGAGTCTCGCTCTGTCACCCAGGCTGGAGTGCAATGGCGCGATCTCGGCTCACTGCTAGCTCCGCCTCCCGGGTTCACGCCATTCTCTTGCCTCAGCCTCTCCGAGTAACTGGGACTACAGGCGCCCACCACCATGCCCAGCTAATTTTTTGTATTTTTAGTAGAGACAAGGTTTCACCGTGGTCTTGATCTCCTGACCTCGTGATCCGCCCGCCTCGGCCTCCCTAAGTGCTGGGATTACAAGCGTGAGCCACCACGCTCGGCAATTACATCTCTTAAAGGAAAAAAAAAAAAAAAAAGAATCGATGTAGACCCTTCCCATCTTTCACACTAGACGCTGACAATCATCACGAGAAAGGGTAGCTGTCATTTGATGAGTGGGCCAGGTGCCATCCGCGGATGCCCTCATTGCCAGCCTACAATAACCAGGAGAGTGGAAATTACTGGCTCCATTTTACAAAAAAGGATGCCCAGAGTGGTGAGAGCCAATCCGAGGCCTCACAGCTGTAATGACGTTGAGGAACTTCCACCCGCCACTGCCCACTCACCCCGAGGGCGGCCAGAAGCTTCCCCGGATGGGCAGAGAGGAAGGACTTTGCATCTTCAAAACTCTTCAGAGTTATGCAAAGATACCTGACAGGGAGGAAGGGGAGTTACTTTAAGGTAAAAGGCATTCCCTTGAAGATTTCCAGAGCAGGACATCCTTGGAGACAGTAGATAGCACAGGTAGAAAACCAGGCTCGGCCAAATGCAGTGGCTCACGCCTGTAATCCCAGCATTTTGGGAGGCCGAGGCGGGCGGATCACTTGAGGCCAGGAGTTCGAGACCAGCCTGGCCAACACGGTGAAACCCCCATCTCTACTAAAAATACAAAAATTACCCGGGTGTAGTGGCATGCGCCTATAATCCCAGCTACCAGGGAGACTGAGGCAGGAGAATCACTTGAACCCGGGAAGTGGAGGTTGCAATGAACTGAGATCGCACCACTGGACTCCAGCTGTGGCTCCATCTCAAACAAAAACAAAAACAAAAAAACCCACTTGGAACACTGGGAAGAATTTCACAAGGTCACAGTTGTTATGGTCCTCTCCACGATGTAACTGGACAGCAGAGGGGTCTCAGGCCTGGATTTGGGAGTAGAGAGAATATTTCATCATCCTTTGGCAGGA